>NC_086447.1:897326753-897661253 GCF_028390025.1 Pseudophryne corroboree
TTCTAATTCATCAACGTGTTTTAGTTTTGGCAACACCACCCTCTGGGTGTGGTTCATTGGGTCGACTCTAACTAGGTCGACAGTCATTAGATCGACCACTATTGGTCGACAGTGACTAGGTCGACACCTGAAATAGATTGACGTGGTCATCAGCAGGGGCGTTTCTACAGGTCTCCGGAAACATGGCGCCCACCATGATCCGGAGACCAATTTGGCTACTACATATGCGCGGTGGCCATTTTGGCTTCAATTTCCGGGCGCGATAACAGGACTCCGGAAAGGTAAGTATTAAAATGGGTGCAATGGGTGCGGTGTGGGCCCCCCCTTGGATCCAAGGGCCCCTGTGCACCGCACCCATTGCACCCATTATAGAAACGCCAGTGGTCATCAGGTCGACATGGAAAAGGTTGACATGCCTTTTTTTATTTATTTTTTCGTTGTTTTCTTTGTAAAGTGACCGAGAACCCCAATTAGTGCTTTACTCGCCATGCTTCAGGCAAGATGACTCGCTCCGCTACCGCTGCGCTCACCACAGGTTACTATTCCCGTGGATCGTAAAGTGTGAAAAAGTTTAAAAAAATGAAAAATATGGTGAAAAGCTCAGGTTGACCTTTGCATGTGTCGACCTACTGACCATGTCGACCTAAAGACCATGCTGACCTATTCATGTGTCGGCATTTGCCATGTCGACATACTGACCACGTCGAACTAAAAGCCATGTCGACCTAAAGCATGTCGACCAATAGTGGTCGACCTAATGACTGTCGACCTACAGTAAGTGTGGTCAACCTAAAGACCGGATACCCGACCCCCTAGTGTTTATGTTCAGATTTGGATTTCAGCTTGGTCTAAAATCTATATAAAAATCGATATTCTAAAAAAAAAAAAAAAAAAAAAAAAATCGATATTCTTTGTCAATATAAATAGATAAAAAACAGTTAAAATCAGGTAATTTTTGCAATCCAAAAGCCAAAATTTAAAGTCCGAATTCTGAACCAAGGAAAGATTCGAACAATGGGGGTCATTCCGAGTTGAACGCTCGCTGATGTTTTTCGCAGCGCAGTGAATAGGTTACTACTGCGCATGCGTATGTACCACAATGCGCAGGCGCGTCGTACGAGTACAAAGCGGATCATTGCTGGGCGATGGATTTAACGAAGAATCCATTCGCACAGGCGATCACAAGGAGATTGACAGGAAGAAGACGTTTGTGGGTGGCAACTGACCGTTTTCAGGGAGTGTTTGGTAAAACGCAGGCGTGTCCAGGCGTTTGCAGGGCGGGTGTCTGATGTCAATTCCGGTACCAAAAAAACTGAAGTGATCGCAAGGGCTGAGTAAGTCCAGAGCTACTCAGAAACTGCACAAAATGTTTTTGTCCCGCTCGGCTGCACACGCGTTCGCACACTTGCAAAGCGAAAATACACTCCCCGTGGGCGGCGACTTTGCACAGCTGCTAAAAGTAGCTAGCGAGCAATCAACTCGGAATGACCCCCAATGACTCTATTCAACTTTAGACAGGAGATCCGAAACGGGTTTTGGGTCAGTTCAGTTAGGATCCACAAAATTTGGGTAGATTCGGATTTCTGTAGAACTGAACCGCTCATTTCTAATTTTACAGAACAATTTTGAATATTCCAATCACGTTACAGCATATAATTTTTATTGCACCATTTTATTGCATTATGCTTTAAAACATTACAGGTATGAAAAGAAAGTTTCAGCAGAAAATGCTAACAGAATAAAAAAAAAATCTAGAAATCAAAATTGAAGGTCATTTGGGGTTGTCACTTCTCTCAGCAGCCAGCACAACCTGCTGAATGCTGTGCGACTGTTTTGTAAAAATTACAAGGTTAAGTGCCCCCCATTATCTTAGCATGTGGGCAGAATTTGTCGCTCACCTGGTTTGTCTGAGTCATTTGCACTGTATTTAAAAATAATACTTGTAATTAACAAATCAGTCTTAACATTGTAAGGTTCTGATGATAAAGTAATCACACACAAGGAAGTTCTGTTTTACATTACAAGTGGAATAAAGTGTTCAGATAAATGAGTAATTTCCAGTAATTAAGATTCTTTTTCCTAAAACCCTTGAAAACATTTTCTTTCATCCGCCCCCAAATATTAAAGGGAAAAGACTAAAAGCAATTTGCCAGCTGACTACAGTAACGTTCCATAGGAATCTCGTGTTAGCTGCTCCCTCGTGTTTTCCTGCAGGATTTTTGGCTGATTGGCTGGTACTTTGGTGGTCATTCCGAGTTGTTCGCTCGGTAATTTTCTTTGCATCGCAGCGATTTTCCGCTAACTGCGCATGTGCAATGTTCGCACTGCGACTGCGCCAAGTAAATTTGATATGAAGATTGGTATTTTACTCACGGCATTACGAGGTTTTTTCTTCCTTCTAGAGATCGGAGTGTGATTCACAGGAAGTGGGTGTTTCTGGGCGGAAACTGTCCGTTTTATGGGAGTGTGTGAAAAAACGCTACCGTTTCTGGGAAAAACGCGGGAGTGGCTGGAGAAACGGAGGAGTGTCTGGGCGAACGCTGGGTGTGTTTGTGACGTCAAACCAGGAACGACAAGCACTGAACTGATCGCACTGGAAGAGTAAGTCCCGAGCAACTCAGAATCTGCACAGAGAAGTCTTTTCGCAATATTGCGAATCTTTCGTTCGCAATTTTGATAAGCTAAGATTCACTCCCAGTAGGCGGCGGCTTAGCGTGTGCAATGCTGCTAAAAGCAGCTAGCGAGCGAACAACTCGGAATGACCACCTTTATCTCTGTCCACTTTATCTCCATCCAATGCTTAGTAAATAGACTCCTTAGTCAGTGTGAAATCTCAGCGTGCAGTGAGGAGTGTGGTGCAAATGTAATGGTCATCCATTATTTTACAAAGTTTTAGGTGATTTTAGTAAACTTTCAGGATGGATAAGAAAAGATCAGATTCTCAAACACTCTGCAGTTGCAATTCTCACTCCCAGATACTCCAGCTGGATTAAGATCAGGGCCGGTTCTAGCCCTTGTGGCGCCCTGGGCAAAAATAGGGGCGTGGCTTCATACAGGGGCGTGGTCAGTTATGCCCCCTGTAGAGTTGTGCCCCCATTTGTGCCCCTTGTAGAGTAGCGTCGATTTCAAAAATAAAAATACAAAAAAAAATAATGAATACTTACTATCCCCACTCCTGATTCCCGACCGCTGCTGACCTCCGCCGGGGCCGCTCCTCGGATCTATGGGAGAGACGTCATGACGTCTCTCCCATAGCACAGCATAGACACTAGAGGTCAATTATGACCCCTAGCGTCTATGTGCCAGTCCCAGGATGCTGTGCGGTGCGCGATGACGTCCTCGCGCACCGGACAGCAAAGATCCTCTCCACGAAGGGAAACTAGACGGGTAGCGTAACCAGTCTAGTTTCCTTCACAGCGCCGCACAGCACCGGGGGACACTGACAAACAGTAGCGGATCTTGCAATGGCCCGGCGCTCTCGGGAAGGCGGCACCCCAGGCAAAAATCCTGTGTGCCTGTAACAGAGTCTACTTGCCCTCCTCTCCGGCAGCAAGTAGACTCTGGCATGCGCACGTCTCCCAGAACATGGCGGCCATTTTATGAGTGATTTATGCCCACACTGGAATGCCGCTGCAGTGGGACTCTGGAGCGGTAAGTATAATATACAGTATGGGTGCAGTTTGTGGGGAGTGGGCCCCCATGGACCCAGGGGCCCGTGTTCACAACGCACACACTGCAGCCATTATAGAAACACCTATACTTAGGCAACATAGTGGTCTGCAGCCCCCACACCCCACACTTTTCCATTTGTCAAAATTAGTCATTGGGGTAAATTTACTAAGGTGGGAGGTTTTTTTTTAGAACTGCTGATGTTGCCCACAGCAACCAATCAGATTCTACTTAACATTTATCTAGCTAATTCTAGAAAATAATAGATAGAATCTTATTGGTTGCTATGGCCAACATCACCAGTTCTAAAAAAAAACCTCCCGCCACTGACTGGAGTCTAGGATGCATGCTGTTACAGATCAGAATTTGAATTTGTGTAAATGAGCCTTTTCCATTCTCCTATGTTTTAGTCATGTATGTGGTTAAATGCAATTCAACAAATCTACAAGAGACAGATTGCCATGTTATACTGTATTCCACGTTTTAAAACCTCCCCTCCAAAATAAATTCCATACATGACTTGGGGATCTATTCATGAAGCAGTGAAAAGTGTGGAGAAGTGAGCCAGTGGAGAAGTAGCCCATGGCAACCAATCAGCACTGAAGTAACATTTATAATTTGCATACAATACAATTGTACAGAGCGGCTGATTGGTTGCCATGGGCAAGTTCTCCACAGGCTCACTTCTCCACTCTTTTCTCTGTTTCATGGATAGACTAGAAGATGTGCACCGGAAATTTTTCGGGTTTTGTGTTTTGGTTTTGGATTCGGTTCCGCGGCCGTGTTGTGGATTCGGACGCGTTTTGCCAAAACCTCCCTGGAAATTTTTTGTCGGATTCGGGTGTGTTTTGGATTCGGGTGTTTTTTTTACAAAAAACCCTCAAAAACAGCTTAAATCATAGAATTTGGGGGTCATTTGATCCCATAGTATTATTAACCTCAATAACCATAATTTCCACTCATTTTCAGTCTATTCTGAACACCTCACACCTCACAATATTATTTTTAGTCCTAAAATTTGCACCGAGGTTGCTGTGTGACTAAGCTAAGCGACACAAGTGGCCGACACAAACACCTGGCCCATCTAGGAGTGGCACTGCAGTGTCAGGCAGGATGGCCCTTCAAAAAAATTGTCCCCAAACAGCACATGATGCAAAGAAGAATGAAAGAAAAAAGAGGTGCAAGATGGAATTGTCCTTGGGCCCTCCCACCCACCCTTATGTTGTATAAACAGGACATGCACACTTTAACGAACCCATCATTTCAGTGACAGGGTCTGCCACACGACTGTGACTGAAATGACTGGTTGGTTTGGGCCCCCACCAAAAAAGAAGCAATCAATGTCTCCTTGCACAAACTGGCTCTACAGAGGCAAGATGTCCACCTCATCATCATCCTCCGATTCCTCACCCCTTTCACTGTGTACATCCCCCTCCTCACAGATTATTAATTCGTCCCCACTGGAATCCACCATCTCAGGTCCCCGTGTACTTTCTGGAGGCAATTGCTGCTGGTGAATGTATCCACGGAGTAATTGATTATAATTCATTTTGATGAACATCATCTTCTCCACATTTTCTGGAAGTAACCTCGTACGCCGATTGCTGACAAGGTGAGCGGCTGCACTAAACACTCTTTCGGAGTACACACTGGAGGGAGGGCAACTTAGGTAGAATAAAGCCAGTTTCTGCAAGGGCCTCCAAATTGCCTCTTTTTCCTGCCAGTATACGTACGGACTGTCTGATGTGCCTACTTGGATGCGGTCACTCATATAATCCTCCACCATTCTTTCAATGGTGAGAGAATCATATGCAGTGACAGTAGACGACATGTCAGTAATCGTTGCCAGGTCCTTCAGTCCGGACCAGATGTCAGCACTCGCTCCAGACTGCCCTGCATCACCGCCAGCGGGTGGCCTCGGTTTTCTTAGCCTTTTCCTCGCACCCCCAGTTGCGGGAGAATGTGAAGGAGGAGATGGTGACGGGTCACGTTCCGCTTGACTTGACAATTTTCTCACCAGCAGGTCTTTGAACCTCTGCAGACTTGTGTCTGCCGGAAAGAGAGATACAACGTAGGTTTTAAATCTAGGATCGAGCACGGTGGCCAAAATGTAGTGCTCTGATTTCAACAGATTGACCACCCGTGAATCCTGGTTAAGCGAATTAAGGGCTCCATCCACAAGTACCACATGCCTAGCGGAATCGCTCTGTTTTAGCTCCTCCTTCAATGTCTCCAGCTTCTTCTGCAAAAGCCTGATGAGGGGAATGACCTGACTCAGGCTGGCAGTGTCTGAACTGACTTCACGTGTGGCAAGTTCAAAGGGTTGCAGAACCTTGCACAACGTTGAAATCATTCTCCACTGCGCTTGAGTCAGGTGCATTCCACCTCCTTTGCCTATATCGTGGCCAGATGTATAGGCTTGAATGGCCTTTTGCTGCTCCTCCATCCTCTGAAACATATAGAGGGTTGAATTCCACCTCGTTACCACCTCTTGCTTCAGATGATGGCATGGCAGGTTCAGGAATGTTTGGTGGTGCTCCAGTCTTCTGTACGCGGTGCATGAATGACGAAAGTGGCCCGCAATTCTTCGGGCCACAGACAGCATCTCTTGCACGCCCCTGTCGTTTTTTAAATAATTCTGCACCACCAAATTCAAGGTATGTGCAAAACATGGGACGTGCTGGAATTTGCCCAGATGTAATGCACGCACAATATTGCTGGCGTTGTCCGATGTCACAAATCCCCAGGAGAGTCCAATTGGGGTAAGCCATTCTGCGATGATGTTCCTCATTTGCCGTAAGAGGTTTTCAGCTGTGTGCCTATTCTGGAAAGCGGTGATACAAAGCGTAGCCTGCCTAGGAACGAGTTGGCGTTTGCGAGATGCTGCTACTGGTGCCGCCGCTGCTGTTCTTGCTGCGGGAGGCAATACATCTACCCAGTGGGCTGTCACAGACATATAGTCCTGAGTCTGCCCAGCTCCACTTGTCCACATGTCCGTGGTTAAGTGGACATTGGGTACAACTGCATTTTTTAGGACACTGGTGAGTCTTTTTCTGAGGTCTGTGTACATTTTCGGTATCGCCTGCCTAGAGAAATGGAACCTAGATGGTATTTGGTACCGGGGACACAGTACCTCAATCAAGTCTATAGTTGGCTCTGAATTAACGATGGATACCGGAACCACGTTTCTCACCGCCCAGGCTGCCAAGGCCTCAGTTATCCGCTTTGCAGCAGGATGACTGCTGTGATATTTCATCTTCCTCGCAAAGGACTGTTGGACAGTCAATTGCTTACTGGAAGTAGTACAAGTGGTCTTCCGACTTCCCCTCTGGGATGACGATCGACTCCCAGCAGCAACAACAGCAGCGCCAGCAGCAGTAGGCGTTACACTCAAGGATGCATCGGAGGAATCCCAGGCAGGAGAGGACTCGTCAGACTTGACAGTGACATGGCCTGCAGGACTATTGGCTTTCCTGGGTAAGGAGGAAATTGACACTGAGGGAGTTGGTGGTGTGGTTTGCAGGAGCTTGGTTACAAGAGGAAGGGATTTAGTGGTCAGTGGACTGCTTCCCCTGTCACCCAAAGTTTTTGAACTTGTCACTGACTTATGATGAATGCGCTGCAGGTGACATATAAGGGAGGATGTTCCGAGGTGGTTAATGTCCTTACCCCTACTTATTACAGCTTGACAAAGGCAACACAAGGCTTGACACCTGTTGTCCGCATTTGTGTTGAAATAATTCCACACCGAAGAGCTGATTTTTTTTGTATTTTGACCAGGTATGTCAATGGCCATATTCCTCCCACGGACAACAGGTGTCTCCCCGGGTGCCTGACTTAAACAAACCACCTCACCATCAGAATCCTCCTTGTCAATTTCCTCCCCAGCGCCAGCAACACCCATATCCTCATCCTGGTGTACTTCAACAGTGACATCTTCAATTTGACTATCAGGAACTGGACTGCGGGTGCTCCTTCCAGCACTTGCAGGGGACGTGCAAATGGTGGAAGGCGCAAGCTCTTCCCGTCCAGTGTTGGGAAGGTCAGGCATCGCAACCGACACAATTGGACTCTCCTTGGGGATTTGTGATTTCGAAGAACGCACAGTTCTTTGCTGTGCTTTTGCCAGCTTAAGTCTTTTCTTTTTTCTAGCGAGAGGATGAGTGCTTCCATCCTCATTTGAAGCTGAACCACTAGCCATGAACATAGGCCAGGGCCTCAGCCGTTCCTTGCCACTCCGTGTCGTAAATGGCATATTGGCAAGTTTACGCTTCTCCTCAGACGCTTTTAATTTTGATTTTTGGGTCATTTTACTGAACTTTTGTGTTTTGGATTTTACATGCTCTCTACTATGACATTGGGCATCGGCCTTGGCAGACGACGTTGATGGCATTTCATCGTCTCGGCCATGACTAGTGGCAGCAGCTTCAGCACGAGGTGGAAGTGGATCTTGATCTTTCCCTATTTTTTTAACCTCCACATTTTTGTTCTCCATATTTTAATGTGTGGAATTATATGCCAGTATCAATAGCAATGGCCTACTACTATATATACTGCGCACAACTAAAATGCACCACAGGTATACAATGTAGATGGATAGTATACTTAATGGATGACGAGTGACGACACAGAGGTAGGTACAGCAGTGGCCTACCGTACTGCTATATATAGTATACTGGTGGACACTGTCAGCAAACTGCTAAACTAGTCTAAAAAAATGCACCACAGGTATACAATGTAGATGGATAGTATACTTAATGGATGACGAGTGACGACACAGAGGTAGGTACAGCAGTGGCCTACCATACTGCTATATATAGTATACTGGTGGACACTGTCAGCAAACTGCTAAACTAGTCTAAAAAAATGCACCACAGGTATACAATGTAGATGGATAGTATACTTAATGGATGACGAGTGACGACACAGAGGTAGGTACAGCAGTGGCCTACCGTACTGCTATATATAGTATACTGGTGGACACTGTCAGCAAACTGCTAAACTAGTCTAAAATGCACCACAGGTATACAATGTAGATGGATAGTATACTTAATGGATGACGAGTGACGACACAGAGGTAGGTACAGCAGTGCACTCTGCACTGTACTCCTCCTATATAATATTAATTATACTGGTGGTCCCCAGTCCCCACAATAAAGCAGCACACTGTGAGCACAGATATGGAGTGTTTTTCAGGCAGACAACGTATACTGGTGGTCACTGTCAGCAAAACTCTGCACTGTACTCCTGCTATAGCTGCTCCCCAGTCCCCACAATTAAGCAGTGTGAGCACTCAGCACAGATATATCATGCAGCACACTGAGCACAGATATGGTATGGAGCGTTTTTTTCAGGCAGAGAACGGATAAAAAAACTGGTGGTCACTTATCAGCAAAACTCTGCACTGTACTCCTCCTAACAGCTGCTCCCCAATCCTCCCCACAATTAAGCAATAAACAACCAATGAATCAAGTTCTGTCTTCTACAATAAACGGAGAGGACGTCAGCCACGTCCTCTCCCTATCATCTCCAATGCACGAGTGAAAATGGCGGCGACGCGCGGCTGCTTATATAGAATCCGAATCTCGCGAGAATCCGACAGCGGGATGATGACGTTCGGGCGCGCTCGGGTTAGCCGAGCAAGGCGGGAAGGTTCGAACCTGCCTCGGACCCGTGTAAACAAGGTGAAGTTCGGGGGGGTTCGGTTTCTCGGAAACCGAACCCGCTCATCACTAATCTACACCAGTAAACAACATAGAGATAAATTCCAGGTGGCCAAAAAACTGCGGGATCTGGGCAGTTGAGGATTATTAAAGTAAGAAAAGTATAAGCACATGAGGGAAGAGGGCCCTACTCGTGAGAGCTTACATTCTAAAGGGGAGGGGCAGACAGGGGTGACACAGATGGGGTAGACTGAGCATGGGACATGGGGTTAGGATGAGATTTGGCTGGGTTTGGTGAAGAAATGGGTCTTAAGAGCCCGTTTGAAGTTTTGTAGAGAGGTGGAGAGTCTGATGGGGAGAGGTAAAGAATTCCAGAGAAAGGGAGCAGCACGTGAAAAATCTTGGAGATAGGAGTAGGAGGAAGTAATCAGAAGACAGGAGAGTCGGCGTGCATTAGCAGAGCGAAGAGGACGGGTGGGAGAGTAAAGGTCAGAGATGTAGATGGGAGAGGAGTGGGTGAGGGCTTTGTAAGTGAGTGTGAGAAGCTTGAATTGGATTCTGAAAGGGAAGGGGAGCCAGTGATGGGCCTGTAGGAGAGGGGAGGTGGATATAGTACATTTGGTGAGGAAGATGAGCCGGGCTGCAGCATTGAGGAGAGATTGGAGTGGAGAGAGGTAATTGTCAGGGAGGCCAGTTAGGAGGAGATTACAGTAATACAGTCTAGAAATAATCAGTGAGTGAATAATGATTTTAGTGGCATCCTGGGTGAGAAAGGGTCTAATCCTGGAAATGTTTTTTGAGATGAAAATGACAGGTTTGTGAGAGGTGCTGAATGTCTGGTTTGAAGGAGAGGGAGGAGTTAAGGATTATGCCAAGACAGCGTACTTGGGGGCTAGAGGAGATAGTGATGCCATCAATGGATAATGAGATTGTGGGAGGTGAGGTTGTGCGGGAGGGAGGGAAGGTGATCAGCTCAGTCTTAGACATGTTGAGTTTAAGAAAGCGCTGGGACATCCAGGAAGAGATAGCAGAAAGACAGTTTGAGGTACGAGTGAGGAGAGCTGTGGAGAGATCAGGGGAGGAGAGGTAGATATGAGTGTCATCAGCATAAAGGTGGTATTGGAAGCTAAAAGAACTAATGAGTTCACCTAAAGAGGACGTATAGAGAGAGAAAAGGAGAGGACAAAGAACAGAGCCTTGGGGGACACCAACAGTTAGTGGAAGTGGGGGGGAGGTAGCGTCATGAGAGGAAACAGAGAAGGAACGATCAGAGAGGTCGGAGGACTATAGAAATGCATGCCAATAGAAAAATGAAAGTTAAGTACATTAATAAATATATTCTACCTCAAGCTTTGCCAGCCATTGACTGCTTTAACATGCCTGGCTTTGTGGAACAACAAGCACCAGATTGCACCATTAGCCTTGGCGTGCTGGAACATTTCCATTGTAGTCTTTATTTATTCCTAGTGCCATTGCTATTGCTCAGTCAATCAAACTTGGCCAGCATGTGACCATTGTGACTCCCCTCCCCCCCACATGAATTTAAATGGACAAAGCATTTCAGTGGGCCTTCCTATTGAAATACATGGCATGAAGCATATTATCTCTGAGCAATTGATGATTATTAAAAAAAATTCACCATTCCCACGATGTGGAAAATTGTATAATTGTGGCGCTACCTCGGTTACATAATGCTGGTATTTGGAAATTCAGTGAGAATAGTTATGAATGCCAGTCATTACATCTCATGTGTGGGATTTCCTGGCTGATCTGCATTGCTCTTCCATGCTCTGTGTATTGCTTAAGGCCGCTCTCTGGCCCTCATTCCGAGTTGTTCGCTCGCAAGCTGCTTTTAGCAGCATTGCACACGCTAGGCCGCCGCCTACTGGGAGTGAATCTTAGCATAGTAGATTTGCGAATAGACAGTTCTTAGCAGTTTCTGAGTAGCTCGACACTTACTCTGCCACTGCGATCAGTTCAGTCAGTTTCGTTCCTGGTTTGACGTCACAAACACACCCAGCGTTCATCCAGACACTCCCCCGTTTCTCCAGCCACTCCCGCGTTTTTCCCAGAAACGGCAGCGTTTTTTCGCACACACCCATAAAACGGCCAGTTTCCGCCCAGAAACACCCACTTCCTGTCAATCACACTCCGATCACCAGGACGAAGAAAAAACCTCGTAATGCCGTGAGTAAAATACCTAACTTAATAGCAAATTTACTTGGCGCAGACGCACTGCGGACATTGCGCATGCGCATTAGCGACTAATCGCTCCGTTGCGAAAAAAAAATAACGAGCGATCAACTCGGAATGACCACCTCTGTGTTCCTGAACCATGCAGAGAACAGGTACCGTAAACTCAAAATAATGTTGACACTTGCAGCAATTCCTGGTATTGCTATTATTATTTACTGCACCTCTGACATTTAATGTAATCCAGTAAGTCAGCTGCACAATAACACTTCCCTATTGCCCCAAAGCCCTTTGCTTGTTTGTATGCTTTACTATACGATTATTCCTCCCTAATTACACTCTGGCAGGGTTATCGATTGTGATAGTATTTAATATACGTGCACCACAATAATAAAGCGGCCACCAGCGCCCGGCTGCTCACTTTAGCTCACATCCTGATGAAGAGGCTGCAGAGCAATTCTGTTAATACGCATTTAATTTGATAAACTTGTACATGGAGAAATGAGCTTGTTGTGCGTAACGTGGTTACATGTTCCTATTCCTCTCCTTGCAGTAGGTAAATCACCAACTAGAGTTAAATAACATTACGCTCTGTTTATCGATAGTGATGCTGCACTTCCAGGACACAGCGCAGCACAAATACATTTTAGGTCTAGAGTAGACTCACTTTCCCCGGCTTTGTTTGCTTTAATAAAACTGCTGGACCCTCCTTAATGAAATCCCAGTGGCAGGGCTGTTTCTGTGCGAACAGTAAAAAAAAATGTGCCCCCTCCATAGACATTCTAACATGCCCCTTGACATAAAAATTACTCCCTTCCAGTGAGGGGGCGTGGTCTTACTGAAATAGGCGTAGCCCCGCAGGAAAAGACTATCTTACACCCCAGTTTTTGACCCTGTACTAACAGACCTCGTCCACCACAGGAAAGAAAAAAATTCCACCATATTAAGCCCCACATAGTAATGCCCCTTGCACCATATTATGCCCCCTGCACCATATTATGTCATACACCACAATGCCCGTGATATATTATGACCTACAGTGCGGCTTTTAATTAATTTTAAACGACCTGCTCGTTGCCAGGGGTTTCATGCTCTGGGTGTCATGCTCATTGCCAGGGGTCTTTAATGCTTATTGTCAGGGGTGTTTAATGCTTGTTGCCAGGGGTTTCATGCTCTGGCTGTCATGCTCGTAGCCAGGGGTGTGTAATGCTCATTTCCAGAGGTTTCATGCTCTGGTTCTGGGTGTCATGCTCGTAGCCAGGGGTTTTTAATGCTCATTGCCAGGGGTGTGTAATGCTCGTTGCCAAAGGGTATGCTCGCTGGCACCAAAGACCAGCTCCACTGGCTCCCTGCTATTACCGGCTCCCCCTCCTCCCAGCAATAGTACTCCGCTCACTGGGCGGAGTTTCGAGAAATTATGGGGTTGTGTTGTGACGTCACAGCGCAACTGCATAATTTCGCAAAACTCCACCCAGCAAGCGGAGTACTATGGCTGAGAGGAGGGGGAGCTGATTATAGCAGCATTCAAGTGCCACGGTGGGTGCCCAAAGCGCTCACACAGCTCTCCCGCTGCTGGAAATGGCACTGCCAAATGGTAAATGTGATCCATTATTTTTTACAATGATCGGATGGGGTTCATAGTGTAACACCCACAAATCAGGTGCCGGAACTTAAAAAATGAGTGTGGGGTATAAAATGAACCAAGTTTGGTTAGGATCAGAGAGGCAGACCTGACACAATGACCACACATGATACAGGATCCAACTCCATTTTAATTTAGTATTAAACAACTAGGTGCTTCATCGCGCCCTACGGGCGCTCTTCACACCGTCGCAAGGGGCTACGCCCCCTTAACCCTTGCATGCCTTTCTGGGGTTCAATATTTGTGTTATATGGAGTATCACCTGCATTCCTTTGTTAGTGGTTAAATATTGCACAATGAAAGGGTGTGCGATGGTGAAGGAGGCGCAGCCCCTTGCGATGGCGTGAACAGCACCTGCAGACCACAATGTACAGAATGTAGCGGGTGCGGGGGGTACTGCGGATAGTGTCTGTAGATGCTGCGGATGGAGGGGGGGCGGAAGTGGGGGTGGGGCCCGGATGGGGAAGGGTTGGGAGGTGCTGCGGGTGGGGGAGGGGCAGAGGAGTGGGGGATGCAGATGGGGGAGGGGTCCGGAGGCACTGCAGGTGGGGGAGGGGCAGGGGTGCCATGGGTGGGGGAGGGGCAGGTGTGGGGATGTTGCAGATGGGTGAAGGGTTCCGGAGGTGCTGTGGGATGGGAAGGGGCGGGAGTGCCACTGGTGGGGTAGGGGTCCGTAGGCGCCATGGGTAGGGGAGGGGCAGGTACGGGTGTTGCGGCAGATGGGGAAGGAGGTCCGGAGGTGCTGCAGGTGGTGGTGGGGCAGGTGCGGGGGTGCCATTGGTGGGGGAGGGGTGGGTGAGGGGGGGACCGCGGATGGAGGGGGGTGTCTGCAGATGCTGCGGGTGGAGGGGGGCAGGTGTGGGGGAGACATATAAGGGGGGTGAATGGTGGAGGGGGCCTGGAGATTGCTGGGGGTGGTGAAGGGGCGGAGGAGTGGGAGCCGCGGGTGGTGTAGGGGGTCTGGAGGCACAGCATGTGGGGGAGGGGTGGAGTGCCGCATGTGGTGGAGGGGAAGGTGCGGAGGTGTGGTGCATTGGGGAGAGGTCTGGAGGTGCTGCGGGTACTGTACCTGCCAAAAAGGTATTTGGAGGGTATGCAGTAACAGGGCCAGGACAGGGGTGACAGGGTCAGAACAGGGTTGACTGGGCCAGGACAGGGGTGACAGGGTCAGAACAGGGGTGACAGGGTCAGAACAGGGGTGACGGGGCCAGGACAGGGGTGACGGGGCCAGGACATGGGCGACGGGGCCAGGACAGAAATGACAGGGACAGGATAGGGGTGACAGGGTCAGTGTAGGGGCGGCAGGACCTGGACAGGGGTGTCAGGGCCAGTATAGGGTTGACAGGGCAAGCACAGGGGTGACAGGGCCAGGATAGGGGTAGCAGGGCCAGCATAAGGGTGACAGGGCCAGGATAAGGGTGAAAGGGCCAGGATAAGGGTGGCAGGTCAAGGCCAGGGGTTACAGGGACATGACAGAACACAGGGCACGGGAGAGATTGGTATTAGGGACAGAACAGTGGTGACAGACAGATGTGTCTTACCGGAGTCACTGCTGCTGGCTGCTGCTGTTCCACTCCAACCTGTTGGCATCTGCTGCTGGTGGAGACTTGGCATGGCTGACTCTCTTAGGCTGTATTCCTGCTTCCTCTGCCCGTCCGCATCACTCCCCCCCTCCTCAGTCACACACCGCAGACCTCGCGCAGCTGCCGGGCACTGTGGTAAGGTGAGACTGGGAGTGACTGGTTAGCCCCCAGGAGATGCTGCAGCTGGAGGGAGGAGGGGGTCATAGCATGCACGTGGCGCGGACCTCACGGCTGCTGGGCACTATGGTAAGGGGAGACTGGGAGTGACTGGTTAGCTCCCAGGAGACGCTGATGCTGGAGGGAGGAGGGGGTCAGAGCCTGCAAGCAGCGCGGACTTCTGCAGCGCTACCCGCCGGCTAAAGTGTGTGAAGGAGCTGGGCGCAACTCACTGCGGGTGGCAGCGCTGCAGCTAGCGGTGGGGTCGCAGGGGCTGGAGATAACAGAGGCAGTACGGAAAGTGCACAGCGGCTGGTGACCCACAAAACTACAGCTAAGAAGCGTGGAGTGTGCCAGAATGTGACGCTCCTCCCTGCCAGAGAGACCCTGCTGAGTATGCTGATGTGGGGGTCAAGTATGGCATACCCCCTCACACACCCCCATACCTCCCAAATGTCCCAATTTTCGCGGGACAGTCCCATTTTTTGGGGTCTGTCTCGCTGTCCCACCCGCGGGTCGCAGTGTCCTGCGGTGGGGGGGGGGGGGGGGGGAGCAGTTGGAAAGCTCCAGTACTCGCTGTTCTGCTTAGCAGAGCAGCGGTGAATAGTGGAGACAGAGGGAGAGGGGGCATCAGGGGGTACGGATTAAGGGGGGGTTCCAGCAGCAGAGCCGGATTAAGGGGGGGGGAGGGGCAGGCGGTACGTACCGTTGGCCCCACAGTTTTGGGGGCCCCCCTGGCTGGAGTAGCTCTGTCCCAGCTCAGAAGCTCCCCCGTCCTGCCAGCAACAGCGGCAGCATTGTGCTACAGTCAGCACACGCTGCTGCGTATTGGCAGGTCTGTGGTGTTGCAGGGAGGCAGCAGTCTCCCTGCTTTCTTCTGCCTGTGCGGGTGTGTAGGGGGGAGCGACCACCTCCTCTGGATTTACCTCTAGCTAAGGGGCCAAAATACCATAAAAAAAAAATATCCCGGAATTTGCATAATAGGGCGTGGCCTCGCGTCCCGCGATTAGGCCACGCCCCCGACCCACAGCAGGCACAGCAATGAGATAGGGCTCCCCTGTCTCAAGTACCCTGTGCCCCCCGGACTCATAATCAGCCCCTGGGGGCATGCCAGCAGCTCACAGAGCGCTGGGCATGCCCCCTCACTGACAAAAACGGGGGCCCTCCCGCGAAGCCACGCCCCCTTTTCGCTCTGTGTGTGTGTGTGTGTGTGTGTGTGTGTGTGTGTGTGTGAGTGTGTGTGTGTGAAAGCTGGGAGGTATGCACCCTGCCTGTGCCATGTCCATACTATCTGCTTCTGCAGCTGCTCCTAGTGTCCTATAGATTTGGCCAGATCTGTGACTCATTTGACTAACTCTGCCCACTGTTGTGACTCCGCCCAGCGTTAGCAAATGAATCACAAGATCACAGAATAGGGCTATTATATAGGAGATAACACATAAGAAATTGTAACAATTCCACTTCCAAAGTAGATTTGTTTTCAATATTAGCGACACAGTAACAGTTTTAATTACCTAAAATTCCAAAAGGCAACTAACAGGCCTTGTTCAGTCCAGTGTTAGGGTGCAAAACCAGTTTAGCATACAGAGTCCAACATTTTAAAAGCATAAGCACCAGCACAAAAGCCCGCAAGATTAGCTCTTGCATATAAAGTCCACATTAAAAGAGCATAATCATAAAGTTCTGCAAGTATGGCTCCTAACACCTGCAACCAGATGTAATAGGATGCGATTTTGGAAAACGTGATTTTTACCGAAAATTGCAAATGTAATGGGGTGTGGAAACATGCAAAATCGCATGTTTCCTGCCGTCTAAAAAATCGCAATGGCAAAAATCTCATCCAGATGTTTTGCCATTGCAAACATACAACTCGGGAAATGTAATAGGAATGGATGCGAGTTTAAAAGTCGCATCTAAATCAAAAAATAGCAAGTAAATAGACCAGCTTCCGGCTGGTGATTTTGACAGAAGCATGCACAGATTAGCAGTAAGATCCATGCATGCTTCAGTCTGGAAAAGTAAAGAAATTTAAAAAAAAAATTTCAAAAACAATGTGCCCCCCAAAAAAGCGTAACCAACCCAGGGCTCTTTGAGCCGGCCTTAATTGCAAAAATATGGGAATTTTTTTTTACTGGGGTTCCCTCCCCCATATTTAAACAACCAGCACCGGGCTCTTGGACCGGTCCTGGTTCCAAAAATACGGGCGACAAAAGAAGTAGGGGTCCCCCGTATTTTTAAAACTAGCACCAAGCCCCACTAGCCAGGGAGGTGATGCCGCAGCCGGGTGACACTTTTATATAGGTCCCTGCGGCTGCAGCATCACACACCCCACACGGCCTCTGGCAGGGGTTCCCTGTGGGAGTGGGGACCGCAAGGGGCTTGTTGCGCTCGCCCCCCTCCCCCCCTTTCCCATGCCGGCCATCTCAACGCCAGGATCCCAGTGTCGGTATAGTGACTGGCGGTCTCCTGACTGCTGGTCACGGATACCGAACCCTTTTAGTAAAACATTAGGATAAAGAAGATATGTCTGCTTCATCACATTCAACATTTGTGAGCACACCTTTGCTTTAACCTGTCTGCATTTTAAAACATTCACCATGGCATGAGCACATTTCCATCAATACACTTTTACTAGCAACCTGTCAGCATCATAAGATTCCCTTAGCACAACCGCATTAGCATGGAATAACATACATTTACAATATCATACTTAAGCATTGAGATGCACACCTCTATTAATGACCCGACAACAACAGTAGCTTACAGTACTTTAGCATAACTGCATTAGCATAGCACAGAATACATTTTCATTAACACATTTTAACATTTCAAATCACCATAAGGGAATTCAAGCTACTTGGGGAAGAGAGGGGACACAAGAGAACCTATCACTGTTGCTGATCACGTCTGGTACCACTGGAGACGGGGTACCTACTGTAACCCTTTTTATTTCATGCAGGGGCACACCAACAATGAGGGGAGCCAACACCGTTTTATATGTGTCCTGCCGGGCCTTTACTGCAGTTGGGAGCCTACCCCTTTTATATTTGTCCTGCCGGGGCACCACAGAGAAGTGGGAATCCAAACCCCTTTCAAACGTATCCTGCCAGGCACTAGAGAAGCAGGGGGGCAGATACTAAGAGGGGAGGCTGTTCCCCTCATAAACATCAACCCCATAATCAGAGTTTTAGCAGCGGAAGGAATAACAAGGGCAGAGTCTGGCAGCGGACAGGTTACAGTGTATCTCACCCCCAGCTGCGGTGCTTCTGCCACCTCCGATCCGGCTCCATGTCTTCAGCCCTGCCCAGGATGCTGCGCACTGCACCGGGCTGTACTCTTTCTCCAAGAGTCCGCTTGTCCTGACGTCCCCTGCCCCAGCCATCGCCATCCACTCCATTCCGGGCTCCAGTCGAGGAGGGTCCTTTCAGCGTGGAGGATGCGCTTTCTGTAGTCCGGCTGCAACAAGGGTCCTGCTGAGGTTTTCGCTCACAGTGAGTGGGTGTCCTCGGCAGTGCCTGTGTACTTGTCGCTGGTCAAACTGTGCTCCTCCACTGGGTCCCATCCGGCTGGGCTTGTGGCGATGCCTCCAGGTCCTCTGGCCATTCTGCCTCCTCTGCGCAGTCCCCGTCGATATCCTACAGACTTTATCCCATAGACACAGCGGGCAGGCACAGGTTTGGGCAGCTTCTTTCACAGTGCCGGTCACCGTTGATGATCCCGGAGTGCAGCTCAACTCCTTTGAGGGTAGATGCTAGAATCAAGTGGGCTAAGGGACCTTTTCCGTAAGGGGGAGGAGTTACGACGCAAGGGGGAGGAGCTAGGCCAGCGGGATAGTTCCTCTACTGTATCCACGCCACCAACTATTACCTTTAGTAATTAGGTGGTGAGCGAAGCGGAGCGGAGCGAGCCACCGTGCCCGAAGCGTGGCGAGCGAAGCGAGCCCGCGAGGGTACTTTTCGGGTACCCTGTTCGCCCGTAGCTCCTCCCCCTGGTGACGTAGCTCCTCCCCTCAATACGTCACAAGGTCCCTTCAGCCCCTCCGATATAGAACCAACCCTCCTTTGAGGCAGGGCAACAGGTAATCTTTGGCGGACACCTCAGAGGCTGGTCGTCCTCTCCTCAGATAGGCAATACAGCCGGCTGCACGTCGTGTTGTCTGGCTTCCGACGGGTGACTCCACACTGCATCAGCTGGGTAGCACCATACTTACCGACTTTCCAGCTGCTCTCTCCGGGAGAAAGCAGCCAGGTCGGGTCAGCAGGGGGCGGGTGGGGGCGTGATGGAGGCAGGGTGGGGACATGGCTGAGGTACCGCGTCATTTAAGCCACGCCCCCACTGCATAATGCCGCTATTACCGGCATTATACTGCAGGGGGCGTGGCTATGATGACGCGATTCAACAAGAATCGCATCATCGACTGCCCAGACCGCCCACTTTACACACTAAGGAGGAGCACAGGAATCGGGAAACTTGCCTGCTTTTCCGGGGGCCGGGAGCATCACCCGATTTTCGGGACCCTCTCGCCCATTCCGGAAGAGTAGGCAAGTATGGGTAGCACTATTCTCCAGTGGGGCACTACATGGCTTGGCTTTGCAGGTAATTTTTCCATTCCTGCGGGGTCTCTCCCCTCCCACTGCGGCACTTCCTTAAATAAGTCCTGGTCCTACTGGATCATCCCCATCCTCTGTGGTCAATGGCTCCTCAGCCCCAGCAACAGCCCTCCCCCTGACCTCTCTACCCTGCGACCAAGAGGACCCAATCAGTTAGGGGGTCAGTTTCCCGGGCACTGCTGTTGCTGGCCACAGGGTGACAACCCAGGGAGAAGTGGCACCAGAACTCCTTGTCAGGAACTGACAGGGCCACTAGAAGTTCAGCCCTTGTATTGCCATGGGCTATGTGAGCAGTAGTGCTATAGAGGCAAAAAAAAAAAAAAAAAAAAACAGGGTTTTTTTTAAAGTTAATAACCATGGGAATATTACAATAGCGGGAAATTTCATACGACCACGTGACATCGGCTGACAGCGTAGCCGGGGATCATGGACGTGGGAGACTTAAGGGGGAATGTACTGTATTAAATATTCTAACAGGGGAATTGGATAAATTGCCCATAGGAACCAATTAGTTCGGAGGTAGCATTTATCAAGGACATTCTATAAAATAATATGTGGAAGTTCTCCACTGGTCCAATTCTCTTCTTTAGCAGATTTGATATATCTCCCCCATCTTGTGAGCCGCAGATCAGCGGGGAGGAGAGAGAGAACCCTCTGGGGATCACCACTAATACGGACCCCCAACTGCGTGTGATTATCTGGGAAAACATTTATTTAATTTTTTTACTTTGCTGTATAGATACAGAGAACAGCAAGTTACCAGGAACCTTTACTTGGCACGGGGGCCTCTTTATTAAAGCTGTGATCATCGCTTCTACTGTATACTGTAAATGTCATTTTTTTATGAGCAAAAAATTTTTATTGCAGCAGAAGCTGACACAGCAAAAGCTATCCTGAGTAATAACAGTCTCTATATCTCTGGAGGCGCTTCCATGCTCTCAGGAAGGGGGGCCAGCATATGTGTAGAACTATATATATATATATATATATAGTTACCCAGGTGCGGCACTCGATGTATCACAAACACAGTCTGGAGGTCAATACTGTTTCAACAACGTTTCAATGCTCGCAAGCACTATCGTCAGGTTTATATATATATATATATGTAATGCCCCCATGTAGTATTGCCCCATGTAGTAATGCCCCTGTAGTTATGCCCCCAGTAGATAAGCCCTCGTAAATATGACCCCAGTAATTATGCCCCAGTAGATATACCCCCAGTAGTTATGCCCCCAGTAGATATGACCCCTGTAGTTAACCCCTATAGTTATGCCCCCAGTTGGTTTGTCCACAGTAGATATGCCCCCTGTAGTTATGCCCCCAGTAGATATGCCCCCTGTAATTATAACCCCTATAGTTATGCCCCCAGTAGATATGACCCCTGTAGTTAACCCCTATAGTTATGCCCCCAGTTGGTTTGTCCACAGTAGATATGCCCCCTGTAGTTATGCCCCCAGTAGATATGCCGCCTGTAATTATAACCCCTATAGTTATGCCCCCAGTAGATATGACCCCTGTAGTTAACCCCTATAGTTATGCCCCCAGTTGGTTTGTCCACAGTAGATATGCCCCCTGTAGTTATGCCCCCAGTAGATATGCCTCCTGTAGTTATAACCCTTATAGTTATGCCCCCAGTTGGTTTGTCCACAGTAGATATGCCCCCTGTAGTTATGCCCCCAGTAGATATGCCCCCTGTAGTTATAACCCCTATAGTTATGCCCCCAGTTGGTTTGTCCACAGTAGATATGCCCCCTGTAGTTATGCCCCCAGTAGATATGCCCCCTGTAATTATAACCCCTATAGTTATGCCTCCAGTAGATTTGCCCCCAGTTGGTTTGTCCACAGTAGATATGGCCCCAGTAATTTTTCTCCCGGTAGATATGCGCCCAATTGGTCCCCACCCCTCCAGTAGCGCCGCTTACACACACACGAACAAAAAAAAACCCCACAATACTCACCAGCCCAGCTCCTGCCTCCGACCGCTGCCCTCTTCCTGGCAGCCCGCTCCTCGAAACTATGGGAGAGACATCATGATGTCTCTCCCATAGTGCACGCCGCACACTGCCAGCATCGGAAGCCAGAGCTCTGGAGTGAGCTCCTGCCTCCAGCTGCCGCTGAGAAGAAGAAGCCGGCGCCCGCTGGTAACACAATCTCAGTAGGTGTCCGGCATCTCCTAGGGTTTGGTGAGCCGGAGGAGGCGGAACTGCGTTCCGACTCCAAATGGCACTGACGGAACGCAGTTCCGCCCCATTCCGGCTCACTTTTACCTCTGTAAATATATACACATATCTTGTATTAAACACATTACTAATTGAATGTCCATTGACGTCTTGCAGAATTAACTTGCTGTATGTCAGGATAGCACATGCAGCATTAGGTGTAGTTCCAGAAATCACATCCATAAAATATTCACAGGGACCCACGATCTATCTGCTAGCTATAAACTGGTCACCTAGCTAGTTGCTGGCCAGCTAGTCCAGCATCAGTCGCCCCTACCCAAACACAAGAACAAAACTTATTACTCCTCCCCAAGTACTAGCTAATCAGTCACACCCATGTGGTCCACCTGTGGAGCTGTGCTGTGTGTACAGGGATATGTGAGGAATTAACGCTGCCTAACATGAGCCTGCCATCTCCCACAGAAGGCATTATTTAGGGTGACCATATTATCCCTTTTAACTGGGACACTCATGGATTACACAGGTTCTGTGGCTGGCTGACTTCAAGCCTACATTTCAGCTGGTTTTAATCAGCCACAGAACCTGTGTAATCAATGAGCGTCCCAGGTAAAAGGGATAATATGGTCACTTTATATTAGTCCAGCTCATAAGAGACTGAGGGCCTAATTCAGATCGGATCGCAGCAGCAAATTTGTTAGCTAATGGTCAAAACCATGCGCCTAATTCAGACCTGATCGTTAGCAGGCGATTTTTGCACTGCTGCGATCAGATAGTCGCCGCCCATAGGGGAGTGTATTTTTTAGCTGTGCAAGTGTGCGAACGCATGTGTAGCAGAGCTGTACAAACAGATCATGTGCAGTCTCTGCACAGTCCAGGACTTACTCAGCCACTGCGATCACATCAGCCTGTTCAGGACAGTAATTGACGTCAGGAACCCTCCCTGCAAATGCATGGACACACCTGCGTTTTTCCAGACACTCTCAGAAAACGGTCAGTTGCCACCCACAAACGCCCTCTTCCTGTCAATCTCCTTGCGAACGCCCATGAGAATGGATCCTTCTCATAAACCTATCGCTGAGTGGCGATCCACTTTGTACCTGTGAGACGCGCCTGCGCATTGCGGTGCATACGCATGCACAGTTTAGACCTGATTGCCCACTGTACGAAAACGCTGCCTAGCGATCAGGTCTGAATTACCCACCCAAACCTAAAGGTGGGTACACACTGGAAGATATATCTGACGATCAATTGATCGGCAGATATATCTATGGACGGATCGGGCAGTGTGTTGATCATACACACTGGCCGATCAGTAGGGGACTGACGTCATGAACTGGGCGGGCGTGTACACACGCTCGTCCAGTTCACCTGTCAATCACTGCCGGCCGCCGCAGCATGTGTACGGGCAGTCGGCCGACCGCCCGAACACACACAGCGACGCGCCGATATATCTGTAGATATATTGGCCGTCGGCTGTGCTGCGGGGCCGACGCGATACGTCTGTGAACGACGGAGTTCACAAACATATCGGCCGTACACACTGGCTGATGGACCCGCGATATATCGGCCGTTCAAGAGAACGGCCGATATATCAGCCAGTGTGTACTAGTGATGTGCACCGGAAATTTTTTGGGTTTTGTGTTTTGGTTTTGGATTCGGTTCCGGACACGTTTTGGCAAAACCTCCCTGAAAATTTTTGGGAGGATTCGGGTGTGTTTTGGATTCGGGTGTTTTTTTACAAAAACCCCTCAAAAACAGCTTAAATCATAGAATTTGGGGGTCATTTGATCCCATAGTATTATTAACCTCAATAACCATAATTTCCACTCATTTCCAGTCTATTCTGAACACCTCACAATATTATTTTTAGTCCTAAAATTTACACAGAGGTCGCTGGATGGCTAAACTAAGCAACACTAGTGGCCGACACAAACAGCTGGCCCATCTAGGAGTGGCACTGCAGTGTCAGACAGGATGGCAGATTTAAAAAATAGTCCTCAAACAGCACATGATGCAAAAAAAAAAAAGAGGTGCAACGAGGTAGCTGTGTTACTAAGTTAAGCGACCCAAGTGGCCGACACAAACACCTGGTCCATCTAGGAGTGGCACTGCAGTGTCAGACAGGATGGCAGATTTAAAAAATAGTCCCCAAACAGCACATGATGCAAAGAAAAAAAGAGGGGCAATGAGGTAGCTGTGTGACTAAGCTAAGCGACCCAAGTGGCCGACACAAACACCTGGCCCATCTAGGAGTGGCACTGCAGTTTTCTAGCGAGATGATGAGTGCTTCCATCCTCATGTGAATCTGAACCACTAGCCATGAACATAGGCCAGGGCCTCAGCCGTTCCTTGCCACTCCGTGTCATAAATGGCATATTGGCAAGTTTACGCTTCTCATCAGACGCTTTTAATTTTGATTTTTGGGTCATTTTACTGAACTTTTGTAGTATACTTGACAACACAGAGGTAGAGCAATGGACTACTGTACCGTACTGCTATATATATACTGGTGGTCACAGCAAAATTCTACACTGTCCTCCTACTATATACTGCGCACAACTAAAATGCAGCACAGGTATGGATGCATAGTATTCTTGACGACACAGAGGTAGAGCAATGGACTACTGTACCGTACTGCTATATATATACTGGTGGTCACAGCAAAATTCTGCACTGTCCTCCTAGTATATACTGTGCACAACTAAAATGCAGCACAGGTATGGATGCATAGTATACTTGACAACACAGAGGTAGAGCAGTGGACTACTGTACCATACTGCTATATATATACTGGTGGTCCCAGCAAAAATCTGCACTGTTCTCCTAGTATATACTGCGCACAACTAAAATGCAGCACAGATATGGATGCATAGTATACTTGACGACACAGAGGTAGAGCAGTGGACTACTGTACCGTACTGCTATATATATACTGGTGGTCCCAGCAAAAATCTGCACTGTTCTCCTAGTATATACTGCGCACAACTAAAATGCAGCACAGATATGGATGCATAGTATACTTGACGACACAGAGGTAGAGCAATGGACTACTGTACCGTACTGCTATATATATACTGGTGGTCACAGCAAAATTCTGCACTGTCCTCCTAGTATATACTGCGCACAACTAAAATGCAACACAGGTATGGATGCATAGTATACTTGACAACACAGAGGTAGAGCAGTGGACTACTGTATCATACTGCTATATATATACTGGTGATCCCAGCAAAATTCTGCACTGTCCTCCTACTATATACTGCACACAACTAAAATGCAGCACAGATATGGATGCATAGTATACTTGACGACACAGAGGTAGAGCAGTGGACTACTGTACCGTACTGCTATATATATACTGGTGGTCACAGCAAAATTCTGCACTGTCCTCCTAGTATATACTGTGCACAACTAAAATGCAGCACAAGTATGGATGCATAGTATACTTGACGACACAGAGGTAGAGCAGTGGACTACTGTACCATACTGCTATATATATACTGGTGGTCCCAGCAAAATTCTGCACTGACCTCCTACTATATACTGCGCACAACTAAAATGCAGCACAGATATGGATGCATAGTATACTTGACGACACAGAGGTAGAGCAGTGGACTACTGTACCGTACTGCTATATATATATACTGATGGTCACAGCAAAATTCTGCACTGTCCCCTCCTACTATATACTGCGCACAACTACAATGCAGCACAGGTATGGATGCATAGTATACTTGACGACACAGAGGTAAAGCAATGGACTACTGTACCGTACTGCTATATATATACTGATGGTCACAGCAAAATTCTGCACTGTCCCCTCCTACTATATACTGCGCACAACTAAAATGCAGCACAGGTATGGATGCATAGTATACTTGACGACACAGAGGTAGAGCAGTGGACTACTGTACCGTACTGCTATATATATACTGGTGGTCACAGCAATATTCTGCACTGTCCTCCTACTATATACTACAATGCAGCTCAGATATGGAGCGTTTTTCAGGCAGAGAACGTAGATATTTTCAGCACACTGAGCACAGATATTTGCAAGCACACTGAGCACAGATATTTGCAAGCACACTGAGCACAGATATTTGCAAGCACACTGAGCACAGATATTTGCAGCACACTGAGCACAGATATTTGCAGCACACTGAACACAGAAACTGAGAGAACACAGCCACATCCTCTCGTTATCATCTCCAAAGCACGAGTGAAAATGGCGGCGACGCGCAGCTCCTTATATAGTATGCGAATCTCGCGAGAATCCGACAGTGGGATGATGACGTTCGGGCGCGCTCGGGTTAACCGAGCAAGGCGGGAAGATTCGAGTCTGCCTCGGAACCGTGTAAAATGGGTGAAGTTCGGGGGGGTTCGGATCCCGAGGAACCGAACCCGCTCATCTCTAGTGTGTACCCACCTTAACTCTCTCTGCACATGTTACATCTGCCACACCTGCAGTGCACATGGTTTTGCCCATTAGCTAACAAATTTGCTGCTTTAATCAGATCTGAATTAGGCTCTTTGGACAGACTACCATCGTTATCAAAATACATACTTGCCTACCTGACCCTCTCCATGAGGGAGAAAATGCTCTCCTCCTGGACTTTCCTGGTAATGTATGATTGCCATCACCTGTGGTGAAACACCTTTCTTATCAATTAACTAGCTCACCACAGGTGATGGCAATCATACATTACCAGGAAAGTCCAGGAACAGAGCATTTTCTCCCTCATGGAGAGGGTCAGGTAGGCAAGTATGGTAATAGCATACCTCCCAACATGACCCTCTCCAATAGGGACACAATGCTCTGCTCCTGGACTTCCCTCTTAATGTATGATTGCCGGCACCTGTGGTGAAACACCTTTCTTATCCATTAACCTGTTCAATACAGGTGCCAGCAATCATAAATTAAGAGAGAAGTCCAAAAGCAGAGCATTGTGTCCCTCCTGGAGAAGGTCATGTTGGGAGGTATGCAACAAGCTAACATACAGTATTGTGAGACCGTGAAAAGGATCCTTTATTCACTATAAATACATAACAATGTGCACTTATTAAAAGGAATCTAAAATATAAAGTTATCTGAGAAGTGATATCCGGAGCATCATCGCGAACACGACATAACATTAAACTCTGGTGGCTAGCTGCATCATCAGTGGTCCAGTAGTCACCAATGACAACGTTCTCATGCTGCCTGCATGTCCACTTGATGAAGCTACAGACCTGCTGGTATGAGGTTCCCTTTTACACCACATCATATCCAGAGCCAGATATAGGGGTCAGGCCACCCCTAGACACAATGATATTGGCCACCTCCCCCTTCCCCTTCCCCCAAACAACACGGAAAGGGATGTGGCAACAGAATAGTACCAATTCACATTACTCTGCACAATAGTGTACGTCAGTCACATTACACCACACAGTAGTACCCCTTATACACACCAGGAAGAGCCTCTTATACATATTGCGCCAGGTACAGCCCCATTTTACACATTACTCCAAGTAGAGCCCCATTTTACATATTACTCCAGGCAGAGCCTCTATCACACATTACGGCAGCAGAGTCCCCCTTTTTAGACACTATGGCAGTCAGCAGGTAGAGTCCCCTTTTCCAGTAGCGGATCTTGCTACGGGCACGCAGGATTTTTGCCCGGGGCGCCGCCTTCCGGATTTTTGCCCAGGGTGCTCGGTAGATGCGGTGCTGTGCGGTGCGCGATGAAGTCATCGCGCACTGCATTGTGGGAGCGACACATAGACGCTAGAGGTCATCATTGGCCTCTAGTGTCTATGCAGTGCTATGGGAAAGACGTCATGACGTCTCTCCCATAGATCCGAGGAGCGGCGCCGGCGGCCGGAGACGGAGGGCAGCAGCGGTCGGGAAGCAGGAGCGGGGATTGTAAGTATTAATTTATTTTTGTTTTTTTATTTTTTTAAGCGGCACAACTAGGGGGCACAACTCTAGAGGGGGCACAGTACTGGGGGCAATACTACTGGGGGCACAAATCTACATGGGGCACGGTACTGGGGGCACGGCGCAACTAGGGGGCACAACTCTATAGGGGGCACAGTACTGGGGGCACGGCGCAACTAAGGGGCACAGCTCTACTGGCGGCACAACTCTACAGGGGGGATAACTAACCACGCCCCTTCTCCATGAAGCCACACCCCTATTTTTTCACCCGGGGTGCCACAAAGTCTAGATCTGGCCGTGCCCTTTTCACACACTACGGCATCAGAGTCCCCCTTTTTACACATTACGACATCTAGTTACGGCCCTGCACAGATCATGTGACATAAATTTTACCCACTCCACTCCATGTTACCCAGCCCAATAGGGCTTGCACTTGCAGAATGTTATCCTTTCTTCTTGTTGTTATAGCATACTGTTTTGTGTCCTCCTCATACAGAGCCAGTGACTGCCCCACACCACAGCCTCTCCCGTACTGTGTCCTCCTAACCGGCTCCTCATGCAGACTCACGCAGGCTCTCTGGGTCATGCTCAGATGTCATGTCACATGACATGATGCCAGCGACCGGTCCAGAGCACAGAACGCACGAAAACGCTCGGCGGGAGGGAGGGTGGGCAGGCGGTTCTCTTCTGCTTATACTGCTGTACAATGGGTACACGGCCAGGCCCGGGGGACATCAGCTTCTCTAAAGCGGGGTGAGGGGGGATTTGCCATGCCACCCATAGGCACGTGCCTAGTGGAAGATCCGGCACTGATCATATGGTACCATGACTACCTTCTTGGCTATGGAGGTGTCGAAGGCATCTTCATCTGTGATAGCATTCTGAGATTATACACTGAGTAAAGACTTTTATCCTTTGGTATCTGCTGACATAGATCAGAGCAAGAGACCATCCTCTTATCTCAACATTCTTTTGGGAATTGTCTGGTTGTGGGTCCAAGGACATTGTCATATTGATTCCTGTGACCCATATAAAACAAGCTGGAGTACCTCTGAACTAACCAACCTTGTCTTAACCTCTATGACCTGTAATTCATATATAGAGTCTCCTGGGTTATCATACAGTGAAACAGCTTTAATGCTACATTTACAGTACTCAAAGGGATAAACTAGCTTCCATCTCTCGCATGCCCTTCTGCCCTTCTCCTGCCCTGCCTACTGCACCCTGGCTTTACCTTTACATTGGTTGTGGAAAATGGTCTAAAAGCTTATTGATCGTCAGTCATAAATACCATAGAGACCTTCTCTTTTCACTTCATTTTCTCAATTGTCTATCTGTATCATGCCCTTGCCCTTCTTCTGTTTTGGTAGAGGGGTAACTGCTACAGTATAACCATTTTATTGCTACTTCTTTAAAACTGCGATACCACCTAGTATATATAGATTTTACTAACTTGGCAGCCAATTTACCCAGAGCTTCATTGGTTCCATCATTTTGAGCTGGCAAATCTATTTAATTCACAATTTGAAAATGTGATTGCGCCTTCTCTTTGTTCCAGGGTCGGACTGGCCCACAAGGGTACAGGGGAAACACCCCGGTGGGCCCCACTGCCTGGGGCCCCACCTTCTCCTCTAGGGATCAGGTTCCATACTGTGCACTTGAATTATACATTATACATATGTTGCATTATACTTAGGCCCTGACCATACACTCTCTGGAGATGGCTGGCCACATCTGCTCTGGAGGCTGGCCCCACCACCATGCATGGGTCCCTACCACTGCATTCCCCCGGTGGGCCTTTCATGCTCCAGCCCGACATTGCTTAGGTCTTACCGCTCATACCTCCTGTGCCTCATCACAAGGCCACAGTTTACAGCTAGGGATGTGGGACGGACCTCAGTTAGATGCACTGAGGTTAGATGCACCGGGGCTCCTGCTAGGGTAATCACAGAGTTAGGAAAACATATACTAGGTGGCACAGGGGCAACTGCTATGGGTGCAGGGGTGCTGCTGCTATGCGTCCTGACAACCTATCGCAACCGTAACTGAACACTGTTACACTCTATGTAATTCTGTTCTACGTACGAGTGTGCATAGTGCGCCAACCCCAGGAGGATTCTGCGCTGCCTGGCCCACATGCTACTGACTGAGGGGCCTTCATCTCGTCAGTGACACTGGTGTTGTCGTAGGGGGAAAACTGTGCTGGGTGTCCCAGTGCCTGCAGAATGGCACCCAGAATCTTGCACTAGAGTCCGGCACTCCGCTCTCCGCTGACACTGCACTTACAGGTTCATAGTGTATGATAAAGACAGGATGGCGTTGGCTAGGACAGTCATTAGACAGGCAACTGAGGGTAGAGACTGTGACCAACCTGTGGCACCATGCACACCACATTCCATGACTTCAAGCGTACATTGGCAACCCTCAGGTACAAAATTATAGATGGGGTTTCTCCATTTATTAGAGGTGGAGTCAGAGTGAGGGCCCCATTACAACTACAAACCACATGGATATACCGGTAAATATAGTATATCCCTCAGGTTTGAATGTCGGTTTTTCAGCAGCTTTCTTTAACTACTGTATATGCAGTAACTACACAGTACCCTAATGGAGTATGGAGTACCAACCAATCAGCTCCTGTCATTTTTCAAACACAGCCTGTAACATGGCAGTTAGGAGCTGATTGGCTGGTACTTTATCTCCATCCAAGGCTTAGTGGAGATGTATTGTGGTCTTATTTTATCGTCATATTTCGGAGATGGTCGTAATATAATGCAGCTCCCAAATATATATTTATACCTTGTAAAGTCTGAAAATCCTTCTGCTTCAAAAGGAAACACGGATGTGGTTTTATTACAAAGTGTTTAATTGTTGCTATTTATTTAATTAGAGTAAAAGCAGATTGGTTCTAGTTTATAGGGTTATTTTTTGGGGGGGAAGGGGAATGTGTAACACCCCCACCATTCTCCTTAGCAAGGCAGAGACGTATTACTATAAAACATTACTACCATTGGATGTCTTATGTAACAATAATGTTTCAGCACCTACAGCGAGGGGTGAATGTCCTATAACGCTGCCTTCAATTAGTATGTAACATTCTTTTATCACTGATTGTGAAGGGACAGACTGTGTTTATTGTTTCACCTCTTTCCTCCTCGCCAGTAACATTATAAATCAATATAATCTGTACTCATTAGTGAGGGGTCAGGAACACTGAGAAATTACCCTTTTTCTTAATGTCTCTTTCACTTCCTGTCCTATAATTAATCCAAATAACCCGACTTAATACGTTTTTCCATTTCAGATAAATGTGATTATTGAATGCAAACTTTTCAGCATTAATTAAAATGGAAAGGGAAAGGCCAGGAGAAAAGTTGTGTATTTAATGGCTATATGTCTTTATCTTTCTAAAATAATAAACATTTATAAATAAGTGTAAAACTATTGCAATTACTATATTATGAACTGAAAAAAACACTGGCTTGATCAGATGTGGTTGGAGGTGCAATCACTGCTGCTGACATAGATGATAGCACTAATACGGTCATACACTAGGGGGCGTCACGCTTCCTGCTGCATTACTAATATGAGCTGCGTCCAATTAAGCAGTATTGGATTTCCCCGGGACCATCAGGCAGCTTGCGGCAACCCATGGAGATACACAAGCCGCCCGTCGCAGTGGCCAGGTAATCTCCATGTTGAGTAACGAAGGTCATCAACACCCCCTCTCCGCCCACCAAACGCCAGCAGACTGTTAATCACTGACCGTCTGCTGCGGTCCTGCGTCCTCTGTCGCAGGATCCATTCACACCCACGCAGAACGGGTCCTGCACATGCGCAAAGTACCGATGTTCACAGAACGCCACTCCAACCTCATCTGAGTAACCCCCAATGTTCCCATATTCCTGGTGAGCCGTTTCTATATAATATACTGATCGTTAAAACATATCCCATGTCTTATTTTCTTCAATCGGACAGTTCATACATTTTGTTGAATTGGATGCAAGGGGGCGTGATCCCACTACACAGGGCAGTTATCATGATAGCACCTGCCAAATGCCCCGCTTCCACCCAAAAAAAATAACACCCCTTTGTTGCCAGAGGCAGGTTTACATTTCATTGGAGTGGCACCTACGGTATTATCAGCATTCATCTCCCAACTGTCCCGGAATCAGAACTACAGTCCTGATGGGCATGATAGGAAGACAGTCCCATCAAATGAGGACTGTTTCTCATTGAGATTTATGTTAAAATATCAATATGGCAATGAAACAATGGAAAGTGTGAGGGGTATGCGGTTAGCATATCAGTTGTCGGGAACCCGTCTGTCTTAATACCGATGCCAGGATCCCGACAGGCTCACCATACCACCACCGGAATACAGGAGAGGTAGGTGATTCCCCCTCTATGGGTGTCCACGACACCCACAGAGGGAGAATAGAACCCGTGGCGAGCGAAGCTCACCACTGATGGTATTCTACTGCACGGGATGCCGGTGTCGGTATACTGACATTTGAAATCCTACGTGGCGGGATCGCATACCAATCCCGAGTGAGGGAGAGTTGTAAGATAATTCCTAGTAGGGTTGGCCATCGATGAGATTCTGGTGATGTTCAATGGCTTTAACATTGATGGTGGAGGTCCTGTGTTGGAAAGTGACTCGCTGTCTGATTCATGCATAGATGTCCATAGCCTCCATTCATCAAAGCATGCTATGTCCTGAGCCATTGATGGTAAAAACATTGGTGGTTTTCAGTCCACAGTCAGAAGCCATTGACCACCAATGTTCAATCCTTCGATTTACAACCTATGGGTTGCTTTTGTGATTGAATATGGATAGCAGCAGATATCTCCAACGGTATCCGGACTATAGATCTACACTAAAAAGGTCTACAGTCAATAGGTCCACCACTAATGGAAAGACATGCATTAGGTCGACAGGGTCAAAAGGTCAAAATGTAAAAAATGTAGACAGTTCAAAAGGTTGACATGGTCAAAAGGTCAACATGATAATGGTCAACACACATATGTTAGACACAAGTTTTTTCCTTTTTTTTCAACTTTTTCATACTGTCATCCATTTGGACTACGATTGGGAATAGCAACCTTTGCCGAGCGCAGTGAGGCACCTGGCCCGAAGCCGCAAACCATGCGAGGGGATGTGGTACACTAATGGGGCTTGTTTGTGGCAGAAAAGTGACAAAACCACCCCCCCCCCCCAAAAAAAAAAAAAATTGCATCTACCTTTTTGTGTTGACCATTTATGTTGACTTTTTGACCCTGTTGACCTTTTCTACTGTCTACCTATTCTGTCGACCTTTTGACCCTATTGACCATTTGACCCCGTCGACCTAATGCATGTCTACCATTAGTGGTAGACTGATTGACTGTAGACCTTTCTAGTGTAGATCTAATAATCCACACCCATCTCCGACTTGTAGGGCCACATAGATCTCTTGGTAGCCTCATATACTGGTCATTGATATACTTAAGCGACATACTGTGTTTACTGCATTTACAGTCAGCGTCCTCACATATATATATTCTTGTGTACATAATAGATACTGAGAAACTGCAGCACAACTAAGGCCCTCATTCCGAGTTGGTCGCTGCGTAGCGATCAGTTAAAAAAACGGCAAAACTGAGCATGCGTATGCACCACAATGCGCACGCACGGCGGACGGGTACAAAGAGCATCGTGGTTTTGCACAGGTTCTAGCGACGCATTGTCTCACAGCCGTTCGCAAGGAGATTGACAGGAAGAGGGCGTTTGTGGGTGTCAACTGACCGTTTTCAGGGAGTGTTTGGAAAAATACAGGCGTGGCCGGGCGTTTGCTGGGCGGGTGTCTGACGTCATTACTGTGTCATTCGTTGCAGCAATCATCGCACTGGATAAGTAACTACAGGGCTGGTCTTGTTCTGCGCAAATTGTGTTTACAGGCGCTCTGCTGCACAGGCGTTCACACTCCAGCAAAGCAAAAATACATTTCCCCGTGGGCGGCGACTATGCGTTTGCACGGCTGCTAAAAGTAGCTAGTGAGCGATCAACTCGGAATAAGGGCCTAAAACCAGCCAGTCAGCAAGTGTTGTCTTTTATTAAAACGTATCATGGTGGATTGTCATCATGACACCACAGTCCCCGGCTTGTAGTTATAGTGACCGGCAGGGGAGTAATCTACAGCGAGAGGGAACGGGCAGCCGCTAATGGGCTACTAATGATTGACATGTCCATATTTATACACCTTTTTAAAAACCGGAATGGTCTTACTTTGTCACCTTCTGCAGCGGCACAGGCAAATAATGAGTTCTACCAAGTATAATGTGTTACATTGTACGAACAACAAGTGTCACTTTCCCATACGCACTTATCACCAAGGAGGAATCTGTCTTATGTCAGGCGCTGAGATTCTCTGGGAATAAATACATGTCAAACAATGAGACATTTTATGGTCAAAATTGGTCCCAGGTATTGATCACTGCAAGACCTGGAAATGAACTGTCTCTATAATGCATCAATTCTTGTATTTATCCAGCACACTTAGGGCTTGATATCAGGCGCACGCTACTAAAACCGTTTTAGCGTCTTTTGCCGTAGTTTCATATGCGACTTTATGCTACTGTTAGTATCAGCCCTGTCTCCTGGTGTTCATCCGTGTAACTGCATGTGTAAGGAGTGAGCGTCACTTTGAGTGTCTACAGATGCTGCAATATTGCTTGGTGCAATATTAGACGCAACCAGTGGCGGTTCCAGAGGTGGGACCGCAGCGCAGTCCAAAATTCAAATAGGGGAGCCACCAACTGCCACGCCAAACACTGCCAAACATCACCAGACGGGATTCACTGGCAGTTGGATTTTGGACTGCAGCATCACCTTTGCAACTGCCACTGGATGCAACCATTGGTATCGTCATGGAAATTTGTACCAGCCCCCGTGCTAGATGCAGATTCTCTATCAGAGTATGGCCTCCAATGTGAGCAATTAAGCACCTGTGTTTACAATTAGTTATTGACACATTCGTATCACTACGGACCATCTCTGTGCATCTGAATAGCCACCTAACAGTCACTGTACCGTTGTACAGATGGGTCCATGTTTATCTTGACCTTTAATAGGATTAACTCACACTGGGCAATCAGACTTAATCCCCTGCTGTAACGATATAGGGGGTCATTCCGAGTTGATCGCTAGCTGCCGTTGTTCGTAGCGCAGCAATCAGGCTAAAAATCGGCATTTCTGCGCATGTCAGGGAGCCAATTAACCAACCAGTATATTTTTGGATAGTGGGAGGAAACAGGAACAGCCCCACTCAACCACTGAGAATATACAATCTCCACACAGTTAGGACTCGAACCTATGGCCATATCACTGTGGGGCAGTAATGCTAACCATTACACCATCCGTATTGCCCATGCAATGGGTGGACCCGAGAAGGTTATGGTAATAGGATGATAGGAGTACTTGCACTTATACCGCTGCTGTCCTATTTAAAAAAAAATGGGAGAAGCTTTCACTGGAAAGCCTCAGTGATGGCCACTGTTGGCGATATTCAACGCTGGTAGTAGCCTTTAGGGAGCAACCAAAACACAGTTGTGTCCACCCACTTTTCTCCACCTAGGGCCTAATTCAAGATTGATTGCAAAACAACATTTTCCTCTAATGGGCAAAAACATGCTGCACTGCAGGTGGGGCAGATGTAACATGTGCAGAGAGAGTTAGATTTGGGTGGGGTGTGTTCAAACTAAAATCTAAATTGCAGTGTAAAAATAAAGCAGCCAGTATTTACCCTGCACAGAAACAATATAACCCACCCAAATCTAACTCTCTCTGCAAATGTTATATCTGCCCCACCTGCAGTGCACATGGTTTTGCCCATTAGAGGAAAATGTTGTTTTGCAATCAACCTTGAATTAGGCCCTTAATAAATAAATACGTTAAAGACTTGGAGAACCCGGAAAAGGGGACATCAGAGGTTCTGTTTAGCTAGTGGTTGGGAGCGCACTGTGGGCTAAATACTAATAGGGGCCGGAACTATCCGTTTAGGTAAAATTAATGTGAAAGGACGTAAACTTCCATAGAAGATACTAAAAAAAAGAAATGAGAAGCATAAGTAAAAGTGGACAGCTATGCTCGCAGTTCAGGCTGTTTCTGAGAGTTCAGCCAGGTACTGTATCAGAGCAATGTTCCCATTTGTTTTATATTAACGAGATCCTGACCCCCGGAGATAGGCTGCCCTGCGCTCAGTCCGGCTGAAGGGAAGCTACAGTAATGCTGAACGCAAACAGCCACAGTTCACTTTATTTATAGCACTCTAACTACTGTAGCACGGCACTAACTAGGCAAATTAAATCAAATACTTTTGCTTATGGAGCATTACAAGCCGAAAGCCGGAGTTTCATTGCAGCTTGCGTTGTGCACAGGCAAATCTGATTTCACAAATTACTGTTTTCATTTGGCTCATTTTGTAAATGGCTTTAATAGATACAACGAGGCAAAATAAAATAATAAAGCGCTAAATACAAGCACTAATTGCATTTCCACTTATTGTTACATCTTTAACACATGGCTGCTGCTTTGTTCCATGTAAAAGTGTAAGGGGAACATTTACTAAGCAGTGATAAGAGCGGAGAAGTGAGCCAGTGGAGAAATGTCCCCATCAACCAATCAGCAGCTCTGTAACATTTTATAGTATGCAAATTATAGATGTTACTTCAGTGCTGATTGGTTGCCATGGGCAACTGTTCCAATGGCTCACTTCTCCGCTCTTATCACTGCTTAGTAAATGTACCCCATAGCGTCCAGTACGACATCAGTTAGCATTTGTGTATGTGTTTATATACAGTATACAGGATGTTAAAGGGTCTCTTCCGCATGTCACTCCAGCCACAAGACATATAGGGGGTCATTCAGACCTGGACGCAGCCATGCATTCGCACGCAGAGGTTGCATCCAGGTGGTTTGCGCATGCGCACCGGGCGTTGTGTGCATGCACAACCTTACACATTGCGGCCACTATGTATTTGACAGCGGTGGCCATCGGGGTGGGGCCGGGAATTTTGATGTCACATGCAGCCGCGCTGAGAAAAAAATGGGGTCTCCCAGGCAGCGGTGCCAATAGAGGATGGCATGCACGGTTTCCTCAGGCCCGGGCTTGTTGATGGGGCCCAGGTCAGCTGCTGAGGGGCACATATGTCATAGGATTTAGCATTAGTTTATCCGGAAGGGAGCCTGGTCACACCTTACAGATTTGCCCCCCTACCCCCCCCCCCCCCCCTCCACAGTACCTACTCCCTGCTATTCTCTAAACGGCCCCTGCTCCCACGCACATCCCAGGAGAGTAGGAAAGTATGACCCTCGCACATGTGATATGTCCATTTGGTCTAGTCTCATCTTTGCATTCAAAACTTTTACAAAATGTAATATCCTTCCGGAGATGCAAGAGAGCGTGAGTGACACGGTCACCATGAGGGGTGCAAGTGCTTAACTGTGGGATCTCTGTGCTCAGGACATTACTTACGTTTTACTTTCCCTTTGCTTCATGGAATCGGTTATTATGTCTTCTGCTTTCCATGATCCGGTAAGAGACTATTGCTTGGTTATATCCAGTTGAGTGCAGTGGAGTTTGGAAGCCTTTGGGTCTTGGAGAGTGTAGTATAGACGCAGTGGAGAATGGGAAAGAGGCAGGGCCAGATTAACAATGGGACGAATGGATCTACAGCTCCAGGCCCCAGATAAAAATAGGCCCATCACGATGACAGCATGATGATGATTAACTGCCCGGCTGGCCACATGGTTGCCATTAATCATAACAATTAAAACTGTATTTCTCTTACGTCCTAGAGGATGCTGGGGTCCACATTAGTACCATGGGGTATAGACGGGTCCACCAGGAGCCATTGGCACTTTAAGAGTTTGAGATTGTGGGCTGGCTCCTCCCTCTATGCCCCGTCTACCAGACTTAGTTTAGAAAATGTGCCCGGAGGAGCCGGTCACAGCTAGGGGAGCTCTACTGAGTTTCCTTAGTAAAAGTTATTTTTTAGAGTTTATTGTTTTACAGGGAGGCTGCTGGCAACAGCCTCCCTGCAGCGAGGGATTTGGGGGGGAGCAGTGTCTGCCCTGCGGGGTCTGAGCCACTGTCTCCGCTGACTGGACATGGAGCTCCAGAGGGGATAGATCGCTCACCCCAGCAGCATGCCGCCACCCCCTTGCAGAGCTGAAGATTGTGGCGAGTGAAACACCGACCCCCCTAACAAGCGGGTAGGAGCGCAGTGTAAACTGCGCTCCGGGAGGCTCAGCGGTACATTGTGCGGCGCTGTGAGGGGCGCCCTGAGCCAGCACCTGCACCCTCCACTGGTCACTCAGCCTGTCGGGGTCCCCGGATCTCAGCCAGCATAAATCCTCAGGCCAGTATAATCCTATGAAGAGTGGGAAGACAGCGCCATTTTGGGGGCGGAGCTTCTCCTCAGTGCGGACCCAGCAGCGTTCAGCGCCATTTTCCTGCCTGCGCTGTCCAGGAAAAAAGCAAGTCCAGGAAAGAAGCAAGTCCCTCCACAGCAATCTCCAGCTATCTCACGGTACCAGGGGGTTGTAGAAGGGGGGGGGGGGGGAGGCTGGAAAACGGCTGTGTAACCTATTAAGGTGCACAGTCAGCGCTCATAGGGGGTCTCCCTTACATGTATAAAAGCGCTGTATGTGGGTGGGCTCCAATCTCTGTCTCTCTCTTGCCATTTTTTGGGAGAAACTCTGTATCCCCTGTGTGTGTGTGGAGTGTTTGTGGTCACCAATAGCAATGTCCAGGGACTCTGTGTCATATGCTGCAGAGGATATGTCCTCTCAGGATGATCCCATTCCATGTAATCAGGATTGCTATGATTTAGCACAGATTCCAGGAAGGGAGCCGGAATGGTTATCCTCTATCAAAACTATGATTTCTCAGATTTCACAGAGGGTTGCACAAAATAAATCTGCTACCCAGGTGCTGCAGAATATGGCAGTCTGGCCCAGTTCTGGTACCTCAGGTACCCCCACTGTGTACTCCCATAAGCGTCCTTTAGCACAAATTATGCAGGATGACACCAATACAGATTCTGACGGTGATGATGTGGTACAGGGGACAGCATCTCTTGCTAAAGGGGTGCAGTTGATGATAGAGGCTATTAGGGATGTGTTGAATATTAATGATACACCACCTGAGCAGGTTGAGGAGGCTTACTTCACTGAGAATAAGAAAGCCTCGCTAACCTTCCCTGCATCAAAAGAATTAAATGCTATTTTTGAATAGGCTTGAGAAAACCCTGAGAAAAAATTCCAGATCCCCAATAGGGTTCAGGTGGCATTTCCTTTCCCTGTTGAGGATAGGAAAAAATGGACAATACCGCCTATTGTTGACGCGTCAGTATCCAGACTTTCAAAAAAGGTGGTGTTGCCTGTTCCGGGATCTACCGCCTTGAAAGAGCTGGCTGATCGTAAGATTGATAATTCGCCCAAATCCATGTACACGGCTTCAGGGGCTATACTGCGTCCCACTATTGCCAGTGCTTGGATTGCCAAAGCTATAGTAAAGTGGTCTGGCACCTTACTTGAAGATTTGGATACTATGGATAGGGATGATGTTGGCTTATTTTTGAGCAACATTCAGGATTCAGCGGGATTTCTGGTGGAATCCATGAAAGATCTGAGTTCCATGGCTGCAGGAATTTCTTCCATGTCGGTCTCAGCGTGGCGAGGACTGTGGCTACGTCAGTGGTCTGCCGACACAGAATCCAGGAAAAGTGTGGAGTCCCTACCGTATACAGGTCAGGCTCTCTTTGGGGAAGCGCTAGATGCGTGGATTTCCTCGACTACAGTGGCTAAGTCTCCCTTTCTTCCCTCAGCTGCTCCTGCTCCAAAGAAACCGTTTTCTTCACCCACATCACAGCCCTTTCGGACTACGAAGCCCAGAAAGGCCAGGCCGTCCAACACCTTCTTTGGGGGAGGTAGGCCCAAGTCCAAGAGACCCGCTACGGCAGGTTCCCAGGAACAGAAACCTATTTCAGGGACACCAAAGTCCTCCGCATGACGGTGGACTGCTGGTCCCAGAGGTGGGGCCGATTGGAGCGAGACTCAGGCAGTTCAGTCACGTCTGGGTGTCGCCCGGCCTGGATCCCTGGGTGCAAGATATTGTGTCCCAGGGATACAGGCTGGAGTTTCAAAATCTCCCCCCTCGCCGATTTTTAAAATCAGGTTTACCAGCTCTGATGGCAGACAGGACGGTCCTACAAACCGCCGTCCAGAAGTTAGTGGAGTTACAAGTTATTGTGCCCATACCACCTCATATGCACAACAAGGGTTACTATTCAAACCTTTTTGTGGTACCAAAACCGGATGGTTCAGTCAGGCCCATTTTGAACCTAAAGTCACTAAACCTCTTTCTGAAGCAGTTCAAGTTCAAAATGGAGTCTCCCAGAGCGGTGATATCAAGTCTGGAAGAGGGGGAGTTCCTGGTATCCCTGGATATCAAGGATGCGTACCTCCACATTCCGATCTGGCTGCCGCATCAGGCGTATCTCTGCTTTTACTTGTTGGACTGTCATTTCTAGTTCCAGGCCCTGCCATTCGGCCTCTCAACGGCACAGAGGGTATTCACCAAGGTGATGGCAGAGATGATGGTTCTCCTTCGCAGACAGGAGGTGAATATCATTCCATTATCTGCTGATAAAGGCATCGTCCAGGGAGAAACTATTGCGGTCCATTGCTCTCACGACCGATCTTCTCAGTGTCCACGGGTGATTCTGAACCTTCCAAAATCACACTTGTAACCAACCAGGAGGTTGTCCTTTCTGGGGATGATCCTCGACACGGAAGTACAGAGGGTATTTCTTCCACTGGAAAAAGCGTTGGTGATACAAACAATGGTCTGGGATGTCCTGAAGCCAGCCCGGGTGTCGGTTCATCAATGCATTTGCCTTCTGGGAAAGATGGTGGCCTCTTACGAGGCTCTCCAGTACGGAAGGTTTCATGCTCGGTACTTCCAACTGGATCTCCTGGACAAGTGGTCGGGATCTCATCTGCACATGCACCTGAGAATTCGTCTGCCACCAAAGGCCAGGATTTCGCTCCTCTGGTGGCTCTAACTGCCTCACCTTCTGGAGGGCCGCAGGTTCGGGATTCAGGACTGGATCCTTCTAACCACGGATGCAATCCTCCGGGGCTGGGGCGCAGTCACTCAAGGGGAGACCTTTCAAGGAAGGTGGTCAATTCTGGAAGTCAGCCTTCCGATCAACATTCTGGAACTAAGAGCCGTATACAACGGTCTTCTTTAGGTGGCCCCAGTGGCGTCATGAGGTGGGAGCGGCCCGCACTCGGGTGTTACCCTTCAATAGGGTGACACCAAAACGAGCCGCACACTCACACGCACCCCCATCCCCTGACATGAAAATACCTGGTCCACGGCTGCATCCACACCCCCTCCTCCCAGGCCCCGCCTCCTAATGCCCGACACTCTCACCTGTCAGTGAGATCAGCAGGCAGCAGCTGCAGCCCCGTGCAGGCAGTGCACTGGCCACCCCTCCCGTCTCCTCCAGCGTCCACTCTCTCCTCACCCTGGGTCCTGACTGAGCCTGACACACGCAAGCTCCGCCCCCAGACTGTAACTACACAAGCATGCAGTTGCTGCTGATGTTGCTGCATGATGCCAGGTAACTTCTATAGTGGCTCTCCATGTCCATGATGAGCAGAATCGATTTCTGATGTGTGTATGTGTCTATATGGGGGTGAATGTGGGATGTATAAATTGTTGGATTACTGAGTGCTGTGGGGGATGGGGGGGGGCTAATTTGGGCTGTGTGAGCGTACTATGGGTGCAGTTCGAGTGTAGTATGGGTGGTGTGTGACATAGTATGGGTGCTGTGTGAGCGTAGTATGGGTGCTGCTGTGTGAGCATAGTAACTATGGGTGCAGTTCGAGTGTAGTATGGGTGCTGTGTGACATAGTATGGGTGCTGTGTGAGCGTAGTATGGGTGCTGCTGTGTGAGCATAGTAACTATGGGTGCAGTTTGAGTGTAGTATGGGTGCTGCTGTATGACGTAGTATGGTATGACGTAGTATGGGTGCTGCTGTATGACGTAGTATGGGTGCTGCTGTGTGAGTGTAGTATGGGTGCTGTGTGAGCGTAGTATGGATGCAGTTTGAGTGTAGTATGGGTGCTGTGTGAGCATAGTATGGGTGCTGCTGTGTGAGCGTAGTGTGGATGATGTTTGAGCGTAGTATGGGTGCTGCTGTGTGAGCGTAGTATGGGTGCTGCTGTGTGAGCGTAGTATGGGTGCTGCTGTGTGAGCGTAGTATGGGTGCTGCTGTGTGAGCGTAGTATGGGTGCTGCTGTGTGAGCGTAGTGTGGATGATGTTTGAGCGTAGCATGGGTGCTGCTGTGTGAGCGTAGTATGGGTGCTGCTGTGTGAGTGTAGTATGGGTGCAGTTTGAGTGTAGTATGGGTGCTGTGTGAGCATAGTATGGGTGCTGCTGTGTGAGCGTAGTGTGGATGATGTTTGAGCGTAGTATGGGTGCTGCTGTGTGAGCGTAGTATGGGTACTGCTGTGTGAGTGTAGTATAGGTGCTGCTGTGTGAGCGTAGTGTGGATGCTGTTTGAGCGTAGTATGGGTGCTGCTGTGTGAGCGTAGTATGGGTGCTGCTGTGTGAGCGTAGTGTGGATACTGTGTGAGCATAGTATGGGTGCTGCTGTGTGAGCGTAGTATGGGTGCTGCTGTGTGAGCGTAGCATGGGTGCTGCTGTGTGAGTGTAGTATGGGTGCAGTTTGAGTGTAGTATGGGTGCTGTGTGAGCGTAGTATGGGTGCTGCTGTGTGAGCGTAGTGTGGATGATGTTTGAGCGTAGTATGGGTGCTGCTGTGTGAGCGTAGTATAGGTGCTGCTGTGTGAGCATAGTGTGGATGCTGTTTGAGCGTAGTATGGGTGCTGCTGTGTGAGCGTAGTATGGGTGCTGCTGTGTGAGCGTAGTATGGGTGCAGTTTGAGTATAGTATGGGTGCTGCTGTGTGAGCGTAGTATGGGTGCTGCTGTGTGAGCGTAGTATGGGTGCTGCTGTGTGAGCGTAGTATGGGTGCTGCTGTGTGAACGTAGTATGGGTGCTGTGTGTGAGCGTAGTATGGGTGCTGCTGTGTGAGCGTAGTATGGGTGCTGCTGTGTGAGCGTAGTATGGGTGCTGTGTGTGAGCGTAGTATGGGTGCTGTGTGTGAGCGTAGTATGGGTGCTGCTGTGTGAGTGTAGTATGGGTGCTGCTGTGTGAGCGTAGTATGGGTGCAGTTTGAGTGTAGTATGGGTGCTGTGTGACGTAGTATGGGTGCTGCTGTGTGAGCGTAGTATGTGTGCAGTTTAAGTGTAGTATGGGTGCTGCTGTGTGAGTGTAGTATGGGTGTTGTGTGACGTAGTATGGGTTCTGCTGTGTGAGCGTAGTGTGGATGCTGTTTGAGCGAAGTATGGGTGCTGCTGTGTGAGCATAGTATGGGTGCTGCTGTGTGAGCATAGTATGGGTGCTGCTGTGTGAGCATAGTATGGGTGCTGCTGTGTGAGCATAGTATGGGTGCAGTTTGAATTTAGTATGGGTGCAGTGTGACGTAGTATGGGTGCTGCTGTGTGAGTGTAGTGTGGATGCTGTTTGAGCGTAGTATGGGTGCTGCTGTGTGAGCGTAGTATGGGTGCAGTTTGAGTGTAGTATGCGTGCTTTGTTACGTAGTATGGGTGCTGCTGTGTGAGCGTAGTATGGGTGCTGCTGTGTGAGTGTAGTGTGGATGCTGTGTGAGCATAGTATGGGTGCTGCTGTGTGAGCATAGTATGGGTGCTGCTGTGTGAGCGTAGTATGGGTGCAGTTTGAGTGTAGCATGGGTGCTGCTGTGTGAGCGTAGTGTGGATGCTGTGTGAGCATAGTATGGGTGCTGCTGTGTGAGTGTAGTATGAGTGCTGCTGTGTGAGCAAAGTATGGGTGCTGCTGTGTGAGCGTAGTATGGGTGCTGCTGTGTGAGCGTAGTATCAGTGCTGCTGTGTGAGCGTAGTGTGGATTGTGTTTGAGCGAAGTATGGGTGGTGGCGGATCCAGGGGGGGGCACTCGGGCCCGTGCCCCCCCTGTCATTTCTGGCCTCCGTCCCGTTCTCCCCCGGCGCCGCACAGGGAGATGACGGGCGCCCGCTGAGATTGTGTTACCAGCGGGCGCCCGTCTCCCTGCACAGCGGCAGCCGGAGGCAGGAGCTCAGTACTGAGCTCCGGCTTCCGGCGCTGTCACTGTGCGCTATGGGAGAGACGTCAGTCATGACGTCTCTCTCATAGTGCTGCTGAGTGACTGAGGAGCGGACGCCCGGGGAGGAGGAGGACTTCAGCGGCGCGGGAACGGGGCTCGGTAAGTATGTTTTTTATTTCCTTAATGCAGCGGGGGCATCTCCTGGGGGCAAACTACGGGGGACATTACTACTGGGGGGGCATCAACAAGGGGCATTACTACTGGGGGGGGGGGAACTACTGGGGGCATTATAACTGGGGGGCATCTACTGGGGGCATCACTACTGAGGGGTCATCTATTGGGGGCAGCTACTGGGGGACATTTTTACTGGGGGCCATCTACTGGGGTATTACTACAGGGGGGTCATCTATTGGGGCAAACTCGTAGGGGGCATTATTACTGGGGGGTCATCTATTGGGGGCAGCTACTGGGGCATTATTACTGGGGGGCATCTACTGGGGGCATTACTACTGGGGGATCATCTATTGGGGGCAGCTACTGGGGGACATTTTTACTGGGGGGCATCTACTGGGGGCATTATTACTGGGGGGCATCTACTGGGGCATTACTACTGGGAGGTCATCTATTGGGGGCAAACTCATAAGGGGCATTACTACTGGAGGCAAACTACTGGAGGACATTATTACTGGGGGGCATCTACTTGGGGCAAACTACAAAGGTGCCAACTACTGGCGGCGTAACTACAGGGGCATTACTACTGGCGACTTAACTACAGGGGCATTACTACTTGGGGGCTAAACTACAGGGGGGCCAAACTACTGGATGCTTAACTACAGGGGCCAAACTACTGGGGGATAACTACAGGGGCCAAACTACTGGGGGCATTACTACTGAAGGCTAAGCTACAAGTGGGCATACCTACAGGGACTAAACTACAATGGGGCAAACTACAGGGGGGCATTACTACCGGTGGCTAAACTACTGGGGGCATTACCACTGGGAGGCTAAACTAAAGGGGGTAAACTACTGGGGTCATGACTGCAGGGGAATTACCACTGGGGGCATAATGAATGGGGGCATTACTACAGGCAACATTACTACTGGGGGCAATACGGGCATTGCAAAGGGGCACCACTACTTGGGGGTCTATATAAGGGGCACTACCAGTACAGTGGACATTGCATAATGAGCGCTACAACTGTGGGCATTGTAAAAGAAGCGCCACCTCACATGCACCGAAGCTGCACGCAAATGTACTTGCCCCTTCCATGGTGCCCCCCCTATCATTTTCTTCTGGATCCGCCCCTGGGTGGTGCTGTGTGAGTGTAGTATGGGTGCAGTTTGAGTGTAGTATGGGTGCTGTGTTACGCAGTATGGGTGCTGCTGTGTGAGGGGAGCGTTATGTCAGCTGATAGGGTGGGTGGATTAATGTGCTAATGAGTGTTGCAGTGATCGTGCACAGCAAAAAAATTGTGGGTCCCAGGGACTCCTCACTTTAAAAAATTGGGGTGTTACTCAGCTATTTCTGTGTCCTATCACATATTATGGGGTGTGAGGGCAGGCAGTACTGGGGGTTTTAAGGGGGTAAGGGTAGATAGAAGTTTGGGCAGTACTAGGGGAATGGAGGCGGGTAGGGATAGGAAATACTTGGGCGTGGGGATAAGCAGGCAATAGGATCTCTGTGACATTGCACTGGGTGTATACATATTATGATACTGGGTGTATATTATACACACACTCACATTTTTATATATATATATATATATATATATATATATATGTAGCATGGTTCGACACTCCGTTAAACAGAGAAACTGTGTCCGGTGCCCTCACCAACTATATTCATAGCATATTCAAAACAGTGCGGCACTTCTGGCTATAGACAGACGACACTTGACACAGGCAGTGGGAGAGCGATTCTGCTACTGCCCAGAGCAGTAAGGGGGAGCCAAGAGAGGATGGCATGCACTGTTTCCTCAGGCCCGGGCTTGTTGATGGGGCCCAGGTCAGCTGCTGAGGGGCACATATGTCATAGGATTTATCTGGAAGGGAGCCTGGTCACACTTTACAGATTTGCCCCCCGAACCCAACCCCCCCTCCACAGTACCTACTTCCTGCTATTCTCTAAACGGCCCCTGCTCCCACGCACATCCCAGGAGAGTAGGAAAGTATGACCCTCACACATGTGATATGTCCATTTGGTCTAGTCTCATCTTTGCATTCAAAACTTTTACAAAATGTAATATCCTTCCGGAGATGCAAGAGAGCGTGAGTGACACGGTCACCATGAGGGGTGCAAGTGCTTAACTGTGGGATCTCTGTGCTCAGGACATTACTTACGTTTTACTTTCCCTTTGCTTCATGGAATCGGTTATTATGTCTTCTGCTTTCCATGATCCGGTAAGAGACTATTGCTTGGTTATATCCAGTTGAGTGCAGTGGAGTTTGGAAGCCTTTGGGTCTTGGAGAGTGTAGTATAGACGCAGTGGAGAATGGGAAAGAGGCAGGGCCAGATTAACAATGGGACGAATGGATCTAGAGCTCCAGGCCCCAGATAAAAATAGGCCCATCACGATGACAGCATGATGATGATTAACTGCCCGACTGGCCACATGGTTGCCATTAATCATAACAATTAAAACTGTATTTCTCTTACGTCCTAGAGGATGCTGGGGTCCACATTAGTACCATGGGGTATAGACGGGTCCACCAGGAGCCATTGGCACTTAAAGAGTTTGAGATTGTGGGCTGGCTCCTCCCTCTATGCCCCGTCTACCAGACTTAGTTTAGAAAATGAGCCCGGAGGAGCCGGTCACAGCTAGGGGAGCTCTCCTGAGTTTCCTTAGTAAAAGTTATTTTTTAGAGTTTATTGTTTTACAGGGAGGATGCTGGCAACAGCCTCCCTGCAGCGAGGGATTTGGGAGGGAGCAGTGTCCGCCCTGCGGGGTCTGAGCCACTGTCTCCGCTGACTGGACATGGAGCTCCAGAGGGGATAGATCGCTCACCCCAGCAGCATGCCGCCACCCCCTTGCAGAGCTGAAGATTGTGGCGAGTGAAACACCGACCCCCCTAACAAGCGGGTAGGAGCGCAGTGTTAACTGCGCTCCGGGAGGCTCAGCGGTACATTGTGCGGCGCTGTGAGGGGCGCCCTGAGCCAGCACCTGCACCCTCCACTGGTCACTCAGCCTGTCGGGGTCCCCGGATCTCAGCCAGCATAAATCCTCAGGCCAGTATAATCCTATGAAGAGTGGGAAGACAGCGCCATTTTGGGGGCGGAGCTTCTCCTCAGTGCGGACCCAGCAGCGTTCAGCGCCATTTTCCTGCCTGCGCTGTCCAGGAAAAAAGCAAGTCCAGGAAAGAAGCAAGTCCCTCCACAGCAATCTCCAGCTATCTCACGGTACCAGGGGGTTGTAGAAGGGGGGGGGGGGGGGGGGAGGCTGGAAAACGGCTGTGTAACCTATTAAGGTGCACAATCAGCGCTCATAGGGGGTCTCCCTTACATGTATAAAAGCGCTGTATGTGGGTGGGCTCCAATCTCTGTCTCTCTCTTGCCATTTTTTGGGAGAAACTCTGTATCCCCTGTGTGTGTGTGGAGTGTTTGTGGTCACCAATAGCAATGTCCAGGGACTCTGTGTCATATGCTGCAGAGGATATGTCCTCTCAGGATGATCCCATTCCATGTAATCAGGATTGCTATGATTTAGCACAGATTCCAGGAAGGGAGCCGGAATGGTTATCCTCTATCAAAACTATGATTTCTCAGATTTCACAGAGGGTTGCACAAAATAAATCTGCTACCCAGGTGCTGCAGAATATGGCAGTCTGGCCCAGTTCTGGTACCTCAGGTCCCCCCACTGTGTACTCCCATAAGCGTCCTTTAGCACAAATTATGCAGGATACCGATACAGATTCTGACGGTGATGATGTGGTACAGGGGACAGCATCTCTTGCTAAAGGGGTGCAGTTGATGATAGAGGCTATTAGGGATGTGTTGAATATTAATGATACACCACCTGAGCAGGTTGAGGAGGCTTACTTCACTGAGAATAAGAAAGCCTCGCTAACCTTCCCTGCATCAAAAGAATTAAATGCTATTTTTGAAAAGGCTTGAGAAAACCCTGAGAAAAAATTCCAGATCCCCAATAGGGTTCAGGTGGCATTTCCTTTCCCTGTTGAGGATAGGAAAAAATGGACAATACCGCCTATTGTTGACGCGTCAGTATCCAGACTTTCAAAAAAGGTGGTGTTGCCTGTTCCGGGATCTACCGCCTTGAAAGAGCTGGCTGATCGTAAGATTGATAATTCGCTCAAATCCATGTACACGGCTTCAGGGGCTATACTGCGTCCCACTATTGCCAGTGCTTGGATTGCCAAAGCTATAGTAAAGTGGTCTGGCACCTTACTTGAAGATTTGGATACTATGGATAGGGATGATGTTGGCTTATTTTTGAGCAACATTCAGGATTCAGCGGGATTTCTGGTGGAATCCATGAAAGATCTGAGTTCCATGGCTGCAGGAATTTCTTCCATGTCGGTCTCAGCGTGGCGAGGACTGTGGCTACGTCAGTGGTCTGCCGACACAGAATCCAGGAAAAGTGTGGAGTCCCTACCGTATACATGTCAGGCTCTCTTTGGGGAAGCGCTAGATGCGTGGATTTCCACGACTACAGTGGCTAAGTCTCCCTTTCTTCCCTCAGTTGCTCCTGCTCCAAAGAAACCGTTTTCTTCACCCACATCACAGCCCTTTCGGACTACGAAGCCCAGAAAGGCCAGGCCGTCCAACACCTTCTTTGGGGGAGGTAGGCCCAAGTCCAAGAGACCCGCTACGGCAGGTTCCCAGGAACAGAAACCTATTTCAGGGACACCAAAGTCCTCCGCATGACGGTGGACTGCTGGTCCCAGAGGTGGGGCCGATTGGAGCGAGACTCAGGTAGTTCAGTCACGTCTGGGTGTCGCCCGGCCTGGATCCCTGGGTGCAAGATATTGTGTCCCAGGGATACAGGCTGGAGTTTCAAAATCTCCCCCCTCGCCGATTTTTAAAATCAGGTTTACCAGCTCTGATGGCAGACAGGACGGTCCTACAAACCGCCGTCCAGAAGTTAGTGGAGTTACAAGTCATTGTGCCCATACCACCTCATATGCACAACAAGGGTTACTATTCAAACCTTTTTGTGGTACCAAAACCGGATGGTTCAGTCAGGCCCATTTTGAACCTAAAGTCACTAAACCTCTTTCTGAAGCAGTTCAAGTTCAAAATGGAGTCTCCCAGAGCGGTGATATCAAGTCTGGAAGAGGGGGAGTTCCTGGTATCCCTGGATATCAAGGATGCGTACCTCCACATTCCGATCTGGCTGCTGCATCAGGCGTATCTCTGCTTTTACTTGTTGGACTGTCATTTCTAGTTCCAGGCCCTGCCATTCGGCCTCTCAACGGCACAGAGGGTATTCACCAAGGTGATGGCAGAGATGATGGTTCTCCTTCGCAGACAGGAGGTGAACATCATTCCATTATCTGCTGATAAAGGCATCGTCCAGGGAGAAACTATTGCGGTCCATTGCTCTCACGACCGATCTTCTCAGTGTCCACGGGTGATTCTGAACCTTCCAAAATCACACTTGTAACCAACCAGGAGGTTGTCCTTTCTGGGGATGATCCTCGACACGGAAGTACAGAGGGTATTTCTTCCACTGGAAAAAGCGTTGGTGATACAAACAATGGTCCGGGATGTCCTGAAGCCAGCCCGGGTGTCGGTTCATCAATGCATTTGCCTTCTGGGAAAGATGGTGGCCTCTTACGAGGCTCTCCAGTACGGAAGGTTTCATGCTCGGTACTTCCAACTGGATCTCCTGGACAAGTGGTCGGGATCTCATCTGCACATGCACCTGAGAATTCGTCTGTCACCAAAGGCCAGGATTTCGCTCCTCTGGTGGCTCTAACTGCCTCACCTTCTGGAGGGCCGCAGGTTCGGGATTCAGGACTGGATCCTTCTAACCACGGATGCAATCCTCCGGGGCTGGGGCGCAGTCACTCAAGGGGAGACCTTTCAAGGAAGGTGGTCAATTCTGGAAGTCAGCCTTCCGATCAACATTCTGGAACTAAGAGCCGTATACAACGGTCTTCTTTAGGTGGCCCCAGTGGCGTCATGAGGTGGGTGCGGCCCGCACTCGGGTGTTACCCTTCAATAGGGTGACACCAAAACGAGCCGCACACTCACACCCACCCCCATCCCCTGACATGAAAATACCTGGTCCACGGCTGCGTCCACACCCCCTCCTCCCAGGCCCCGCCTCCTAATGCCCGACACTCTCACCTGTCAGTGAGATCAGCAGGCAGCAGCTACAGCCCCGTGCAGGCAGTGCACTGGCCACCCCTCCCGTCTCCTCCAGCGTCCACTCTCTCCTCACTCTGGGTCCTGACTGAGCCTGACACACGCAAGCTCCGCCCCCAGACTGTAACTACACAAGCATGCAGTTGCTGCTGATGTTGCTGCATGATGCCAGGTAACTTCTATAGTGGCTCTCCATGTCCATGATGAGCAGAATCGATTTCTGATGTGTGTATGTGTCTATATGGGGGTGAATGTGGGATGTATAAATTGTTGGATTACTGAGTGCTGTGGGGGATGGGGGGGGGGATAATTTGGGCTGTGTGAGCGTACTATGGGTGCAGTTCGAGTGTAGTATGGGTGGTGTGTGACATAGTATGGGTGCTGTGTGAGCGTAGTATGGGTGCTGCTGTGTGAGCATAGTAACTATGGGTGCAGTTCGAGTGTAGTATGGGTGCTGTGTGACATAGTATGGGTGCTGTGTGAGCATAGTATGGGTGCTGCTGTGTGAGCATAGTAACTATGGGTGCAGTTTGAGTGTAGTATGGGTGCTGCTGTATGACGTAGTATGGGTGCTGCTGTATGACGTAGTGTGGGTGCTGCTGTATGACGTAGTATGGGTGCTGCTGTGTGAGCGTAGTATGGGTGCTGCTGTGTGAGCGTAGTATGGGTGCTGCTGTGTGAGTGTAGTATGGGTGCAGTTTGAGTGTAGTATGGGTGCTGTGTGAGCGTAGTATGGGTGCTGCTGTGTGAGCGTAGTGTGGATGATGTTTGAGCGTAGTATGGGTGCTGCTGTGTGAGCGTAGTATGGGTACTGCTGTGTGAGTGTAGTATAGGTGCTGCTGTGTGAGCATAGTGTGGATGCTGTTTGAGCGTAGTATGGGTGCTGCTGTGTGAGCGTAGTATGGGTGCTGTGTTACGTAGTATGGGTGCTGCTGTGTGAGCGTAGTGTGGATACTGTGTGAGCATAGTATGGGTGCTGCTGTGTGAGCGTAGTATGGGTGCTGCTGTGTGAGCGTAGTATGGGTGCAGTTTGAGTATAGTATGGGTGCTGCTGTGTGAGCGTAGTATGGGTGCTGCTGTGTGAGCGTAGTGTGGATGCTGTGTGAGCATAGTATGGGTGCTGCTGTGTGAGCATAGTATGGGTGCTGCTGTGTGAGCGTAGTATGGGTGCAGTTTGAGTGTAGTATGGGTGCTGCTGTGTGAGCGTAGTGTGGATGCTGTGTGAGCATAGTATGGGTGCTGCTGTGTGAGTGTAGTATGAGTGCTGCTGTGTGAGCAAAGTATCGGTGCTGCTGTGTGAGCGTAGTATGGGTGCTGCTGTGTGAGCGTAGTATCAGTGCTGCTGTGTGAGCGTAGTGTGGATTGTGTTTGAGCGAAGTATGGGTGGTGGCGGATCCAGGGGGGGGGGGGCACTCGGGCCCGTGCCCCCCCCTGTCATTTCTGGCCTCCGTCCCGTTCTCCCCCGGCGCCGCACAGGGAGATGACGGGCGCCCGCTGAGATTGTGTTACCAGCGGGCGCCCGTCTCCCTGCACAGCGGCAGCCGGAGGCAGGAGCTCAGTACTGAGCTCCGGCTTCCGGCGCTGTCACTGTGCGCTATGGGAGAGACGTCAGTCATGACGTCTCTCTCATAGTGCTGCTGAGTGACTGAGGAGCGGACGCCCGGGGAGGAGGAGGACTTCAGCGGCGCGGGAACGGGGCTCGGTAAGTATGTTTCTCTAACGTCCTAAGTGGATGCTGGGGACTCCGTAAGGACCATGGGGAATAGCGGCTCCGCAGGAGACTGGGCACATCTAAAGAAAGCTTTAGGACTAACTGGTGTGCACTGGCTCCTCCCCCTATGACCCTCCTCCAAGCCTCAGTTAGATTTCTGTGCCCGACGAGAAGGGTGCACACTAGGGGCTCTCCTGAGCTTCTTAGTGAAAGTTTTAGTTTAGGTTTGTTATTTTCAGTGAGACCTGCTGGCAACAGGCTCACTGCATCGAGGGACTAAGGGGAGAAGAAGCGAACTCACCTGCGTGCAGAGTGGATTGGGCTTCTTGGCTACTGGACATTAGCTCCAGAGGGACGATCACAGGTCCAGCCTGGATGGGTCCCGGAGCCGCGCCGCCGGCCCCCTTACAGAGCCAGAAGAGCGAAGAGGTCCGGGAAAATCGGCGGCAGAAGACGTTCCTGTCTTCAATAAGGTAGCGCACAGCACTGCAGCTGTGCGCCATTGCTCTCAGCACACTTCATACTCCGGTCACTGAGGGTGCAGGGCGCTGGGGGGGGGCGCCCTGAGACGCAATAAAACATTACAGAAATACCTTACATGGCAAAAAATGCATCACATATAGCTCCTGGGCTATATGGATGCATTTAACCCCTGCCAGAATATACAAAAAACCGGGAGATAAGGCCGCCGAAAAGGGGGCGGAGCCTATCTCCTCAGCACACTGGCGCCATTTTCCCTCACAGCTCAGTTGGAGGGAAGCTCCCTGGCTCTTCCCTGCAGACAGAAAGGGTTAAAAAAAGAGAGGGGGGCACTAATTAGGCGCAGTATTAAAACATACAGCAGCTATAAGGGGAAAAACACTTATATAAGGTTATCCCTGTATATATATAGCGCTCTGGTGTGTGCTGGCATACTCTCCCTCTGTCTCCCCAAAGGGCTAGTGGGGTCCTGTCCTCTATCAGAGCATTCCCTGTGTGTGTGCTGTGTGTCGGTACGTTTGTGTCGACATGTATGAGGAGAAAAATGATGTGGAGACGGAGCAGAGTGTCTGTAACAGTGATGTCACCCCCTAGGGGGTCGACACCTGAGTGGATGTACTGTTGAAAATTACGTGACAGTGTCAGCTCTATATAAAAAAACAGTGGTTGACATGAGACAGCCGGCTACTCAGCTTGTGCCTGTCCAGACGTCTCATAGGCCGTCAGGGGCTCTAAAGCGGCCGTTACCTCAGATGGCAGATACAGACGCCGACACGGATACTGACTCCTGTGTCGACGGTGAAGAGACAACCGTGATTTCCAGTAGGGCCACACGTTACATGATTGAGACAATGGAAAATGTTTTTATACATTTCTGATAATACGAGTACCACCAAAAAAGGGGTATTATGTTCGGTGAGGGAAAAACTACATGTAGTTTTCCTGAATCTGAGAAATAAAATGAGGTGTGTGATGATGCGTGGGTTTCCCCCCGATAACAATTAATAATTTCTTAAAAAGTATTGGCTGCATACCCTTTCCCGCCAGAGGTTAGGATGCATTGGGAAACACCCCCTAGGGGGGATAAGGCGCTCACACGCTTGTAAGAACAAGGGCTCTACCCTCTCATGAGATGGCCGCCCTTAAGGATCCTGCTGATAGAAAGCAGGAGGGTATCCAAAAAAGGTATTTACACACATACTGGTGATATACTGCGACCAGCTATCGCCTCAGCCTGGAGGTGCAGTGCTGGGTTGGCATGGTCGGATTCCCTGACTGGAAATATTGATATCCTAGATAAGGATAGTATATTATTGCCTATAGAGCATTTAAAAGATGCATTTCTATATATGCATGATGCACAGCGGAATAATTGCAGACTGGCATCAAGTATAAGTGCGTTGTCCAATTCTACCAGTAAAATGGTCAGGTGATGCGGATTCCAAACGGCATTTGGAAGTATTGCCTTTGAAAGGGGACATTTGGGGTCGGTCTTTTAGACCTGGTGGCCACGGCAACAGCTGGGAAATCCACGTTTGTACCCCAGGTCGCCTCTCAAAATAAGACGCCGTATTATCAGGCGCAGTCCTTTGTTGGCAAGCGGACAAAAGGTTCCTCTTTTCTGCTCGTGACAGAGGGAGAGGAAAAAGGCTGCAGAGATCAGCCAGTTCCCAGGAACAGAAACCCCTTCCCGCCTCTGCCAAGCCCTCAGTATGACGCTAGGGCTTTACAAGCTCAGGCACGGTGGGGGCCCGTTCTCAATGAATTTCAGTGCGCAGTGGGCTCACTCGCAAGTAGACCCCTGGATCCTTCAGGTAATATCTCAGGGGTACATATTGGAATTCGAGACGTCTCCCCCTCGCCGTTTCCAAAAGTCGACTTTACCGACGTCTCCCTCTGACAGGGAGGCAGTTTTGGAAGCCATTCACAAGCTGTATTCCCAGCAGGTGATAATCAAGGTACCCCTCCTGCAACAAGGAACGGGGTATTATTCCACACTGTTGTGGTACCGAAGCCAGACGGCTCGGTGAGACCGATTCTAAAATCTAAAATCTTTGAACACTTACATACAGAGGTTCAAATTCAAGATTGAGTCACTCAGAGCAGTGATTGCGAACCTGGAAGAAGGGGACTACATGATGTCTCGGGACATCAAGGATGCTTACCTTCATGTCAAAATTTACCCTTCTCACCAAGGGTACCTCTGGTTATGGTACAGAACTGTCACTATCAGTTCAGACGCTGCCGTAGGGATGGTCCACGGCACCCCGGGTCTTTACTAGAGATGAGCGGGTTCGGTTCCTCGGAATCCGAACCCGCCCGAACTTCAGCTTTTTTTACACGGATCCGAGCGACTCGGATCTTCCCGCCTTGCTCGGTTAACCCGAGCGCGCCCGAACGTCATCATGACGCTGTCGGATTCTCGCGAGGCTCGGATTCTATCGCGAGACTCGGATTCTATATAAGGAGCCGCGCGTCGCCGCCATTTTACACGTGCATTGAGATTCATACAGGGAGAGGACGTGGCTGGCGTCCTCTCCGTTTAGAGAAGAAATAGATTAGATAGGAGAGTGAGAGTGAGACAGTGACACTTCATTTACTGGAGCTTAGGAGGAGTACTCAGACAGAGAGTGCAGAATTTTGCTGATAGTATTAGTTAGTTATACTAGTGACAGAGTGAGACAGTGACACTTCATTTACTGGAGCTTAGGAGGAGTACTCAGACAGAGAGTGCAGAATTTTGCTGATAGTATTAGTTATACTAGTGACTGACCAGTGACCACCAGTGCAGTTTTATATTATTTAATATAATCCGTTCTCTGCCTGAAAAAACGATACACAGTGACTCAGTCACATACCATATCTGTGCTCAGCCCAGTGTGCTGCTGCATCATCTATGTATAATATCTGACTGTGCTCACACAGCTTAATTGTGGGGGAGACTGGGGAGCAGTTAGGTTATAGCAGGAGCCAGGAGTACATATTAAAATTAAACAGTGCACACTTTTTTTCTGCAGGAGTGCCACTGCCAGTGTGACTGACCAGTGACCTGACCACCAGTATATAGTATACTATATTGTATTGTGAATGTCTGCCTGTAAAAGTTAAACACACGTCGTGTGACTTGTGTGGTGTTTTTTTATTCTATAAAATAAAAAACTCATTCTGCTGACAGACAGTGTCCAGCAGGTCCGTCATTATATAATATATACCTGTCCGGCTGCAGTAGTGATATATATATATTTTTTATATCATTATTTATCATCCAGTCGCAGCAGACACAGTACGGTAGTTCACGGCTGTAGCTACCTCTGTGTCGGCACTCGGCAGTCCATCCATAATTGTATACCACCTACCCGTGGTTTTTTTTTTCTTTCTTCTTTATACATACTACATCTCATTATCATCCAGTCTATATTAGCAGCAGACACAGTACAGTACGGTAGTCCATGGCTGTAGCTACCTCTGTGTCGGCACTCGGCAGTCCGTCCATAATTGTATACCACCTACCCGTGTTTTTTTTTTCTTCTTTATACATACTACATCTCATTATCAACCAGTCTATATTAGCAGCAGACACAGTACGGTAGTCCACGGCTGTAGCTACCTCTGTGTCGGCACTCGGCAGTCCATCCATAATTGTATACCACCTACCCGTGGTTTTTTTTTCTTTCTTCTTTATACATACTACATCTCATTATCATCCAGTCTATATTAGCAGCAGACACAGTACAGTACGGTAGTCCACGGCTGTAGCTACCTCTGTGTCGGCACTCGGCAGTCCATCCATAATTGTATACCACCTACCCGTGGTTTTTTTTCTTTCTTCTTTATACATACTACATCTCATTATCATCCAGTCTATATTAGCAGCAGACACAGTACAGTACGGTAGTCCACGGCTGTAGCTACCTCTGTGTCGGCACTCGGCAGTCCGTCCATAATTGTATACCACCTACCCGTGTTTTTTTTTTCTTCTTTATACATACTACATCTCATTATCAACCAGTCTATATTAGCAGCAGACACAGTACGGTAGTCCACGGCTGTAGCTACCTCTGTGTCGGCACTCGGCAGTCCATCCATAATTGTATACCACCTACCCGTGGTTTTTTTTTTCTTTCTTCTTTATACATACTACATCTCATTATCATCCAGTCTATATTAGCAGCAGACACAGTACAGTACGGTAGTCCACGGCTGTAGCTACCTCTGTGTCGGCACTCGGCAGTCCATCCATAATTGTATACCACCTACCCGTGGTTTTTTTTTCTTTCTTCTTTATACATACTACATCTCATTATCATCCAGTCTATATTAGCAGCAGACACAGTACAGTACGGTAATCCACGGCTGTAGCTACCTCTGTGTCGGCACTCGGCAGTCCGTCCATAATTGTATACCACCTACCCGTGTTTTTTTTTTTCTTTCTTCTTTATACATACTACATCTCATTATCATCCAGTCTATATTAGCAGCAGACACAGTACGGTAGTCCACGGCTGTAGCTACCTCTGTGTCAGCACTCGGCAGTCCATCCATAATTGTATACCACCTACCCGTGGTTTTTTTTTCTTTCTTCTTTATACATACTACATCTCATTATCATCCAGTCTATATTAGCAGCAGACACAGTACAGTACGGTAGTCCACGGCTGTAGCTACCTCTGTGTCGGCACTCGGCAGTCCATCCATAATTGTATACCACCTACCCGTGTTTTTTTTTTCTTTCTTCTTTATACATACTACATCTCATTATCATCCAGTCTATATTAGCAGCAGACACAGTACAGTACGGTAGTCCACGGCTGTAGCTACCTCTGTGTCGGCACTCGGCAGTCCATCCATAATTGTATACCACCTACCCGTGGTTTTTTTTTCTTTCTTCTTTATACATACTACATCTCATTATCATCCAGTCTATATTAGCAGCAGACACAGTACAGTACGGTAGTCCACGGCTGTAGCTACCTCTGTGTCGGCACTCGGCAGTCCGTCCATAATTGTATACCACCTACCCGTGGTTTTTCTTTTCTTTCTTCTTTATACATACTACATCTCATTATCATCCAGTCTATATTAGCAGCAGACACAGTACAGTACGGTAGTCCACGGCTGTAGCTACCTCTGTGTCGGCACTCGGCAGTCCATCCATAATTGTATACCACCTACCCGTGGTTTTTTTTTCTTTCTTCTTTATACATACATACTACATCTCATTATCATCCAGTCTATATTAGCAGCAGACACAGTACAGTACAATAGTCCACGGCTGTAGCTACCTCTGTGTCGGCACTCGGCAGTCCATCCATAATTGTATACTAGTATCCATCCATCTCCATTGTTTACCTGAGGTGCCTTTTAGTTGTGCCTATTAAAATATGGAGAACAAAAATGTTGAGGTTCCAAAATTAGGGAAAGATCAAGATCCACTTCCACCTCGTGCTGAAGCTGCTGCCACTAGTCATGGCCGAGACGATGAAATGCCAGCAACGTCGTCTGCCAAGGCCGATGCCCAATGTCATAGTACAGAGCATGTCAAATCCAAAACACCAAATATCAGTAAAAAAAGGACTCCAAAACCTAAAATAAAATTGTCGGAGGAGAAGCGTAAACTTGCCAATATGCCATTTACCACACGGAGTGGCAAGGAACGGCTGAGGCCCTGGCCTATGTTCATGGCTAGTGGTTCAGCTTCACATGAGGATGGAAGCACTCAGCCTCTCGCTAGAAAACTGAAAAGACTCAAGCTGGCAAAAGCACCGCAAAGAACTGTGCGTTCTTCGAAATCCCAAATCCACAAGGAGAGTCCAATTGTGTCGGTTGCGATGCCTGACCTTCCCAACACTGGACGTGAAGAGCATGCGCCTTCCACCATTTGCACGCCCCCTGCAAGTGCTGGAAGGAGCACCCGCAGTCCAGTTCCTGATAGTCAGATTGAAGATGTCAGTGTTGAAGTACACCAGGATGAGGAGGATATGGGTGTTGCTGGCGCTGGGGAGGAAATTGACCAGGAGGATTCTGATGGTGAGGTGGTTTGTTTAAGTCAGGCACCCGGGGAGACACCTGTTGTCCGTGGGAGGAATATGGCCGTTGACATGCCTGGTGAAAATACCAAAAAAATCAGCTCTTCGGTGTGGAAGTATTTCACCAGAAATGCGGACAACATTTGTCAAGCCGTGTGTTCCCTTTGTCAAGCTGTAATAAGTAGGGGTAAGGACGTTAACCACCTCGGAACATCCTCCCTTATACGTCACCTGCAGCGCATTCATAATAAGTCAGTGACAAGTTCAAAAACTTTGGGCGACAGCGGAAGCAGTCCACTGACCAGTAAATCCCTTCCTCTTGTAACCAAGCTCAAGCAAACCACCCCACCAACTCCCTCAGTGTCAATTTCCTCCTTCCCCAGGAATGCCAATAGTCCTGCAGGCCATGTCACTGGCAATTCTGATGAGTCCTCTCCTGCCTGGGATTCCTCCGATGCATCCTTGCGTGTAACGCCTACTGCTGCTGGCGCTGCTGTTGTTGCTGCTGGGAGTCGATGGTCATCCCAGAGGGGAAGTCGTAAGCCCACTTGTACTACTTCCAGTAAGCAATTGACTGTCCAACAGTCCTTTGCGAGGAAGATGAAATATCACAGCAGTCATCCTGCTGCAAAGCGGATAACTGAGGCCTTGACAACTATGTTGGTGTTAGACGTGCGTCCGGTATCCGCCGTTAGTTCACAGGGAACTAGACAATTTATTGAGGCAGTGTGCCCCCGTTACCAAATACCATCTAGGTTCCACTTCTGTAGGCAGGCGATACCGAGAATGTACACGGACGTCAGAAAAAGACTCACCAGTGTCCTAAAAAATGCAGTTGTACCCAATGTCCACTTAACCACGGACATGTGGACAAGTGGAGCAGGGCAGGGTCAGGACTATATGACTGTGACAGCCCACTGGGTAGATGTATGGACTCCCGCCGCAAGAACAGCAGCGGCGGCACCAGTAGCAGCATCTCGCAAACGCCAACTCTTTCCTAGGCAGGCTACGCTTTGTATCACCGCTTTCCAGAATACGCACACAGCTAAAAACCTCTTACGGCAACTGAGGAAGATCATCGCAGAATGGCTTACCCCAATTGGACTCTCCTGTGGATTTGTGGCATCGGACAACGCCAGCAATATTGTGTGTGCATTAAATATGGGCAAATTCCAGCACGTCCCATGTTTTGCACATACCTTGAATTTGGTGGTGCAGAATTTTTTAAAAAACGACAGGGGCGTGCAAGAGATGCTGTCGGTGGCCAGAAGAATTGCGGGACACTTTCGGCGAACAGGCACCACGTACAGAAGACTGGAGCACCACCAAAAACTACTGAACCTGCCCTGCCATCATCTGAAGCAAGAAGTGGTAACGAGGTGGAATTCAACCCTCTATATGCTTCAGAGGTTGGAGGAGCAGCAAAAGGCCATTCAAGCCTATACAATTGAGCACGATATAGGAGGTGGAATGCACCTGTCTCAAGTGCAGTGGAGAATGATTTCAACGTTGTGCAAGGTTCTGATGCCCTTTGAACTTGCCACACGTGAAGTCAGTTCAGACACTGCCAGCCTGAGTCAGGTCATTCCCCTCATCATGCTTTTGCAGAAGAAGCTGGAGGCATTGAAGAAGGAGCTAAAAGGGAGCGATTCCGCTAGGCATGTGGGACTTGTGGATGCAGCCCTTAATTCGCTTAACAAGGATTCACGGGTGGTCAATCTGTTGAAATCAGAGCACTACATTTTGGCCACCGTGCTCGATCCTAGATTTAAAACCTACCTTGGATCTCTCTTTCCGGCAGACACAAGTCTGCTGGGGTGCAAAGACCTGCTGGTGACAAAATTGTCAAGTCAAGCGGAACGCGACCTGTCAACATCTCCTCCTTCACATTCTCCCGCAACTGGGGGTGCGAGGAAAAGGCTCAGAATTCCGAGCCCACCCGCTGGCGGTGATGCAGGGCAGTCTGGAGCGACTGCTGATGCTGACATCTGGTCCGGACTGAAGGACCTGACAACGATTACGGACATGTCGTCTACTGTCACTGCATATGATTCTCTCAACATTGAAAGAATGGTGGAGGATTATATGAGTGACCGCATCCAAGTAGGCACGTCACACAGTCCGTACTTATACTGGCAGGAAAAAGAGGCAATTTGGAGGCCCTTGCACAAACTGGCTTTATTCTACCTAAGTTGCCCTCCCACAAGTGTGTACTCCGAAAGAGTGTTTAGTGCCGCCACTCACCTTGTCAGCAATCGGCGTACGAGGTTACATCCAGAAAATGTGGAGAAGATGATGTTCATTAAAATGAATTATAATCAATTCCTCCGCGGAGACATTGACCAGCAGCAATTGCCTCCACAAAGTACACAGGGAGCTGAGATGGTGGATTCCAGTGGGGACGAATTGATAATCTGTGAGGAGGGGGATGTACACGGTGATATATCGGAGGATGATGATGAGGTGGACATCTTGCCTCTGTAGAGCCAGTTTGTGCAAGGAGAGATTAATTGCTTCTTTTTTGGGGGGGGGGTCCAAACCAACCCGTCATATCAGTCACAGTCGTGTGGCAGACCCTGTCACTGAAATGATGGGTTGGTTAAAGTGTGCATGTCCTGTTTATACAACATAAGGGTGGGTGGGAGGGCCCAAGGACAATTCCATCTTGCACCTCTTTTTTCTTTTATTTTTCTTTGCGTCATGTGCTGTTTGGGGAGGGTTTTTTGGAAGGGCCATCCTGCGTGACACTGCAGTGCCACTCCTAGATGGGCCCGGTGTTTGTGTCGGCCACTAGGGTCGCTTATCTTACTCACACAGTCAGCTACCTCATTGCGCCTCTTTTTTTCTTTGCGTCATGTGCTGTTTGGGGAGGGTTTTTTGGAAGGGCCATCCTGCGTGACACTGCAGTGCCACTCCTAGATGGGCCCGGTGTTTGTGTCGGCCACTAGGGTCGCTTATCTTACTCACACAGTCAGCTACCTCATTGCGCCTCTTTTTTTCTTTGCGTCATGTGCTGTTTGGGGAGGGTTTTTTGGAAGGGCCATCCTGCGTGACACTGCAGTGCCACTCCTAGATGGGCCCGGTGTTTGTGTCGGCCACTAGGGTCGCTTATCTTACTCACACAGTCAGCTACCTCATTGCGCCTCTTTTTTTCTTTGCGTCATGTGCTGTTTGGGGAGGGTTTTTTGGAAGGGACATCCTGCGTGACACTGCAGTGCCACTCCTAGATGGGCCCGGTGTTTGTGTCGGCCACTAGGGTCGCTTATCTTACTCACACAGCTACCTCATTGCGCCTCTTTTTTCTTTGCGTCATGTGCTGTTTGGGGAGGGTTTTTTGGAAGGGACATCCTGCGTGACACTGCAGTGCCACTCCTAGATGGGCCCGGTGTTTGTGTCGGCCACTAGGGTCGCTTATCTTACTCACACAGAGACCTCGGTGCAAATTTTAGGACTAAAAATAATATTGTGAGGTGTGAGGTATTCAGAATAGACTGAAAATGAGTGGAAATTATGGTTTTTGAGGTTAATAATACTTTGGGATCAAAATGACCCCCAAATGATTTAAGCTGTTTTTTAGGGTTTTTTGAAAAAAACACCCGAATCCAAAACACACCCGAATCCGACAAAAAAATTCGGTGAGGTTTTGCCAAAACGCGGTCGAACCCAAAACACGGCCGCGGAACCGAACCCAAAACCAAAACACAAAACCCGAAAAATTTCCGGCGCTCATCTCTAGTCTTTACCAAGGTAATGGACGAAATGATATCCCTTCGAAGGAAGGAAATTTTAGTTATCCCTTACTTGGACAATTCCCTGATAAGGGTAAGATCCAGGGAACAGTTGGAGGTCGGTGTAGCACTATCTCAGGTAGTGTTGCGGCAGCACGATTGGGTTCTCAATATTCCAAAATCGCAGCTGGTTCCGACGACTTGTCTTCTGTTTCCTAGGGATGATCCTGGACACTGTCCAGAAAAAAGGTGTTTCTCCCGGAAGAGAAAGCCAGGGAGTTATCCGAGCTAATCAGGAACCTCCTAAAACCGAACCAAGTCTCAGTGCATCAATGCACAAGGGTTCTGGGAAAAAATGGTGGCTTCCTACGAAGCAATCCCATTCGTTAGATTCCACGCAAGAACTTTCCAGTGGATCCTACTGGACAAATGGTCCGGGTCGCATTTTCAGATGCATCAGCGGATAACCCTGTCACCAAGGACAAGGGTATCCATCCTGTGGTGGTTGCAGAGTGCTCATCTTCTAGAGGGCCGCAGATTCGGCATTCAGGACTGGGTCCTGGTAACCACGGATGCCAGCCTGCGAGGCTGGGGAGCAGTCACACAGGGAAGGAATATCCAGGGCTTAGGGTCAAGCCTGGATACATCACTTCACATAAATATCCTGAAGCTAAGGGCCAGTTACAATGCTCTAAGCTTAGCGAGACCTCTGCTTCAAGGTCAGCCGGTGTTGATCCAGTCGGACAACATCATGGCAGTCACCCACGTAAACAGACAGGGTGGCACAAGAAGCAGGAGGGCAATGGCAGAAGCTGCAAGGATTATCCGCTGGGCGGAAAATCATGTAATAGCACTGTCAACAGTATTCATTCCGGGAGTGGACAACTGGGAAGCAGACTTCCTCAGCACGACCTCCACCCGGGAGAGTGGGGACTTCACCCAGAAGTCGTCCACATGATTAAAAAACTCGACAGGTATTGCGCCAGGTCAAGAGACCCTCAGGCAATAGTTGTAGACGCTCTGGTAACACCGTGGGTGTACCAGTCAGTGTATGTGTTCCCTCATCTGCCTCTCATACCCAAGGTACTGAGATTGATAAGATGGAGAGGAGTAAGCACTATATTCGTGGCTCCGGATGGGCCAAAAAGGACTTGGTAACCGGAACTTCAAGAGAGGCTCACGGAGGATCCGTGGCCTCTACCTCTAAGAAGGGACCTGCTCCAGCAAGGACCCTGTCTGTTCCAAGACTTACCGCGGCTGCGTTTGACGGCATGGCGGTTGAACACCGGATCCTGAAGGAAAAAAGGCATTCCGGATGAAGTCATCCCTATCCTGATCAAAAGCCAGGAAGGATGTAACCGCAAAAACATTATCACCGCAATTGGCGAAAATATGTTGCGTAGTGCGAGGCCAGTAAGGCCCGACGGAGGAAATTCAACTGGGTCGATTCCTACATTTCCTGCAAACAGGAGTGTCTATGGGCCTGAAATTGGGGTCCATTTAGGTTCAGATTTCGGCCCTGTCAATTTTCTTCCAAAAAAGAACTAGCTTCAGTCCCTGAAGTTTAGACGTTTGTAAAAGGGGTACTGCATATACAGCCTCCTTTTGTGCCTCCAGTGGCAATTTGGGATCTCAATGTAGTTTGGGTTCCAAAAGTCACATTGGTTGAACCACTTAAATCTGTGGAGTTAAAATATCTCACATGGAAAGTGGTCATGCTGTTGGCCCTGGCCTAGGCCAGGCGCGTGTCAGGATTGGCGGCTTTATCCTGTAAAAGCCCTTATCTGATTTTCCATTCGGACAGGGCGGAATTGAGGACTCGTCCTCAGTTTCTCCCTAAGGTGGTTCCAGCGTTTTCACCTGAACCAACCTATTGTGGTGCCTGCGGCTACTAGGGACTTGGAGGAATCCAAGTTGCTGGATGTTGTCAGGGCCCTGAAAATATGTTCCAGGACGGCTGGAGTCAGGAAATCTGACTCGCTGTTTATCCTGTATGCACCCAACATGCTGGGTGCTCCTGCTTCTAAGCAGACTATTGCTCGTTGGATTTGTAGTACAATTCAGCTTGCACATTCTGTGGCAGGCCTGCCACAGCTAAAATCTGTAAAAGCCCGTTCCACAAGGAAAGTGGGCTCATCTTGGGCGGCTGCCCGAGGGGTCTCGGCTTTACAACTTTGCCGAGCAGCTACTTGGTCAGGGGCAAACACGTTTGCTAAATTCTACAAATTTGATACCCTGGCTGAGGAGGACCTGGAGTTCTCTCATTCGGTGCTGCAGAGTCATCTGCACTCTCCCGCCCGTTTGGGAGCTTTGGTATAATCCCCATGGTCCTTACGGAGTCCCCAGCATCCACTTAGGACGTTAGAGAAAATAAGAATTTACTTACCGATAATTCTATTTCTCGTAGTCCGTAGTGGATGCTGGGCGCCCATCCCAAGTGCGGATTGTCTGCAATACTTGTACATGGTTATTGTTACAAAAATCGGGTTATTATTGTTGGGAGCCATCTTTTCAGAGGCTCCTTTGTTATCATACTGTTAACTGGGTTCAGATCACTAGTTATACGGTGTGATTGGTGTGGCTGGTATGAGTCTTACCCGGGATTCAAAATCCTTCCTTATTGTGTACGCTCGTCCGGGCACAGTTTCCTAACTGAGGCTTGGAGGAGGGTCATAGGGGGAGGAGCCAGTGCACACCAGTTAGTCCTAAAGCTTTCTTTAGATGTGCCCAGTCTCCTGCGGAGCCGCTATTCCCCATGGTCCTTACGGAGTCCCCAGCATCCACTACGGACTACAAGAAATAGAATTATCGGTAAGTAAATTCTTATTTTTTTATTTCCTTAATGCAACGGGGGCATCTCCTGGGGGCAAACTACGGGGGACATTACTACTGGGGGGGCATCAACAAGGGGCATTACTACGGGGGGGGGGGGGAACTACTGGGGGCATTATAACTGGGGGGCATCTACTGGGGGCATCACTACTGAGGGGTCATCTATTGGGGGCAGCTACTGGGGGACATTTTTACTGGGGGCCATCTACTGGGGTATTACTACAGGGGGGTCATCTATTGGGGCAAACTCGTAGGGGGCATTATTACTGGGGGGTCATCTATTGGGGGCAGCTACTGGGGCATTATTACTGGGGGGCATCTACTGGGGGCATTACTACTGGGGGATCATCTATTGGGGGCAGCTACTGGGGGACATTTTTACTGGGGGGCATCTACTGGGGGCATTATTACTGGGGGGCATCTACTGGGGCATTACTACTGGGAGGTCATCTATTGGGGGCAAACTCATAAGGGGCATTACTACTGGAGGCAAACTACTGGAGGACATTATTACTGGGGGGCATCTACTTGGGGCAAACTACAAAGGTGCCAACTACTGGCGGCGTAACTACAGGGGCATTACTACTGGCGACTTAACTACAGGGGCATTACTACTTGGGGGCTAAACTACAGGGGGGCCAAACTACTGGGGGCTTAACTACAGGGGCCAAACTACTGGGGGATAACTACAGGGGCCAAACTACTGGGGGCATTACTACTGAAGGCTAAGCTACAAGGGGGCATACCTACAGGGACTAAACTACAATGGGGCAAACTACAGGGGGGCATTACTACCGGTGGCTAAACTACTGGGGGCATTACCACTGGGAGGCTAAACTAAAGGCGGTAAACTACTGGGGTCATGACTGCAGGGGAATTACCACTGGGGGCATAATGACTGGGGGCATTACTACAGGCATCATTACTACTGGGTGCAATACGGCATTGCAAAGGGGCACCACTACTTGGGGGTCTATATAAGGGGCACTACCAGTACAGTGGACATTGCATAATGAGCGCTACAACTGTGGGCATTGTATAAGAAGCGCCACCTCACATGCACTGAAGCCGCACGCAAATGTACTTGCCCCTTCCATGGTGCCCACCCTATCATTTTCTTCTGGATCCGCCCCTGGGTGGTGCTGTGTGAGTGTAGTATGGGTGCAGTTTGAGTGTAGTATGGGTGCTGTGTTACGCGGTATGGGTGCTGCTGTGGGAGCGTAGTGTGGATGCTGTGTGAGCGAAGTATGGGTGCTGCTGTGTGAGGGGAGCGTTATGTCAGCTGATAGGGTGGGTGGATTAATGTGCTAATGGGTGTTGCAGTGATCGTGCACAGCAAAAAAATTGTGGGTCCCAGGGACTCCTCACTTTAAAAAATTGGGGTGTTACTCAGCTATTTCTGTGTCCTATCACATATTATGGGGTGTGAGGGCAGGCAGTACTGGGGGTTTTAAGGGGGTAAGGGTAGATAGAAGTTTGGGCAGTACTAGGGGAATGGAGGCGGGTAGGGATAGGAAATACTTGGGCGGGGGGATAAGCAGGCAATAGGATCTCTGTGACATTGCACTGGGTGTATACATATTATGATACTGGGTGTATATTATACACACACACACATTTATATATATATATATATATATATATGTAGCATATGGTTCGACACTCCGTTAAACAGAGAAACTGTGTCCGGTGCCCTCACAAACTATATTCATAGCATATTCAAAACAGTGCGGCACTTCAGGCTATAGACAGACGACACTTGACACAGGCAGTGGGAGAGCGATTCTCCTACTGCCCAGAGCAGTAAGGGGGAGCCGGCGTTGGGGAATAATCAGGGGTAGTGGGAAGCAGTGCCTCCGCTACCCGTAGTTTTTGCAATAATGTTTAGGCCGCTAGCGGGTGCGTGTGTATGCAGCATCCATGACTGCTGGCATAGCTATGGATTTTTGGCCTAATTCAGCATCAGTAGTAGTTTTGCTAAAAGTTGCAAAACTACAACTGCTTTCTCTAGCATGAGGGGGGGCCGCCCAGCACAGGGCAAGGCCACCCCACATACCAGGTCCGCTCCCCCGCTGATAAACAAGCGCATTGCTATACAGAGATGCACTCGCATTTTAAGGGTAGCCCCCTGCCTCCACAGTCTAGCTGTGAAGGCAGTCGCCAGGCCGCCATCTTTTGGGTCACAGCGGCTGTATGACGGAATGGTCCGAAAACATCGACGCCCCATCACCACGCCCCCCCCCCCCCCTCACCAGAATTCCGTGTGGTGTGATAGGGGAGGAGGTCCATGTGGGGTGACACCATGAGTTACCACACTGGGTGACACCAACGCTAGTGACACCTCTGGGTGGCCCATCTTCTAAGAAATCGGGCCATTCAAGTGCAGCCGGACAACGTAACAACAGTGGCTTGCATAAACCGACAGGACGGCTCGAAGAGCAGAGCTGCCATGGCGGAGGTAACAAGAATCCTCCTTTGGGCAGAAAAACACGCGTTGGCGCTGTCAGCAATCTTCATTCCGGGAGTAGACAACTGGGAAGCAGACTTCCTCAGCAGACACGATCTCCATCCGGGGGAGTGGGGTCTCCATCCGGAGGTGTTCAAAGACATAACAGACCTTTGGGGATTACCCCAAATAGACATGATGGCCTCTCATCTCAACAAGAAGCTTCGGCGTTATTGTTCCAGGTCGAGGGACCCACAGGCAGTGGCAGTGGATGCCCTGGTGTCTCCGTGGCTGTTCCAGTCGGTGTACGTGTTTCCACCACTCCCACTCATCCCAAAAATCCTAAAGCTCATGAGGAGAACAAGGGTTCAAGCGATTCTCATTGCTCCAGACTGGCCGAGAAGGGCTTGGTACGCGGACCTTCTGGATCTACTACAAGAAGAGCCGAGGCCCCTTCCTCTTCGAGAGGACCTGCTGCAGCAGGGGCCGTTCGCCTATCAAGACTTACCACGGCTACGTTTGACGGCATGGAGGTTGAACGCCTGATACTAGCTCAGAAGGGCATTCCGAACAAAGTTATTCCAACCCTGATACAGGCTAGGAAAGGAGTAACGTCTAAACATTACCATCGTATTTGGAAAAAATATGTGTCTTGGTGTGAGTCCAAGAGGTTTCCTATGGTGGAGTTTCAACTGGGACAGTTTCTCCTCTTCCTGCAAGCAGGAGTGGATATGGGCCTGAGGTTGGGATCTGTGAACGTCCAGATTTCGGCCCTATCCATTTTCTTCCAGAAACATATGGCTGCCCTACCTGAGGCTCAGACCATTTTGAAGGGAGTTCTGCACATCCAGCCTCCCTTTGTACCGCCTACGGTGTCATAGGATCTTAACGTGGTGTTGCAGTTTCTCCAGTCTGACTGGTTTGAGCCTCTGCAAGAGGTAGATGTCAAGTTTCTCACGTGGAAGGCTGTCACTTTGTTGGCCTTAGCTTCTGCTAGACGTGTGTCGCAGTTGGGGGCTTTGTCTTGTAAGAGCCCCTACTTGATCTTCCATGAAGACAGAGCTGAGCTCCGGAAACGTCAGCAGTTTCTTCCGAAGGTTGTGTCAGCATTTCATATCAACCAACCTATTGTGGTGCCAGTTGCTACTGACTCCTCAATTTCATCAAAGTCCTTAGATGTGGTAAGGGCTTTGAAGATCTATGTGAAGAGGACTGCTCATCACAGAAAATCGGACCCTCTTTTTGTCCTATATGATCCCAAGAAAATTGGGTGTCCTGCTTCTAAGCAGACTATCTCTCGCTGGATCAGGTTCACTATCCAGCATGCATATTCTACGGCGGGATTGCAGTGTCCTAAGTCTGTTAAGGCCCACTCTACTCGTAAGGTGGGGTCTTCCTGGGCGGCTGCCCGGGGTGTCTCGGCATTAAAACTTTGCAGAGTAGCAACTTCGTCTGGGTCGAACACGTTTGCAAAGTTCTACAAGTTCGATACCTTGGCCTCTGATGATCTGAAGTTCAGTCAATCAGGTTTGCAGGAGCCTCCGCGCTCTCCCCCCCCCCCCCCCCACCCGTTCTGGGAGCTTTGGTATATTGCCTTGGTACTAATGTGGATCCCAGCATCCTCTAGGACGTAAGAGAAAATAGGATTTTAATTGCCTACCGGTAAATACTTTTCTCGTAGTCCGTAGAGGATGCTGGGCGCCCGTCCAGCGCTTCGTTTTCCTGCAGTTGTTATATGGTTCAGTACGACTTTGTTGTTAGAATTGTACTGCATTATTACTGGGTAAGTAATGTTTCAGCTGTTGCTGAAGTTTTTCAAGCTTGTAGCTTGATGTGCCTTGTATGTGTGAGCTGGTGTGAATCTCGCCACTGTCTGTGTATAATCCTTCTCTCGAAGATGTCTGTCTCCTCGGGCACAGTTTCTAGACTGAGTCTGGTAGGAGGGGCATAGAGGGAGGAGCCAGCCCACACTCTCAAACTCTTAAAGTGTCAATGGCTCCTGGTTGACCCGTCTATACCCCATGGTACTAATGTGGACCCCATCATCATCTACGGACTACGAGAAAAGGATTTACCGGTAGGTAATTAAAATCCTATTTTCTAATTTCTTCACAAAGAGATGCCGTTTTTCTCTAATTACATATTTGGGAGACATTGGAGCTTATAGTGTAGGCAGTATACATGCCCATATGTCACTGGCCACACCCACACATCACTGGACACGCCACCTTCACTTCTCACAATAGGCTCTTGATCACTATCAGCCCCAGGCCCATGTGGACCTTGGCCCTCATTCCGAGTTGTTCGCTCGCTAGCTGCTTTTAGCAGCATTGCACAGGCTAGGCCGCCGCCCTCTGGGAGTGTATCTTAGCTTAGCAGAATAGCGAACGAAAGATTAGCAGAATTGCTACTAAATATTTTCTTGCAGTTTCTGAGTAGCTCCAGACCTACTCCTAGATTGCGATCAGCTCAGTCCGTTAAGTTCCTGGTTTGATGTCACAAACACGCCCTGCGTACGGCCAGCCACTCCCCCGTTTCTCCAGACACTCCCGCATTTTTCCTGACACGCCTGCGTTTTTTAGCACACTCCCGGAAAATGCTCAGTTACCACCCAGAAACACCCACTTCCTGTCAATCACTCACCAATCAGCAGTGCGACTGAAAAACGCCGCACGAACAACAGCAAAACTGCTAAGTTTTTAGTTAAATAACTTAGCACGTGCGCGCTGCGTACCATGCACATGCAGCAACAAATCGCAGCATAGCGAAAATCGGCAACGAGCGAACAACTCGGAATGACCACCCTTATTCCAGCCCTGGAAAGAGGGTAATCATTTAGCTATGGGAGAGTGTTAGCTCTTATGTCAAGTGATATACATCAACCTGTAATGTGATAATGTATCACCAATGCGACTGACTGTGCAAGAGTGGAGAAAATAAACTGTAGTCTGATACTGTAAGATGAGCTCAGGGGTTTCCGGTATGAATGGTCGACCATGTTATGGTCGACAGTCATTAGGTCGACCACTATTGGTCGACATTGACATGGTCGACATGGACACATGGTCGACACATGGAAGGTCGACACATGAAAAGGTCGACATGAGTTTTTTAAACTTTTTTTGGTGTCGTTTTTTGCGTAAAGTGACTGGGAACCCCAATTAGTGCACCGCGTTCGCACGCCATGCTTCGGGCATGGTGCCTTCGCTCTGCTACCGCTTTGCTCGGCACAGATTACCGTTCCAATCGTAGTCCACGTGGATCGTAAAGTATGGAAAAGTTCCCCAAAAGAAAAAAAAGTTAAAAAAACTCATATCGACCTCTTCATGTGTCGACCATTTTCATGTGTCGACCATTTTCATGTGTCGACCATGTGTCCATGTCAATGGTCGACCATCTGAACGGATACCGAGCTCTGGGGGACTGTTACACCTGCTACATCTGTGCTACTCTTGTTCCCCTCAGTGCTAGATTACCAAATAGGCAGAGTAGGCAGCAGCCTATGGGTCCCGTGCTTTAAGCATGGGAAATGCGACCTGCTTACTATAATAATGAGAATTTAAGGATTTGGAACAGTTTTACATGAAAACTGCTTCAAAAGCCCTTTAATTCATTTGAGTGAAACTAAATTATTGTTAAAAGGGTATGAAAACACCCTTTTCCACATTATTTTATAAAAAAACAAAAACTTGATAAAATCGGATCCATAATCTTTCTTAAGTCACTTTGTATCATTTTATTTTTTACCTATAACATGTGTTTAGTGTCTGGATTTTAATTATTATGAGTTGCAATTTTTTCTGCTTCGATAAACACTAAAATGATTAATCGTGTGTCTTTGATGCTGACCTTATGCCATATTTAAAGAGATTTTAAAGTAGATTATCTGTATATGGTGTACCGTGTGCAGCCCTAGTAGCTAGACAATTGCTGCCACCTTAAGTCTAAGGGTCGGAGCCTCCATTGCATCTATAGATGGTGTTTTAGCTAGAGATGAGCGGGTTCGGTTCCTCGGAATCCGAACCCGCCCGAACTTCAGGTTTTTTTACACGGGGCCGAGCGACTCGGATCTTCCCGCCTTGCTCGGTTAACCCGAGCGCGCCCGAACGTCATCATCCCGCTGTCGGATTCTCGCGAGGCTCGGATTCTATCGCGAGACTCGGATTCTATATAAGGAGCCGCGCGTCGCCGCCATTTTCACACGTGCATTGAGATTGATAGGGAGAGGACGTGGCTGGCGTCCTCTCCGTTTAGAGTGACTAGAGTACTAGAGAGAGAGACACAAATTTTGGGGAGCATATAGGAGGAGTACTACTTGCTGCTGATAGTGTGACCAGTGACCAGTGCCACCAGTTTAATTAATCCGTTCTCTGCCTGAAAAAAAACGATACACAGTGTGACACAGTCACACATACCATATCTGTGCTCAGCCCAGTGTGCTGCATCATATACTGTATATCATTATCTGACTGCTGAGTGCTCACTGCTCACACAGCTTAATTGTGGGGGAGACTGGGGAGCAGTTATAGCAGGAGTACATTTAAGTACAGTGCACACTTTTGCTGCCAGAGTGCCACTGCCAGTGTGACTGACCAGTGACCACTGACCACCAGTATTGTGATTGTCTGCTGACCACCAGTATATTGTGATTGTCTGCCTGAAAAAGTTAAACACTCGTCGTGTGGTGTTTTTATAAACGCATTCTGCAGACAGTGTCCAGCAGGTCCGTCATTACATAATATATACCTGTCCGGCTGCAGTACTAGTGTGATATATATATATTTTAATTTTATCTCATTATCATCCAGTCTATATTAGCAGCAGACACAGTACGGTAGTCCACGGCTGTAGCTACCTCTGTGTCGGCAGTCGCTCGTCCATCCATAATTGTATACCACCTACCCGTGGTTTTTTTTTTTTCTATCTTCTTGATACTAGTAGCTTACTTTAGGAGTCTGCAGTGCTGAGTCTGACAGACAGTGTCCAGCAGGTCCGTCATTACATAATATATACCTGTCCGGCTGCAGTACTAGTGTGATATATATATATATTTTAATTTTATCCTATTATCATCCAGTCTATATTAGCAGCAGACACAGTACGGTAGTCCACGGCTGTAGCTACCTCTGTGTCGGCAGTCGCTCGTCCATCCATAATTGTATACCACCTACCCGTGGTTTTTTTTTTCTATCTTCTTGATACTAGTAGCTTACTTTAGGAGTCTGCAGTGCTGACAGACAGTGTCCAGCAGGTCCGTCATTACATAATATATACCTGTCCGGCTGCAGTACTAGTGTGATATATATATATATTTTAATTTTATCTCATTATCATCCAGTCTATATTAGCAGCAGACACAGTACGGTAGTCCACGGCTGTAGCTACCTCTGTGTCGGCAGTCGCTCGTCCATCCATAATTGTATACCACCTACCCGTGGTTTTTTTTTTTCTATCTTCTTGATACTAGTAGCTTACTTTAGGAGTCTGCAGTGCTGACAGACAGTGTCCAGCAGGTCCGTCATTACATAATATATACCTGTCCGGCTGCAGTACTAGTGTGATATATATATATATATATTTTAATTTTATCTCATTATCATCCAGTCTATATTAGCAGCAGACACAGTACGGTAGTCCACGGCTGTAGCTACATCTGTGTCGGCAGTCGCTCGTCCATCCATAATTGTATACCACCTACCCGTGGTTTTTTTTTTCCTATCTTCTTGATACTAGTAGCTTACTTTAGGAGTCTGCAGTGCTGACAGACAGTGTCCAGCAGGTCCGTCATTACATAATATATACCTGTCCGGCTGCAGTACTAGTGTGATATATATATATTTTAATTTTATCTCATTATCATCCAGTCTATATTAGCAGCAGACACAGTACGGTAGTCCACGGCTGTAGCTACCTCTGTGTCGGCAGTCGCTCGTCATCCATAAGTATACTAGTATCCATCCATCTCCATTGTTTACCTGAGGTGCCTTTTAGTTGTGCCTATTAAAATATGGAGAACAAAAATGTTGAGGTTCCAAAAATAGGGAAAGATCAAGATCGACTTCCACCTCGTGCTGAAGCTGCTGCCACTAGTCATGGCCGAGACGATGAAATGCCAGCAACGTCGTCTGCCAAGGCCGATGCCCAATGTCATAGGACAGAGCATGTAAAATCCAAAACACCAAATATCAGTAAAAAAAGGACTCAAAAATCTAAAATAAAATCGTCGGAGGAGAAGCGTAAACTTGCCAATATGCCATTTACCACACGGAGTGGCAAGGAACGACTGAGGCCCTGGCCTATGTTCATGGCTATTGGTTCAGCTTCACATGAGAATGGAAGCACTCAGCCTCTCGCTAGAAAAATGAAAAGACTCAAGCTGGCAAAAGCACAGCAAAGAACTGTGCGTTCTTCGAAATCCCAAATCCACAAGGAGAGTCCAATTGTGTCGGTTGCGATGCCTGACGTTCCCAACACTGGACGTGAAGAGCATGCGCCTTCCACCATTTGCACGCCCCCTGCAAGTGCTGGAAGGAGCACCCGCAGTCCAGTTCCTGATAGTCAGATTGAAGATGTCAGTGTTGAAGTACACCAGGATGAGGAGGATATGGGTGTTGCTGGCGCTGGGGAGGAAATTGACAAGGAGGATTCTGATGGTGAGGTGGTTTGTTTAAGTCAGGCACCCGGGGAGACACCTGTTGTCCGTGGGAGAAATATGGCCATTGACATGCCTGGTCAAAATACCAAAAAAATCAGCTCTTCGGTGTGGAAGTATTTCAACAGAAATGCGGACAACATTTGTCAAGCCGTGTGTTGCCTTTGTCAAGCTGTAATAAGTAGGGGTAAGGACGTTAACCACCTCGGAACATCCTCCCTTATACGTCACCTGCAGCGCATTCATAATAAGTCAGTGACAAGTTCAAAAACTTTGGGCGACAGCGGAAGCAGTCCACTGACCAGTAAATCCCTTCCTCTTGTAACCAAGCTCACGCAAACCACCCCACCAACTCCCTCAGTGTCAATTTCCTCCTTCCCCAGGAATGCCAATAGTCCTGCAGGCCATGTCACTGGCAATTCTGACGAGTCCTCTCCTGCCTGGGATTCCTCCGATGCATCCTTGAGTGTAACGCCTACTGCTGCTGGCGCTGCTGTTGTTGCTGCTGGGAGTCGATGGTCATCCCAGAGGGGAAGTCGGAAGACCACTTGTACTACTTCCAGTAAGCAATTGACTGTCCAACAGTCCTTTGCGAGGAAGATGAAATATCACAGCAGTCATCCTGTTGCAAAGCGGATAACTGAGGCCTTGACAACTATGTTGGTGTTAGACGTGCGTCCGGTATCCGCCGTTAGTTCACAGGGAACTAGACAATTTCTTGAGGTAGTGTGCCCCCGTTACCAAATACCATCTAGGTTCCACTTCTCTAGGCAGGCGATACCGAGAATGTACACGGACGTCAGAAAAAGACTCACCAGTGTCCTAAAAAATGCAGTTGTACCCAATGTCCACTTAACCACGGACATGTGGACAAGTGGAGCAGGGCAGGGTCAGGACTATATGACTGTGACAGCCCACTGGGTAGATGTATGGACTCCCGCCGCAAGAACAGCAGCGGCGGCACCAGTAGCAGCATCTCGCAAACGCCAACTCTTTCCTAGGCAGGCTACGCTTTGTATCACCGGTTTCCAGAATACGCACACAGCTGAAAACCTCTTACGGCAACTGAGGAAGATCATCGCGGAATGGCTTACCCCAATTGGACTCTCCTGTGGATTTGTGGCATCGGACAACGCCAGCAATATTGTGTGTGCATTAAATATGGGCAAATTCCAGCACGTCCCATGTTTTGCACATACCTTGAATTTGGTGGTGCAGAATTTTTTAAAAAACGAGAGGGGCGTGCAAGAGATGCTGTCGGTGGCCAGAAGAATTGCGGTACACTTTCGGCGTACAGGCACCACGTACAGAAGACTGGAGCACCACCAAAAACGCCTGAACCTGCCCTGCCATCATCTGAAGCAAGAAGTGGTAACGAGGTGGAATTCAACCCTATATATGCTTCAGAGGTTGGAGGAGCAGCAAAAGGCCATTCAAGCCTATACAATTGAGCACGATATAGGAGGTGGAATGCACCTGTCTCAAGCGCAGTGGAGAATGATTTCAACGTTGTGCAAGGTTCTGCTGCCCTTTGAACACTGCCAGCCTGAGTCAGGTCATTCCCCTCATCAGGCTTTTGCAGAAGAAGCTGGAGACATTGAAGGAGGAGCTAACACGGAGCGATTCCGCTAGGCATGTGGGACTTGTGGATGGAGCCCTTAATTTGCTTAACAAGGATTCACGGGTGGTCAATCTGTCACACAGTCGTGTGGCAGACCCTGTCACTGAAATGATGGGTTGGTTAAAGTGTGCATGTCCTGTTTATACAACATAAGGGTGGGTGGGAGGGCCCAAGGACAATTCCATCTTGCACCTCTTTTTTCTTTAATTTTTCTTTGCGTCATGTGCTGTTTGGGGAGTATTTTTTTGAAGGGCCATCCTGCGTGACACTGCAGTGCCACTCCTAGATGGGCCAGGTGTTTGTGTCGGCCACTAGGGTCGCTTACCTTACTCACACAGCTACCTCATTGCGCCTCTTTGTTTCTTTGCGTCATGTGCTGTTTGGGGAGTGTTTTTTGGAAGGGCAATCCTGCGTGACACTGCAGTGCCACTCCTAGATGGGCCAGGTGCTTGTGTCGGCCACTAGGGTCGCTTACCTTACTCACACAGCTACCTCATTGCGCCTCTTTTTTTCTTTGCGTCATGTGCTGTTTGGGGAGTGTTTTTTGGAAGGGCCATCCTGCGTGACACTGCAGTGCCACTCCTAGATGGGTCAGGTGTTTGTGTCGGCCACTAGGGTCGCTTATCTTACTCACACAGCTACCTCATTGCGCCTCTTTTTTTCTTTGCGTCATGTGCTGTTTGGGGAGTGTTTTTTTTGGAAGGGCCATCCTGCGTGACACTGCAGTGCCACTCCTAGATGGGCCAGGTGTTTGTGTCGGCCACTAGGGTCGCTTAGCTTAGTCATCCAGCGACCTCGGTGCAAATTTTAGGACTAAAAATGATATTGTGAGGTGTGAGGTGTTCAGAATAGACTGAAAATGAGTGGAAATTATGGTTTTTGAGGTTAATAATACTTTGGGATCAAAATGACCCCCAAATTCTATGATTTAAGCTGTTTTTTAGTGTTTTTTGAAAAAAACACCCGAATCCAAAACACACCCGAATCCGACAAAAAAAATTCGGTGAGGTTTTGCCAAAATGCGGTCGAACCCAAAACACGGCCGCGGAACCGAACCCAAAACCAAAACACAAAACCCGAAAAATTTCAAGTGCACATCTCTAGTTTTAGCCTATAGTTGCCCATGGCTTCTACATCCCCATCTGCCCCTGATGACGCATTAGCCGCTGCACCCAAACCAGGAAGCAGAGGTAGTATGGGCTATCACTGCTTCCAGCTCTTCACCAAGATATTATCTATCTATCTATCTATCTATCTCTATTAGGGCCGGTTCTAGACCTTGTGGCACCCAGGGCGAAAGTTTCCTTTGGCGCCCCCCCCACCATGCCACCCCACAGCAAAATAGAGTTGGTGCGTGCCGAAGGCGCGAGTTCAGAAATAGGGACATGGCTTCTTCATAGGGAAGGGGCATGGCCACAGTTATCCCCCTGTACTTGTGCCCCCCAGTAGCTGTGCCCTCTGTAGCTGTGCCCCCTGTAGATTTGCCCCTGTAGCTGTGCCCCCTGTAGCTGTGCCCTCTGTAGTAGTGCCCCCAGTATGTGCCCCCTGTAGTTGTGCCCCCTGTATTAGCGCCACTTGCAAACAAGAAAAAAAAACAATACTTACCAGCCCCGCTCCTGCTTCCGAACCGCTGCCGCTGTCTCTGGCCGCCGGCTCCTCTCTATGGGAAAGACGTCATGATACTAAGGGTTAATTATGACCTCTAGCGTCAGTCAGCGATGCCGGCTGCAGCGGGCATCCACACAGCCCACGGTGCCTGCTCCAGCCAGGGAGAGGGGGTCAGGAGTAGCAGCTGTTGCCACGGCGGCGGCAGCTCCCTCTGGGTAGCGGCTCCCCGGGCAAAAAGCCTGCTTGCCCGTGGGAAGAGCCGCTACTGCTATCTATCTATCCATGCATGCACATAATTGTAACAAACCAAAGTAAGACAGCGCTAACTGAGATGGATTGTAAAAAATACAGTACTATTTATTAAAATAACATTGATTAACTAAACAATTTTATAAAAACTATTAAATCTGATTTCACTGCACTCTTATATTATAGTCACCATACATATGATTATTGATCATTTGTAGTTTTGTCCAATGTCCCCGTGAGGTCCGCACATTTATTGTCCCGTATCCTGGGGTTGTGGCACAATCCCTGGGCCGATAATTACGCTGGAGGAATGTCTTATCCCAATTTTTAGACAAGAGAATGGGAAATGTCCTCACCAGTGTTGCGTGTTGATTTTTCTGTTCGGTCCTTATTAATGGATGGGGTGCAAAGTTGCGCTGTTCGGCGGAGTCCTCAGAGATCCGGGCAGTATTGGATGATAAAGTGTAGGTGACACAGGTTCACACCTGACGCGTTTCTCAGCTGGCTGCTGCTTTTTCAATGCACATAATTGTCCATGCAGAGTGGCTGTAGTTGCGATTTTCTACCTTCCTTTCCCCGTACACACGGCGCAAAGTAGCACAGAGCTTTGGATGAACGCCCATGCCAGGCCCATGACACGCCCTCACACACCCATGCTGCCACTCCCATGACATGCCCACAAGCCAAGGAGGTTACATTATTGGGGTCTTATATATTCTCGTGCGGAGGTCTTACCCATTTCCTGCTGTACATGGAAATAGTTGTATATGATAAACACAAATTAAAATATTATGAAATAATTAGTGATGTGCACCGGAAATTTTTCGGGTTTTGGATTTGGTTCCGCGGCCGTGTTTTGGATTCGGACGCGTTTTGGTAAAACCTCCCTGAAAATGTTTTGTCGGATTCGGGTGTGTTTTGAATTCGGGTGTTTTTTTTACAAAAAAAACTCAAAAACAGCTTAAATTATAGAATTTGGGGGTCATTTTGATCCCATAGTATTTTTAACCTCAATAACCATAATTTCCACTCATTTCCAGTCTATTTTGAACACCTCACAATATTATTTTTAGTCCTAAAATTTGCACCGAGGTTGCTGGATGGCTAAGCTAAGCGACACAAGTGGCCGACACAAACACCTGGCCCATCTAGGAGTGGCACTGCAGTGTCAGACAGGATGGCACTTCAAAAAAATAGTCCCCAAACAGCACATGAGGCAAAGAAAAAAAGAGGTGCACCAAGGTCTCTGGATGGCTAAGCTAAGCGACCCAAGTGGCCGACACAAACACCTGGCCCATCTAGGAGTGGCAATGCACTGTCCTCCTACTATATATACTGCGCACAACAACTAAAATGCACCACAGGTATGGATGGAGAGTATACTTGACGACACAGAGGTAGGTAGAGCAGTGGACTACTGTGCCATACTGCTATATATTATATACTGGTGGTCAGCAAAATTATGCACTGTCCTCCTACTATATATATACTGTGCAAAACTTAAATGCACCACAGGTATGGGTGGTTAGTATACTTGACGACACAGAGGTAGGTAGAGCAGTGGCCTTCCGTACCGTACTGCTATATATACTGGTGGTCACTGTCAGCAAACTGCAAAACTAAAATGCACTACAGGTATAGAATCTAGATGGATAGTATACTTGACGACACAGAGGTAGGTAGAGTAGTGGCCTTCCGTACCGTACTGCTATATATACTGGTGGTCACTGTCAGCAAAACTCTGCACTGTACTCCTCCTATATAATACTGCTGGTCCCCAGTCCCCACAATAAAGCAGTGTGAGCACAGATATATGCAGCACACTGAGCACAGATATGGAGCGTTTTTCAGGCAGACAACGTATAATACTGGTGGTCACTGTCAGCAAAACTCTGCACTGTACTCCTCCTATATAATACTGCTGGTCCCCAGTCCCCACAATAAAGCTGTGTGAGTACAGATGTATGCAGCACACTGAGCACAGATATAGAGCGTTTTTCAGGCAGACAACGTATACTGGTGGTCACTGATCAGCAAAACTCTGCACTGTATTCCTCCTATATAATACTGCTGGTCCCCAGTCCCCACAATAAAGCAGTGTGAGCACAGATATATGCAGCACACTGAGCACAGATATGGAGCGTTTTTCAGGCAGACAACGTATACTGGTGGTCACTGATCAGCAAAACTCTGCACTGTACTCCTCCTATATAATACAGCTGCTCCCCAGTCCCCACAATTAAGCAATAAGCACAAATATTTGCATCAACATTAATAAACGGAGAGGACGCCAGCCACGTCCTCTCCCTAACATTTCCAATGCACGAGTGAAAATGGCGGCGACGCGCGGCTGCTTATATAGAATCCGAATCTCGCGAGAATCCGACAGCGGGATGATGACGTTCGGGCGCGCTCGGGTTAACCGAGCCATGCGGGAGAATCCGAGTATGCCTCGGACCCGTGTAAAATGGGTTAAGTTCGGGGGGGTTCGGTTTCCGAGGAACCGAACCCGCTCATCACTAGAAATAATAAATACGTTTTGGAATATAAAGCGTTATCTTTCTGTGCATGACTGAAACTTTCAATGGCCATATTGCCAAATGCAAATGCCAAAATAAATAATAATTAATTAAACGTGAAGAGAAATCAAATCCTTTTTTTTTTTCTTTAATGAAAATAATTAGCTTTTTACTCTGAAGGCATGGAATAGATTTGTTTCACCGCAAAATGCTTTGGCTGGGAGAGTAGGCAAAAAAAAAGTTACACTTAATCACAGAGGATTTAAGTACAGGGGCATCTGCTAGATGTGCAAATTTTAATTACAAAACCTGCCAAGTGATTTACATGGGGAGAGTCTGGTATGTGTTCACGTTACAGAAACCAGTGTAAACCTGACAATTAGAACAATAACTGCTAGAAAATAAATCAATTTTCAAAAACAAGAGAATAAATGAATGGAACACGCTGAGTGTCTCATTTACCTAGAATGCTCATAGTTATGCAGATCATTACCGTACTAACCTCTGTACAGATCTGCAGAGCATTGCACTGTAACAAATGCCCCATTACAGGGGTCTATTTACTAAGTCTTGGAAGGAGATAAAGTGGCCGGAAAGAAAGTACCAGCCAATCAGCTTCTAATTGTCATTTTTTTACGCCTGTAACATGACAGTTAGGAGCTGATTGGCTGGTACTTTTTCTCCATCCACTTGAACTCCATCCAAGGCTTAGAAAATAGACCCAAAAGGGATCTATTAACTAAGCCTTGAAAGGAGATAAAGTGGATGGAGATAAAGTACCAGCCAATCAGCCTAATTTTTCCAAAAAGCTTGTAAACTGACAGATATGAGCGGATTGGCTGATACTTTTTCTCCAGCCACTTTATCTCCGTCCAAGGTTTAGTAAATAGACCCTGTAGTCACATGTAGCATGAGAAAAGATCATCTGCAAAAGTGCAAAAGCTCAAAGTATTTATATTTGCACAAGCGTTGCGCTTTTAAAGCTATTCTTGTTTTGCGAGATTGCGAGCCTGATTCAGAGATGCAATCAATTCCGATGCTCGTGTAGCTGAGCAATTTTTTCAACTGCGCATGCATGAAAACCCCTAAAATTTTGCAGTGCACATGCATCCCAATGCTATCTTAAGGTATAGGCACACTGGGCAGCTGTCCAGGCCCCCACAATTCTAGGATCCTCCGAGCAGGGGTAGTGGTCACACAGTCAGAATTGTGAGACATTATTTTCTACCTCCCTCCCAGCCTGCAGCCAGACAGTGAATGTCAGTCAGCATGCTGAGTAGTGATGAGCACCGGAAATTTTTCGGGTTTTGTGTTTTTGGTTTTGGGTTCGGTTCCGCGGCCGTGTTTTGGGTTCGAACGCGTTTTGGCAAAACCTCACCGAATTTTTTTTGTCGGATTCGGGTGTGTTTTGGATTCGGGTGTTTTTTTCAAAAAAACCTAAAAAACAGCTTAAATCATAGAATTTGGGGGTCATTTTGATCCCAAAGTATTATTAACCTCAAAAACCATAATTTCCACTCATTTTCAGTCTATTCTGAATACCTCACACCTCACAATATTATTTTTAGTCCTAAAATTTGCACCGAGGTCGCTGGATGACTAAGCTAAGCGACCCTAGTGGCCGACACAAACACCTGGCCCATCTAGGAGTGGCACTGCAGTGTCACGCAGGATGTCCCTTCCAAAAAACCCTCCCCAAACAGTAGAGATGAGCGGGTTCGGTTCCTCGGAAACCGAACCCGCCCGAACTTCATGTTTTTTTACATGGGTCCGAGCGACTCAGATCTTCCCGCCTTGCTCGGTTAACCAGAGCGCGCCCGAACGTCATCATCCCGCTGTCGGATTCTCGCGAGGCTCGGATTCTATCGCGAGACTCGGATTCTATATAAGGAGCCGCGCGTCGCCGCCATTTTCACACGTGCATTGAGATTCATAGGGAGAGGACGTGGCTGGCGTCCTCTCCGTTTAGAGAAGAGAGTGAGACAGTAGAGAGAGACACAGTAGTAGTAATTTTGGGGAGCATTATTAGGAGGAGTACTACTATACTACTACTACTTGCTGAAGTGATATAGATTAGATAGTGTGACTGTATTAATTATCTGACTTGTGGGGGAGACACTGACAGTGGGGAGCAGTTAGAGTCTGAGAGCAGGACTCAGGAGTACATATAACGTACAGTGCACACTTTTGCTGCCAGAGTCAGTGCCACACTGCCATTGTGACCACACTGACCACCAGACCAGTATAATATATTTTGTGATTGTCTGCTAGGAGTACTACTTGCAAGTTGCTGATAGTGTGACCAGTGACCTGACCACCAGTTTAATAATCAATCACCACCACCAGTTTAATATATATATATATATATATATATATATATAATTGTATATAATATATATATATATATATATATATATATATATATATATAATATTGTATACCACCTACTCGTGGTTTTTTTTTTTTTCATTCTTCTTTATACATACTACTATAGTAGCTTACTGTAGCAGTCTGCGGTGCTGCTGAGCTGACAGTGTCCAGCAGGTCCGTCATCAGTCATAACATAATAAATATATATACCTGTCCGGCTGCAGTACTAGTGATATTATATATACATATATATTGATTTCATCTCATTATCATCCAGTCTATATTAGCAGCAGACACAGTACGTTAGTCCACGGCTGTAGCTACCTCTGTGTCGGCACTCGGCAGTCCATCCATAATTGTATACCACCTCCCCGTGGTTTTTTTTTTTTTCTTTCTTCTTTGTACATACTACTATAGTATAGTAGCTTACTGTAGCAGTCTGCGGTGCTGCTGAGCTGACAGTGTCCAGCAGGTCCGTCATCAGTCATTACATAATAAATATATATATACCTGTCCGGCTGCAGTACTAGTGATACTATATATACATATATATTGATTTCATCTCATTATGATCCAGTCTATATTAGCAGCAGACACAGTACGTTAGTCCACGGCTGTAGCTACCTCTGTGTCGGCACTCGGCAGTCCATCCATAATTGTATACCACCTCCCCGTGGTTTTTTTTTTTTCTTTCTTCTTTGTACATACTACTATAGTATAGTAGCTTACTGTAGCAGTCTGCGGTGCTGCTGAGCTGACAGTGTCCAGCAGGTCCGTCATCAGTCATTACATAATAAATATATATATATACCTGTCCGGCTGCAGTACTAGTGATACTATATATACATATATATTGATTTCATCTCATTATCATCCAGTCTATATTAGCAGCAGACACAGTACGTTAGTCCACGGCTGTAGCTACCTCTGTGTCGGCACTCGGCAGTCCATCCATAATTGTATACCACCTCCCCGTGGTTTTTTTTTTTTCATTCTTCTTTATACATACTACTATAGTAGCTTACTGTAGCAGTCTGCGGTGCTGCTGAGCTGACAGTGTCCAGCAGGTCCGTCATCAGTCATTACATAATAAATATATATACCTGTCCGGCTGCAGTACTAGTGATATTATATATACATATATATTGATTTCATCTCATTATCATCCAGTCTATATTAGCAGCAGACACAGTACGTTAGTCCACGGCTGTAGCTACCTCTGTGTCGGCACTCGGCAGTCCATCCATAATTGTATACCACCTCCCCGTGGTTTTTTCTTTTTCTTTCTTCTTTGTACATACTACTATAGTATAGTAGCTTACTGTAGCAGTCTGCGGTGCTGCTGAGCTGACAGTGTCCAGCAGGTCCGTCATCAGTCATTACATAATAAATATACATACCTGTCCGGCTGCAGTACTAGTGATATTATATTGATTTCATCTCATTATCATCCAGTCTATATTAGCAGCAGACACAGTACGGTAGTCCACGGCTGTAGCTACCTCTGTGTCGGCACTCGGCAGTCCATCCATAAGTATACTAGTATCCATCCATCTCCATTGTTTACCTGAGGTGCCTTTTAGTTGTGCCTATTAAAAAATGGAGAACAAAAATGTTGAGGTTCCAAAATTAGGGAAAGATCAAGATCCACTTCCACCTCGTGCTGAAGCTGCTGCCACTAGTCATGGCTGAGACGATGAAATGCCAGCAACGTCGTCTGCCAAGGCCGATGCCCAATGTCATAGTACAGAGCATGTAAAATCCAAAACACCAAATATCAGTAAAAAAAGGACTCCAAAATCTAAAATCAAATTGTCGGAGGAGAAGCGTAAACTTGCCAATATGCCATTTACCACACGGAGTGGCAAGGAACGGCTGAGGCCCTGGCCTATGTTCATGGCTAGTGGTTCAGCTTCACATGAGGATGGAAGCACTCAGCCTCTCGCTAGAAAAATGAAAAGACTCAAGCTGGCAAAAGCACCGCAAAGAACTGTGCGTTCTTCGAAATCCCAAATCCACAAGGAGAGTCCGACTCCAATTGTGTCGGTTGCGATGCCTGACCTTCCCAACACTGGACGTGAAGAGCATGCGCCTTCCACCATTTGCACGCCCCCTGCAAGTGCTGGAAGGAGCACCCGCAGTCCAGTTCCTGATAGTCAGATTGAAGATGTCAGTGTTGAAGTACACCAGGATGAGGAGGATATGGGTGTTGCTGGCGCTGGGGAGGAAATTGACCAGGAGGATTCTGATGGTGAGGTGGTTTGTTTAAGTCAGGCACCCGGGGAGACACCTGTTGTCCGTGGGAGGAATAGGGCCATTGACATGCCTGGTCAAAATACCAAAAAAATCAGCTCTTCGGTGTGGAAGTATTTCACCAGAAATGCGGACAACATTTGTCAAGCCGTGTGTTGCCTTTGTCAAGCTGTAATAAGTAGGGGTAAGGACGTTAACCACCTCGGAACATCCTCCCTTATACGTCACCTGCAGCGCATTCATAATAAGTCAGTGACAAGTTCAAAATCTTTGGGTGACAGCGGAAGCAGTCCACTGACCAGTAAATCCCTTCCTCTTGTAACCAAGCTCACGCAAACCACCCCACCAACTCCCTCAGTGTCAATTTCCTCCTTCCCCAGGAATGCCAATAGTCCTGCAGGCCATGTCACTGGCAATTCTGACGATTCCTCTCCTGCCTGGGATTTCTCCGATGCATCCTTGCGTGTAACGCCTACTGCTGCTGGCGCTGCTGTTGTTGCTGCTGGGAGTCGATGGTCATCCCAGAGGGGAAGTCGTAAGCCCACTTGTACTACTTCCAGTAAGCAATTGACTGTCCAACAGTCCTTTGCGAGGAAGATGAAATATCACAGCAGTCATCCTGCTGCAAAGCGGATAACTGAGGCCTTGACAACTATGTTGGTGTTAGACGTGTGTCCGGTATCCTCCGTTAGTTCACAGGGAACTAGACAATTTCTTGAGGTAGTGTGCCCCCGTTACCAAATACCATCTAGGTTCCACTTCTCTAGGCAGGCGATACCGATAATGTACACGGACGTCAGAAAAAAACTCACCAGTGTCCAAAAAAATGCAGTTGTACCCAATGTCCACTTAACCACGGACATGTGGACAAGTGGAGCAGGGCAGGGTCAGGACTATATGACTGTGACAGCCCACTGGGTAGATGTATGGACTCCCGCCGCAAGAACAGCAGCGGCGGCACCAGTAGCAGCATCTCGCAAACGCCAACTCTTTCCTAGGCAGGCTACGCTTTGTATCACCGCTTTCCAGAATACGCACACAGCTGAAAACCTCTTACGGCAACTGAGGAAGATCATCGCGGAATGGCTTACCCCAATTGGACTCTCCTGTGGATTTGTGGCATCGGACAACGCCAGCAATATTGTGTGTGCATTAAATATGGGCAAATTCCAGCACGTCCCATGTTTTGCACATACCTTGAATTTGGTGGTGCAGAATTTTTTAAAAAACGACAGGGGCGTGCAAGAGATGCTGTCGGTGGCCAGAAGAATTGCGGGACACTTTTGGCGTACAGGCACCACGTACAGAAGACTGGAGCACCACCAAAAACAACTGACCTGCCCTGCCATCATCTGAAGCAAGAAGTGGTAACGAGGTGGAATTCAACCCTCTATATGCTTCAGAGGTTGGAGGAGCAGCAAAAGGCCATTCAAGCCTATGCAATTGAGCACGACATAGGAGGTGGAATGCACCTGTCTCAAGCGCAGTGGAGAATGATTTCAACATTGTGCAAGGTTCTGATGCCCTTTGAACTTGCCATACGTGAAGTCAGTTCAGACACTGCCAGCCTGAGTCAGGTCATTCCCCTCATCAGGCTTTTGCAGAAGAAGCTGGAGACATTGAAGGAGGAGCTAACACGGAGCGATTCCGCTAGGTATGTGGGACTTGTGGATGGAGCCCTTAATTCGCTTAACAAGGATTCACGGGTGGTCAATCTGTTGAAATCAGAGCACTACATTTTGGCCACCGTGCTCGATCCTAGATTTAAAGCCTACCTTGGATCTCTCTTTCCGGCAGACACAAGTCTGCTGGGGTTCAAAGACCTGCTGGTGACAAAATTGTCAAGTCAAGCGGAACGCGACCTGTCAACATCTCCTCCTTCACATTCTCCCGCAACTGGGGGTGCGAGGAAAAGGCTCAGAATTCCGAGCCCACCCGCTGGCGGTGATGCAGGGCAGTCTGGAGCGACTGCTGATGCTGACATCTGGTCCGGACTGAAGGACCTGACAACGATTACGGACATGTCGTCTACTGTCACTGCATATGATTCTCTCACCATTGAAAGAATGGTGGAGGATTATATGAGTGACCGCATCCAAGTAGGCACGTCACACAGTCCGTACTTATACTGGCAGGAAAAAGAGGCAATTTGGAGGCCCTTGCACAAACTGGCTTTATTCTACCTAAGTTGCCCTCCCACAAGTGTGTACTCCGAAAGAGTGTTTAGTGCCGCCGCTCACCTTGTCAGCAATCGGCGTACGAGGTTACTTCCAGAAAATGTGGAGAAGATGATGTTCATTAAAATGAATTATAATCAATTCCTCCGTGGAGACATTCACCAGCAGCAATTGCCTCCACAAAGTACACAGGGAGCTGAGATGGTGGATTCCAGTGGGGACGAATTGATAATCTGTGAGGAGGGGGATGTACACGGTGATATATCGGAGGATGATGATGAGGTGGAGATCGTGCCTCTGTAGAGCCAGTTTGTGCAAGGAGCGATTAATTGCTTCTTTTTTGGTGGGGGTCCAAACCAACCCGTCATTTCAGTCACAGTCGTGTGGCAGACCCTGTCACTGAAATGATGGGTTGGTTAAAGTGTGCATGTCCTGTTTATACAACATAAGGGTGGGTGGGAGGGCCCAAGGACAATTTTATCTTGCACCTCTTTTTTCTGTAATTTTTCTTAATTTAATTAATTAATTAATTTTTCTTAATTTATTTTTTTGCGTCATGTGCTGTTTGGGGAGGGTTTTTTGGAAGGGACATCCTGCGTGACACTGCAGTGCCACTCCTAGATGGGCCCGGTGTTTGTGTCGGCCACTAGGGTCGCTTAGCTTACTCACACAGCTACCTCATTGCGCCTATTTTTTTCTTTGCGTCATGTGCTGTTTGGGGAGGGTTTTTTGGAAGGGACATCCTGCGTGACACTGCAGTGCCACTCCTAGATGGGCCCGGTGTTTGTGTCGGCCACTAGGGTCGCTTATCTTACTCACACAGCTACCTCATTGCGCCTCTTTTTTTCTTTGCGTCATGTGCTGTTTGGGGAGGGTTTTTTGGAAGGGCCATCCTGCGTGCCACTGCAGTGCCACTCCTAGATGGGCCCGGTGTTTGTGTCGGCCACTAGGGTCGCTTATCTTACTCACACAGCTACCTCATTGCGCCTCTTTTTTTCTTTGCGTCATGTGCTGTTTGGGGAGGGTTTTTTGGAAGGGACATCCTGCGTGACACTGCAGTGCCACTCCTAGATGGGCCCGGTGTTTGTGTCGGTCACTAGGGTCGCTTAGCTTACTCACACAGCTACCTCATTGCGCCTCTTTTTTTCTTTGCGTCATGTGCTGTTTGGGGAGGGTTTTTTGGAAGGGACATCCTGCGTGACACTGCAGTGCCACTCCTAGATGGGCCAGGTGTTTGTGTCGGCCACTAGGGTCGCTTAGCTTACTCACACAGCTACCTCATTGCGCCTCTTTTTTTCTTTGCGTCATGTGCTGTTTGGGGAGGGTTTTTTGGAAGGGACATCCTGCGTGACACTGCAGTGCCACTCCTAGATGGGCCAGGTGTTTGTGTCGGCCACTAGGGTCGCTTAGCTTAGTCATCCAGCGACCTCGGTGCAAATTTTAGGACTAAAAATAATATTGTGAGGTGTGAGGTATTCAGAATAGACTGAAAATGAGTGGAAATTATGGTTTTTGAGGTTAATAATACTTTGGGATCAAAATGACCCCCAAATTTTATGATTTAAGCTGTTTTTTAGGGTTTTTTGAAAAAAACACCCGAATCCAAAACACACCCGAATCCGACAAAAAAAATTCGGTGAGGTTTTGCCAAAACGCGTTCGAACCCAAAACACGGCCGCGGAACCGAACCCAAAACCAAAACACAAAACCCGAAAAATTTCCGGTGCTCATCACTACCAAACAGCACATGACGCAAAGAAAAAAAGAGGCGCAATGAGGTAGCTGTGTGAGTAAGCTAAGCGACCCTAGTGGCCGACACAAACACCTGGCCCATCTAGGAGTGGCACTGCAGTGTCACGCAGGATGTCCCTTCCAAAAAACCCTCCCCAAACAGCACATGACGCAAAGAAAAAAAGAGGCGCAATGAGGTAGCTGTGTGAGTAAGCTAAGCGACCCTAGTGGCCGACACAAACACCGGGCCCATCTAGGAGTGGCACTGCAGTGTCACGCAGGATGTCCCTTCCAAAAATCCCTCCCCAAACAGCACATGACGCAAAGAAAAAAAGAGGCGCAATGAGGTAGCTGTGTGAGTAAGCTAAGCGACCCTAGTGGCCGACACAAACACCGGGCCCATCTAGGAGTGGCACTGCAGTGTCACGCAGGATGTCCCTTCCAAAAAACCCTCCCCAAACAGCACATGACGCAAAGAAAAAAAGAGGCGCAATGAGGTAGCTGTGTGAGTAAGCTAAGCGACCCTAGTGGCCGACACAAACACCTGGCCCATCTAGGAGTGGCACTGCAGTGTCACGCAGGATGTCCCTTCCAAAAAACCCTCCCCAAACAGCACATGACGCAAAGAAAAAAAGAGGCGCAATGAGGTAGCTGTGTGAGTAAGCTAAGCGACCCTAGTGGCCGACACAAACACCGGGCCCATCTAGGAGTGGCACTGCAGTGTCACGCAGGATGTCCCTTCCAAAAAACCCTCCCCAAACAGCACATGACGCAAAGAAAAAAAGAGGCGCAATGAGGTAGCTGTGTGAGTAAGCTAAGCGACCCTAGTGGCCGACACAAACACCGGGCCCATCTAGGAGTGGCACTGCAGTGTCACGCAGGATGTCCCTTCCAAAAAACCCTCCCCAAACAGCACATGACGCAAAGAAAAAAAGAGGCGCAATGAGGTAGCTGTGTGAGTAAGCTAAGCGACCCTAGTGGCCGACACAAACACCGGGCCCATCTAGGAGTGGCACTGCAGTGTCACGCAGGATGTCCCTTCCAAAAAACCCTCCCCAAACAGCACATGACGCAAAAAATTAAATTAAGAAAAATTAATTAATTAATTAAATTAAGAAAAATTACAGAAAAAAGAGGTGCAAGATGGAATTGTCCTTGGGCCCTCCCACCCACCCTTATGTTGTATAAACAGGACATGCACACTTTAACCAACCCATCATTTCAGTGACAGGGTCTGCCACACGACTGTGACTGAAATGACGGGTTGGTTTGGACCCCCACCAAAAAAGAAGCAATTAATCGCTCCTTGCACAAACTGGCTCTACAGAGGCACGATCTCCACCTCATCATCATCCTCCGATATATCACCGTGTACATCCCCCTCCTCACAGATTATCAATTCGTCCCCACTGGAATCCACCATCTCAGCTCCCTGTGTACTTTGTGGAGGCAATTGCTGCTTGTGAATGTCTCCACGGAGGAATTGATTATAATTCATTTTAATGAACATCATCTTCTCCACATTTTCTGGATGTAACCTCGTACGCCGATTGCTGACAAGGTGAGCGGCGGCACTAAACACTCTTTCGGAGTACACACTTGTGGGAGGGCAACTTAGGTAGAATAAAGCCAGTTTGTGCAAGGGCCTCCAAATTGCCTCTTTTTCCTGCCAGTATAAGTACGGACTGTGTGACGTGCCTACTTGGATGCGGTCACTCATATAATCCTCCACCATTCTTTCCATGGTGAGAGAATCATATGCAGTGACAGTAGACGACATGTCCGTAATCGTTGTCAGGTCCTTCAGTCCGGACCAGATGTCAGCATCAGCAGTCGTTCCAGACTGCCCTGCATCACCGCCAGCGGGTGGGCTCGGAATTCTGAGCCTTTTCCTCGCACCCCCAGTTGCGGGAGAATGTGAAGGAGGAGATGTTGACAGGTCGCGTTCCGCTTGACTTGACAATTTTGTCACCAGCAGGTCTTTGAACCCCAGCAGACTTGTGTCTGCCGGAAAGAGAGATCCAAGGTAGGCTTTAAATCTAGGATCGAGCACGGTGGCCAAAATGTAGTGCTCTGATTTCAACAGATTGACCACCTGTGAATCCTTGTTAAGCGAATTAAGGGCTCCATCCACAAGTCCCACATACCTAGCGGAATTGCTCCGTGTTAGCTCCTCCTTCAATGTCTCCAGCTTCTTCTGCAAAAGCCTGATGAGGGGAATGACCTGACTCAGGCTGGCAGTGTCTGAACTGACTTCACGTGTGGCAAGTTCAAAGGGCATCAGAACCTTGCACAATGTTGAAATCATTCTCCACTGCGCTTGAGACAGGTGCATTCCACCTCCTATATCGTGCTCAATTGCATAGGCTTGAATGGCCTTTTGCTGCTCCTCCAACCTCTGAAGCATATAGAGGGTTGAATTCCACCTCGTTACCACTTCTTGCTTCAGATGATGGCAGGGCAGGTTCAGTTGTTTTTGGTGGTGCTCCAGTCTTCTGTACGTGGTGCCTGTACGCCGAAAGTGTCCCGCAATTCTTCTGGCCACCGACAGCATCTCTTGCACGCCCCTGTCGTTTTTAAAAAAATTCTGCACCACCAAATTCAAGGTATGTGCAAAACATGGGACGTGCTGGAATTTGCCCATATTTAATGCACACACAATATTGCTGGCGTTGTCCGATGCCACAAATCCACAGGAGTGTCCAATTGGGGTAAGCCATTCCGCGATGATCTTCCTCAGTTGCCGTAAGAGGTTTTCAGCTGTGTGCGTATTCTGGAAAGCGGTGATACAAAGCGTAGCCTGCCTAGGAAAGAGTTGGCGTTTGCGAGATGCTGCTACTGGTGCCGCCGCTGCTGTTCTTGCGGCGGGAGTCCATACATCTACCCAGTGGGCTGTCACAGTCATATAGTCCTGACCCTGCCCTGCTCCACTTGTCCACATGTCCGTGGTTAAGTGGACATTGGGTACAACTGCATTTTTTAGGACACTGGTGAGTCTTTTTCTGACGTCCGTGTACATTATCGGTATCGCCTGCCTAGAGAAGTGGAACCTAGATGGTATTTGGTAACGGGGGCACACTACCTCAAGAAATTGTCTAGTTCCCTGTGAACTAACGGAGGATACCGGACGCACGTCTAACACCAACATAGTTGTCAAGGCCTCAGTTATCCGCTTTGCAGCAGGATGACTGCTATGATATTTCATCTTCCTCGCAAAGGACTGTTGGACAGTCAATTGCTTACTGGAAGTAGTACAAGTGGGCTTACGACTTCCCCTCTGGGATGACCATCGACTTCCAGCAGCAACAACAGCAGCGCCAGCAGCAGTAGGCGTTACACGCAAGGATGCATCGGAGGAATCCCAGGCAGGAGAGGAATCGTCAGAATTGCCAGTGACATGGCCTGCAGGACTATTGGCATTCCTGGGGAAGGAGGAAATTGACACTGAGGGAGTTGGTGGGGTGGTTTGCGTGAGCTTGGTTACAAGAGGAAGGGATTTACTGGTCAGTGGACTGCTTCCGCTGTCACCCAAAGTTTTTGAACTTGTCACTGACTTATTATGAATGCGCTGCAGGTGACGTATAAGGGAGGATGTTCCGAGGTGGTTAACGTCCTTACCCCTACTTATTACAGCTTGACAAAGGCAACACACGGCTTGACAAATGTTGTCCGCATTTCTGGTGAAATACTTCCACACCGAAGAGCTGATTTTTTTGGTATTTTGACCAGGCATGTCAATGGCCCTATTCCTCCCACGGACAACAGGTGTCTCCCCGGGTGCCTGACTTAAACAAACCACCTCACCATCAGAATCCTCCTGGTCAATTTCCTCCCCAGCGCCAGCAACACCCATATCCTCCTCATCCTGGTGTACTTCAACACTGACATCTTCAATCTGACTATCAGGAACTGGACTGCGGGTGCTCCTTCCAGCACTTGCAGGGGGCGTGCAAATGGTGGAAGGCGCATGCTCTTCACGTCCAGTGTTGGGAAGGTCAGGCATCGCAACCGACACAATTGGAGTCGGACTCTCCTTGTTGATTTGGGATTTCGAAGAACGCACAGTTCTTTGCGGTGCTTTTGCCAGCTTGAGTCTTTTCATTTTTCTAGCGAGAGGCTGAGTGCTTCCATCCTCATGTGAAGCTGAACCACTAGCCATGAACATAGGCCAGGGCCTCAGCCGTTCCTTGCCACTCCGTGTGGTAAATGGCATATTGGCAAGTTTACGCTTCTCCTCCGACAATTTGATTTTAGATTTTGGAGTCCTTTTTTTACTGATATTTGGTGTTTTGGATTTTACATGCTCTGTACTATGACATTGGGCATCGGCCTTGGCAGACGACGTTGCTGGCATTTCATCGTCTCGGCCATGACTAGTGGCAGCAGCTTCAGCACGAGGTGGAAGTGGATCTTGATCTTTCCCTAATTTTGGAACCTCAACATTTTTGTTCTCCATATTTTAATAGGCACAACTAAAAGGCACCTCAGGTAAACAATGGAGATGGATGGATACTAGTATACTTATGGATGGACTGCCGAGTGCCGACACAGAGGTAGCTACAGCCGTGGACTACCGTACTGTGTCTGCTGCTAATATAGACTGGATGATAATGAGATGAAATCAATATAATATCACTAGTACTGCAGCCGGACAGGTATGTATATTTATTATGTAATGACTGATGACGGACCTGCTGGACACTGTCAGCTCAGCAGCACCGCTGACTGCTACAGTAAGCTACTATACTATAGTAGTATGTACAAAGAAGAAAGAAAAAAAAAACCACGGGGAGGTGGTATACAATTATGGATGGACTGCCGAGTGCCGACACAGAGGTAGCTACAGCCGTGGACTACCGTACTGTGTCTGCTGCTAATATAGACTGGATGATAATGAGATGAAATCAATATAATATCACTAGTACTGCAGCCGGACAGGTATGTATATTTATTATGTAATGACTGATGACGGACCTGCTGGACACTGTCAGCTCAGCAGCACCGCTGACTGCTACAGTAAGCTACTATACTATAGTAGTATGTACAAAGAAGAAAGAAAAAAAAAACCACGGGGAGGTGGTATACAATTATGGATGGACTGCCGAGTGCCGACACAGAGGTAGCTACAGCCGTGGACTAACGTACTGTGTCTGCTGCTAATATAGACTGGATGATAATGAGATGAAATCAATATATATGTATATATAATATCACTAGTACTGCAGCCGGACAGGTATATATATTTATTATGTAATGACTGATGACGGACCTGCTGGACACTGTCAGCTCAGCAGCACCGGAGACTGCTACAGTAAGCTACTATAGTAGTATGTATAAAGAAGAATGAAAAAAAAACAAACCACGGGGAGGTGGTATACAATTATGGATGGACTGCCGAGTGCCGACACAGAGGTAGCTACAGCCGTGGACTAACGTACTGTGTCTGCTGCTAATATAGACTGGATGATAATGAGATGAAATCAATATATATGTATATATAGTATCACTAGTACTGCAGCCGGACAGGTATATATATATTTATTATGTAATGACTGATGACGGACCTGCTGGACACTGTCAGCTCAGCAGCACCGCAGACTGCTACAGTAAGCTACTATACTATAGTAGTATGTACAAAGAAGAAAGAAAAAAAAAAACCACGGGGAGGTGGTATACAATTATGGATGGACTGCCGAGTGCCGACACAGAGGTAGCTACAGCCGTGGACTAACATACTGTGTCTGCTGCTAATATAGACTGGATGATAATGAGATGAAATCAATATATATGTATATATAGTATCACTAGTACTGCAGCCGGACAGGTATATATATATTTATTATGTAATGACTGATGACGGACCTGCTGGACACTGTCAGCTCAGCAGCACCGCAGACTGCTACAGCAAGCTACTATACTATAGTAGTATGTACAAAGAAGAAAGAAAAAAAAAACCACGGGGAGGTGGTATACAATTATGGATGGACTGCCGAGTGCCGACACAGAGGTAGCTACAGCCGTGGACTAACGTACTGTGTCTGCTGCTAATATAGACTGGATGATAATGAGATGAAATCAATATATATGTATATATAATATCACTAGTACTGCAGCCGGACAGGTATATATATTTATTATGTAATGACTGATGACGGACCTGCTGGACACTGTCAGCTCAGCAGCACCGCAGACTGCTACAGTAAGCTACTATAGTAGTATGTATAAAGAAGAATGAAAAAAAAAAAACCACGGGCAGGTGGTATACAATATTATATATATATATATATATATATATATATATTATATACAATTATATATATATATATATATATTAAACTGGTGGTGGTGATTGATTATTAAACTGGTGGTCAGGTCACTGGTCACACTATCAGCAACTTGCAAGTAGTACTCCTAGCAGACAATCACAAAATATATTATACTGGTCTGGTGGTCAGTGTGGTCACAATGGCAGTGTGGCACTGACTCTGGCAGCAAAAGTGTGCACTGTACGTTATATGTACTCCTGAGTCCTGCTCTCAGACTCTAACTGCTCCCCACTGTCAGTGTCTCCCCCACAAGTCAGATAATTAATACAGTCACACTATCTAATCTATATCACTTCAGCAAGTAGTAGTAGTATAGTAGTACTCCTCCTAATAATGCTCCCCAAAATTACTACTACTGTGTCTCTCTCTACTGTCTCACTCTCTTCTCTAAACGGAGAGGACGCCAGCCACGTCCTCTCCCTATGAATCTCAATGCACGTGTGAAAATGGCGGCGACGCGCGGCTCCTTATATAGAATCCGAGTCTCGCGATAGAATCCGAGCCTCGCGAGAATCCGACAGCGGGATGATGACGTTCGGGCGCGCTCGGGTTAACCGAGCAAGGCGGGAAGATCCGAGTCGCTCGGACCCGTGTAAAAAAACATGAAGTTCGGGCGGGTTCGGTTTCCGAGGAACCGAACCCGCTCATTTCTAATGCTGAGTGGAGGATGATTGGACCAATCAGAGTGCTGACAGCCATTCACTGTATGGAAGCATGTGGAAAGATGGTGTGAGACCGCAAGAGGGGTAAGTTATTTTTTTCTTTTATCATTTATTCTTGTGAATTGGTGGATAGGGGTCCCAGTGCATTGATTTGCCAAACACACTTACAGAAACTGCATTACACTACCTCAGGCAATATACTTGTATACCCAGCTCTCATCAGGTGCTGATTAAGGTTTCTGGTGTCCCGAAGGGAGTTTATTTGTGGAGGACCTACCAAAAAAGTGATCTATATGTTAGCGCTGTTAAAAAGTATAATGTGTAAGAACTCCCAGCACCAAAAAACGTGCTAAACACACTATGGGGTATATGCAATTCCGGACGAACTGCGGCACTTTTTCGCCCGTTTTTAAATTCGACCGTCGAATTCCGGCAGGTGGGTGTCCCGGAATTTGACATATTCAATAAAAAACGAATTTGACAGTCCCGCTGTCGAAAAACGGCCGATTTGACGGATTTTGATTAGATTTTTAAAAATGTTTAAAAAACGGAAAAAAACGGTACAAAACCCGAAAAAAAATTGCGTGGGGTCCCCCCTCCTAAGCATAACCAGCCTCGGGCTCTTTGAGCCGGTCCTGGCTGCCAAAATACGGGGGGGGGGGGAAATGACAGGGGATCCCCCATATTTTAACAACCAACAGCGGGCTCTGCGCCTGGTCCTGGTGTAAAAAATACGGGGGACAAAAAGAGTAGGGGTCCCCCGTATTTTTTGTACCAGCACCGGGCTCCACTAGCTGGACAGATAATGCCACAGCTGGGGGTCACTTTTATACAGCGCCCTGCGGCCGTGGCATTAAATACCCAACTAGTCACCCCTGGCCGGGGTACCCTGGAGGAGTGGGGACCCCTTCAATCAAGGGGTCCCCCCCCAGCCACCCAAGGGCCAGGGGTGAAGCCAGAGGCTGTCCCACCCATCCACGGGCTGCGGATGGGGGGCTGATAGCCTTGTTGAAAATGTAAGAATATTGTTTTTTGCAGAAGAACTACAAGTCCCAGCAAGCCTCCCCCGCAAGCCAGTACTTGGAGAACCACAAGTACCAGCATGTGGGGGGGAAACGGGCCCGCTGGTACCTGTAGTTCTACTGCAAAAAAAATACCCAAATAAAAACAGGACACAGACACCGTGAAAGTATAACTTTATTACATACATGCAGACACACATACTTACCTATGTTGACACGCCGACTCTGGCCTCGTCTCCAATGTCGACGTCCGGGGTACCTGAAAATAAAATTATACTCACCTGATCCAGTGTCCAGTTCTTTTATTATAATCCACGTACTTGGCAAAACAAAAAAACGCATTTACCCGAACCAGACTGACTGAAAGGAGTCCCATGTTTACACATGGGACCCCATGTGTAAACTGCAGCTGCGAGGCTTATCTTCCTTGCTAGACGTTCATCGTCTGCAGATCCGCTCTGTCAGTCCCTCCATTGGATATTCTACCGTATTAAATATAAAATACTGTTACTCATACATAAGGCCATTAACCAAACTACACCAACATACATCTCTTCACTAATCTCAAAAAAATATCTCCCAACCCGACCTCTCCGCTTTTCACAAGATCTACGTCTCTCATCCACACTCATTACTCGCTCCCACTCATGATTGCAGGACTTTCTTTGGGCTGCACCCACTATGTGGAATGCCCTACCACCCACAATAAGACTCTCCCCTAGTCTCCAAACCTTCAAATGTTCCCTGAAAACTCACCTCTTCAGGCTAGCTTATCACATTCCAGTACCGCTCACTCAACCTTCATAAGCTTTCCTATCCGATTATATCCCCACTGTACGGTCCGCACATATGCTCCACATATTTTCTCTTTCTTCACTTTCCCTTCTTTCTGGTCATGGTTCATCATTGCTGTGATGTGATATCATGAAACCCACCTAGAACCTTTGCAATCCGGTGGATGAATATGCAATAGATAATGCCTTTCCTTGTGTATCAATGCCTATTTCCCTATAGATTGTAAGCTTGCGAGCAGGGCCTTCCTACCTCTATGACTGTTCGTTTATTACCCAGTTTTGTTTTATCATTGTGTCCAATTGTAAAGTGCAACGGAATTTGCTGCACTATAAAACAAACTGTTAATAAATTAAAATAATTCACCAATCACTTGATATACAGTAATTATGAAATGTAGCCATGGAACTTAGACTGACATCACAGAACATTACATAGGTTGCAAGTGCCTCTAATTATCATTTGCCATACTTAGGGGTATATTTACTAGAGATGAGCGCCGGAAATTTTTCGGGTTTTGTGTTTTGGTTTTGGGTTCGGTTCCGCGGCCGTGTTTTGGGTTCGACCGCGTTTTGGCAAAACCTCACCGAATTTTTTTTGTCGGATTCGGGTGTGTTTTGGATTCGGGTGTTTTTTTCAAAAAACCCTAAAAAACAGCTTAAATCATAGAATTTGGGGGTCATTTTGATCCCAAGGTATTATAAACCTCAAAAACCATAATTTCCACTCATTTTCAGTCTATTCTGAATACCTCACACCTCACAATATTATTTTTAGTCCTAAAATTTGCACCGAGGTCGCTGTGTGAGTAAGATAAGCGACCCTAGTGGCCGACACAAACACCGGGCCCATCTAGGAGTGGCACTGCAGTGTCACGCAGGATGTCCCTTCCAAAAAACCCTCCCCAAACAGCACATGACGCAAAGAAAAAAAGAGGCGCAATGAGGTAGCTGACTGTGTGAGCAAGATAAGCGACCCTAGTGGCCGACACAAACACCGGGCCCATCTAGGAGTGGCACTGCAGTGTCACGCAGGATGTCCCTTCCAAAAAACCCTCCCCAAACAGCACATGACGCAAAGAAAAAAAGAGGCGCAATGAGGTAGCTGACTGTGTGAGTAAGATAAGCGACCCTAGTGGCCGACACAAACACCGGGCCCATCTAGGAGTGGCACTGCAGTGTCACGCAGGATGTCCCTTCCAAAAAACCCTCCCCAAACAGCACATGACGCAAAGAAAAAAAGAGGCGCAATGAGGTAGCTGACTGTGTGAGCAAGATAAGCGACCCTAGTGGCCGACACAAACACCGGGCCCATCTAGGAGTGGCACTGCAGTGTCACGCAGGATGGCCCTTCCAAAAAACCCTCCCCAAACAGCACATGACGCAAAGAAAAATAAAAGAAAAAAGAGGTGCAAGATGGAATTGTCCTTGGGCCCTCCCACCCACCCTTATGTTGTATAAACAGGACATGCACACTTTAACCAACCCATCATTTCAGTGACAGGGTCTGCCACACGACTGTGACTGATATGACGGGTTGGTTTGGACCCCCCCCCCCAAAAAAGAAGCAATTAATCTCTCCTTGCACAAACTGGCTCTACAGAGGCAAGATGTCCACCTCATCATCATCCTCCGATATATCACCGTGTACATCCCCCTCCTCACAGATTATCAATTCGTCCCCACTGGAATCCACCATCTCAGCTCCCTGTGTACTTTGTGGAGGCAATTGCTGCTGGTCAATGTCTCCGCGGAGGAATTGATTATAATTCATTTTAATGAACATCATCTTCTCCACATTTTCTGGATGTAACCTCGTACGCCGATTGCTGACAAGGTGAGCGGCGGCACTAAACACTCTTTCGGAGTACACACTTGTGGGAGGGCAACTTAGGTAGAATAAAGCCAGTTTGTGCAAGGGCCTCCAAATTGCCTCTTTTTCCTGCCAGTATAAGTACGGACTGTGTGACGTGCCTACTTGGATGCGGTCACTCATATAATCCTCCACCATTCTTTCAATGTTGAGAGAATCATATGCAGTGACAGTAGACGACATGTCCGTAATCGTTGTCAGGTCCTTCAGTCCGGACCAGATGTCAGCATCAGCAGTCGCTCCAGACTGCCCTGCATCACCGCCAGCGGGTGGGCTCGGAATTCTGAGCCTTTTCCTCGCACCCCCAGTTGCGGGAGAATGTGAAGGAGGAGATGTTGACAGGTCGCGTTCCGCTTGACTTGACAATTTTCTCACCAGCAGGTCTTTCAACCCCAGCAGACTTGTGTCTGCCGGAAAGAGAGATCCAAGGTAGGCTTTAAATCTAGGATCGAGCACGGTGGCCAAAATGTAGTGCTCTGATTTCAACAGATTGACCACCCGTGAATCCTTGTTAAGCGAATTAAGGGCTCCATCCACAAGTCCCACATGCCTAGCGGAATCGCTCCGTGTTAGCTCCTCCTTCAATGTCTCCAGCTTCTTCTGCAAAAGCCTGATGAGGGGAATGACCTGACTCAGGCTGGCAGTGTCTGAACTGACTTCACGTGTGGCAAGTTCAAAGGGCATCAGAACCTTGCACAACGTTGAAATCATTCTCCACTGCACTTGAGACAGGTGCATTCCACCTCCTATATCGTGCTCAATTGTATAGGCTTGAATGGCCTTTTGCTGCTCCTCCAACCTCTGAAGCATATAGAGGGTTGAATTCCACCTCGTTACCACTTCTTGCTTCAGATGATGGCAGGGCAGGTTCAGTAGTTTTTGGTGGTGCTCCAGCCTTCTGTACGTGGTGCCTGTACGCCGAAAGTGTCCCGCAATTCTTCTGGCCACCGACAGCATCTCTTGCACGCCCCTGTCGTTTTTAAAAAAATTCTGCACCACCAAATTCAAGGTATGTGCAAAACATGGGACGTGCTGGAATTTGCCCATATTTAATGCACACACAATATTGCTGGCGTTGTCCGATGCCACAAATCCACAGGAGAGTCCAATTGGGGTAAGCCATTCTGCGATGATCTTCCTCAGTTGCCGTAAGAGGTTTTTAGCTGTGTGCGTATTCTGGAAAGCGGTGATACAAAGCGTAGCCTGCATAGGAAAGAGTTGGCGTTTGCGAGATGCTGCTACTGGTGCCGCCGCTGCTGTTCTTGCGGCGGGAGTCAATACATCTACCCAGTGGGCTGTCACAGTCATATAGTCCTGAGTCTGCCCTGCTCCACTTGTCCACATGTCCGTGGTTAAGTGGACATTGGGTACAACTGCATTTTTTAGGACACTGGTGAGTCTTTTTCTGACGTCCGTGTACATTCTCGGTATCGCCTGCCTAGAGAAGTGGAACCTAGATGGTATTTGGTAACGGGGGCACACTGCCTCAATAAATTGTCTAGTTCCCTGTGAACTAACGGCGGATACCGGACGCACGTCTAACACCAACATAGTTGTCAAGGCCTCAGTTATCCGCTTTGCAGCAGGATGACTGCTGTGATATTTCATCTTCCTCGCAAAGGACTGTTGGACAGTCAATTGCTTACTGGAAGTAGTACAAGTGGGCTTACGACTTCCCCTCTGGGATGACCATCGACTCCCAGCAGCAACAACAGCAGCGCCAGCAGCAGTAGGCGTTACACGCAAGGATGCATATGAGGAATCCCAGGCAGGAGAGGACTCGTCAGAATTGCCAGTGACATGGCCTGCAGGACTATTGGCATTCCTGAGGAAGGAGGAAATTGACACTGAGGGAGTTGGTGGGGTGGTTTGCGTGAGCTTGGTTACAAGAGGAAGGGATTTACTGGTCAGTGGACTGCTTCCGCTGTCGCCCAAAGTTTTTGAACTTGTCACTGACTTATTATGAATGCGCTGCAGGTGACGTATAAGGGAGGATGTTCCGAGGTGGTTAACGTCCTTACCCCTACTTATTACAGCTTGACAAAGGGAACACACGGCTTGACAAATGTTGTCCGCATTTCTGGTGAAATACCTCCACACCGAAGAGCTGATTTTTTTGGTATTTTCACCAGGCATGTCAACGGCCATATTCCTCCCACGGACAACAGGTGTCTCCCCGGGTGCCTGACTTAAACAAACCACCTCACCATCAGAATCCTCCTGGTCAATTTCCTCCCCAGCGCCAGCAACACCCATATCCTCCTCATCCTGGTGTACTTCAACACTGACATCTTCAATCTGACTATCAGGAACTGGACTGCGGGTGCTCCTTCCAGCACTTGCAGGGGGCGTGCAAATGGTGGAAGGCGCATGCTCTTCACGTCCAGTGTTGGGAAGGTCAGGCATCGCAGCCGACACAATTGGACTCTCCTTGTGGATTTGGGATTTCGAAGAACGCACAGTTCTTTGCGGTGCTTTTGCCAGCTTGAGTCTTTTCATTTTTCTAGCGAGAGGCTGAGTGCTTCCATCCTCATGTGAAGCTGAACCACTAGCCATGAACATAGGCCAGGGCCTCAGCCGTTCCTTGCCACTCCGTGTGGTAAATGGCATATTGGCAAGTTTACGCTTCTCCTCCGACAATTTTATTTTAGGTTTTGGAGTCCTTTTTTTACTGATATTTGGTGTTTTGGATTTTACATGCTCTGTACTATGACATTGGGCATCGGCCTTGGCAGACGACGTTGCTGGCATTTCATCGTCTCGGCCATGACTAGTGGCAGCAGCTTCAGCACGAGGTGGAAGTGGATCTTGATCTTTCCCTAATTTTGGAACCTCAACATTTTTGTTCTCCATATTTTAATAGGCACAACTAAAAGGCACCTCAGGTAAACAATGGAGATGGATGGATACTAGTATACAATTATGGATGGACTGCCGAGTGCCGACACAGAGGTAGCTACAGCCGTGGACTACCGTTCTGTACTGTGTCTGCTGCTAATATAGACTGGATGATAATGAGATGTAGTATGTATAAAGAAGAAAGAAAAAAAAACCACGGGTAGGTGGTATACAATTATGGATGGACTGCCGAGTGCCGACACAGAGGTAGCTACAGCCGTGGACTACCGTACTGTACTGTGTCTGCTGCTAATATAGACTTGATGATAATGAGATGTAGTATGTATAAAGAAGAAAGAAAAAAAAACCACGGGTAGGTGGTATACAATTATGGATGGACTGCCGAGTGCCGACACAGAGGTAGCTACAGCCGTGGACTACTGTACTGTACTGTGTCTGCTGCTAATATAGACTGGATGATAATGAGATGTAGTATGTATAAAGAAGAAAGAAAAAAAAACCACGGTTAGGTGGTATACAATTATGGATGGACTGCCGAGTGCCGACACAGAGGTAGCTACAGCCGTGGACTACCGTACTGTACTGTGTCTGCTGCTAATATAGACTGGATGATAATGAGATGTAGTATGTATAAAGAAGAAAGAAAAAAAAAACACGGGTAGGTGGTATACAATTATGGATGGACTGCCGAGTGCCGACACAGAGGTAGCTACAGCCGTGGACTACCGTACTGTACTGTGTCTGCTGCTAATATAGACTGGATGATAATGAGATGTAGTATGTATAAAGAAGAAAGAAAAAAAAAACCACGGGTAGGTGGTATACAATTATGGACGGACTGCCGAGTGCCGACACAGAGGTAGCTACAGCCGTGAACTACCGTACTGTACTGTGTCTGCTGCTAATATAGACTGGTTGATAAAGAGATGTAGTAGTATGTATGTATAAAGAAGAAAGAAAAAAAAACCACGGGTAGGTGGTATACAATTATGGACGGACTGCCGAGTGCCGACACAGAGGTAGCTACAGCCGTGAACTACCGTACTGTGTCTGCTGCTAATATAGACTGGTTGATAAAGAGATGTAGTAGTATGTATGTATAAAGAAGAAAGAAAAAAAAACCTCGGGTAGGTGGTATACAATTATGGACGGACTGCCGAGTGCCGACACAGAGGTAGCTACAGACGTGAACTACCGTACTGTGTCTGCTGCGACTGGATGATAAATAATGATATAAAAAATATATATATATCACTACTGCAGCCGGACAGGTATATATATTATATAATGACGGACCTGCTGGACACTGTCTGTCAGCAGAATGAGTTTTTTATAGAATAAAAAAAAAAACACCACACAAGTGAAGTCACACGACGAGTGTTTAACTTTTTCAGGCAATCACACAATATAGTATACTACTAACTATACTGGTGGTCAGTGTGGTCAGGTCACTGGTCAGTCACACTGGCAGTGGCACTCCTGCAGCAAAAGTGTGCACTGTTTAATTTTAATATAATATGTACTCCTGGCTCCTGCTATAACCTATAACTGGCACTGCAGTGCTCCCCAGTCTCCCCCACAATTATAAGCTGTGTGAGCTGAGCACAGTCAGATATATATACATAGATGATGCAGCACACTGGGCTGAGCAGTGCACACAGATATGGTATGTGACTGAGTCACTGTGTGTATCGTTTTTTTCAGGCAGAGAACGGATATATTAAATAAAAACTGCACTGTCTGGTGGTCACTGTGGTCAGTCACTAGTAAACTCTGCACTCTCTACACTTCTACAGTACTCCTAAGCTCCAGTAAATCAGGTCAATCTCTCTCTCTCTCTCTCTTCTAATCTAAATGGAGAGGACGCCAGCCACGTCCTCTCCCTATCAATCTCAATGCACGTGTGAAAATGGCGGCGACGCGCGGCTCCTTATATAGAATCCGAGTCTCGCGATAGAATCCGAGCCTCGCGAGAATCCGACAGCGTCATGATGACGTTCGGGCGCGCTCGGGTTAACCGAGCAAGGCGGGAAGATCCGAGTCGCTCGGACCCGTGAAAAAAAACATGAAGTTCGTGCGGGTTCGGATTCAGAGAAACCGAACCCGCTCATCTCTAATATTTACTAAGCTCCCGATTTTGACCGAGATGCCGTTTTTTCTTCAAAGTGTCATGTCGGGAATTTACTAAGCAAAAATCTCGGCAGTGATGAGGGCATTCGTAATATTTTGGAAGTCCTGGGAAAAAATCACGAATCAATACACCATCGGTCAAATACGCCTGCAATTTGGTAGAAATTGGGAATTTACTAAAAAGTGCAAATCACAAATACTGCCGACAATAGCCAAACACTGCCGTGCTGAAATACAATTTGTGAAAAAGTGCTAAAAAAAAACAGACCTGCTTTTTTTTACCGTGTTTGGATAGGCATGCACGGATCCATGAGATCCGTGCAAGTTTATCAGTGGGAAGGGGATGGGAAAGTGTTATTTTTAGGGGAAAAAAATGCGTGGGGTCCCCCCTCCTAAGCAAAACCAGACTCGGGCTCTTTGAGCCGGTCCTGGTTGCAAAAATATGGGGGGGGAAATGATAGAGGTTCCCCCATATTTAAACAACCAGCACCGGGCTCTGCGCCTGGTCCTGGTTCCAAAAATACGGGGGACAAAAAGCGTAGGGGTCCCCCGTATTTCTGAAACCAGCACCGGGCTCCACTAGCCAGATACATAATGCCACAGCCGGGGGACACTTTTATATAGCTCCCGGCGGCCCTGGCATTACATAACCAACTAGTCACCCCTGGCCGGGGTACCCTGGAGGAGTGGGGACCCCTTCAATCAAGGGGTCCCCCCCCCTCCAGCCACCCAAGGACCAGGGGTGAAGCCCGAGGCTGTCCCCCCCATCCATGGGCTGCGGATGGGAGGCTGATAGCCGTTGTGTAAAAAAATTAATATTGTTTTTAGAAGCAGTACTACAAGTCCCAGCAAGCCTCCCCCACAAGCTGGTACTTGGAGAACCACAAGTACCAGCATGCGGAGGAAAACCGGGCCCGCTGGTACCTGTAGTAGTACTACTACTAAAAAAAATACCCCAATAAAAACATAAGACACACACCTTGAAAGTATAACTTTAATACATACATACACACCTCCATATACACATACTTACCTTATGTTCACACGAGGGTCGGTCCTCTTCTCCATGTAGAATCCATGGTGTACCTGTGGAAAAAATTATACTCACATACTCCAGTGTAGAAGCTAGAGATGAGCTGGTTCGGTTCCTCTGAAACCGAACCCGCCCGAACTTCAGGTTTTTTTACACGGGTCCGAGCGACTCGGATCTTCCCGCCTTGCTCGGTTAACCCGAGCGCGCCCCGAACGTCACCATCCCGCTGTCGGATTCTCACGAGGCTCGGATTCTATCGCGAGACTCGGATTCTATATAAGGAGCCGCGCGTCGCCGCCATTTTCACACGTGCATTGAGATTGATAGGGAGAGGACGTGGCTGGCGTCCTCTCCGTTTATAGAGAGTGAGACTAGAGTAGAGATAGACACAGTATTATTTACTTTAGTAATTTTGGGGAGCATTAGGAGGAGTACTACTACTTGCTGAAGTGATAGTGTGACTGTATATCTGACTTGTGGGGGAGACAGTGGGGAGCAGTTAGAGTCTGAGAGCAGGAGTACATATTTTAACGTACAGTGCACACTTTTACTGGCACTCTGCTGCCAGAGTGCCACACTGCCATTGTGACCACACTGACCAACAGTATATATTGTGATTGTCTGCTTAGGAGTACTACTTGCAAGTTGCTGATAGTGTGACCAGTGACCTGACCACCAGTTTAATTAATCACCACCAGTTTAATATATATATATATATATATATATATAATTGTATATAATATATATATAATTGTATACCACCTACCCGTGTTTTTTTTTTTTTTTTCTTCTTGATACATACTACTATAGTAGCTTACTGTAGCAGTCTGCGGTGCTGCTGAGCTGACAGTGTCCAGCAGGTCCGTCATCAGTCATTACATAATAAATATATATACCTGTCCGGCTGCAGTACTGGTGATATTATATATATATATATATATATTAATTTCATCTCATTATCATCCAGTCTATATTAGCAGCAGACACAGTACGGTAGTCCACGGCTGTAGCTACCTCTGTGTCGGCAGTCGCTGGTCCATCCATAATTGTATACCACCTACCCGTGTTTTTTTTTTTCTCTTTCTTCTTGATACATACTACTATAGTAGCTTACTGTAGCAGTCTGCGGTGCTGCTGAGCTGACAGTGTCCAGCAGGTCCGTCATCAGTCATTACATAATAAATATATATACCTGTCCGGCTGCAGTACTAGTGATATTATATATATATATATATATATTAATTTCATCTCATTATCATCCAGTCTATATTAGCAGCAGACACAGTACGGTAGTCCACGGCTGTAGCTACCTCTGTGTCGGCAGTCGCTGGTCCATCCATAATTGTATACCACCTACCCGTGGTTTTTTTTTTTCTCTTTCTTCTTGATACATACTACTATAGTAGCTTACTGTAGCAGTCTGCGGTGCTGCTGAGCTGACAGTGTCCAGCAGGTCCGTCATCAGTCATTACATAATAAATATATATACCTGTCCGGCTGCAGTACTAGTGATATTATATATATATATATATTAATTTCATCTCATTATCATCCAGTCTATATTAGCAGCAGACACAGTACGGTAGTCCACGGCTGTAGCTACCTCTGTGTCGGCAGTCGCTGGTCCATCCATAATTGTATACCACCTACCCGTGGTTTTTTTTTTTCTCTTTCTTCTTGATACATACTACTATAGTAGCTTACTGTAGCAGTCTGCGGTGCTGCTGAGCTGACAGTGTCCAGCAGGTCCGTCATCAGTCATTACATAATAAATATATATACCTGTCCGGCTGCAGTACTAGTGATATTATATATATATATATATATATATATTAATTTTATCTCATTATCATCCAGTCTATATTAGCAGCAGACACAGTACGGTAGTCCACGGATGTAGCTACCTCTGTGTCGGCAGTCGCTGGTCCATCCATAATTGTATACCACCTACCCGTGTTTTTTTTTTTCTCTTTCTTCTTGATACATACTACTATAGTAGCTTACTGTAGCAGTCTGCGGTGCTGCTGAGCTGACAGTGTCCAGCAGGTCCGTCATCAGTCATTACATAATAAATATATATACCTGTCCGGCTGCAGTACTAGTGATATTATATATATATATATATATATATTAATGTCATCTCATTATAATCCAGTCTATATTAGCAGCAGACACAGTACGGTAGTCCACGGCTGTAGCTACCTCTGTGTCGGCAGTCGCTGGTCCATCCATAATTGTATACCACCTACCCGTGGGTTTTTTTTCTCTTTCTTCTTGATACATACTACTATAGTAGCTTACTGTAGCAGTCTGTGGTGCTGCTGAGCTGACAGTGTCCAGCAGGTCCGTCATCAGTCATTACATAATAAATATATATACCTGTCCGGCTGCAGTACTAGTGATATTATATATATATATATATATATTAATTTCATCTCATTATACATCCAGTCTATATTAGCAGCAGACACAGTAACGGTAGTCCACGGCTGTAGCTACCTCTGTGTCGGCAGTCGCTGGTCCATCCATAATTGTATACCACCTACCCGTGGTTTTTTTTTTCTCTTTCTTCTTGATACATACTACTATAGTAGCTTACTGTAGCAGTCTGCTGTGCTGCTGAGCTGACAGTGTCCAGCAGGTCCGTCATCAGTCATTACATAATAAATATATATACCTGTCCGGCTGCAGTACTAGTGATATTATATATATATATATATATATTAATTTCATCTCATTATCATCCAGTCTATATTAGCAGCAGACACAGTACGGTAGTCCACGGCTGTAGCTACCTCTGTGTCGGCAGTCGCTGGTCCATCCATAATTGTATACCACCTACCCGTGGTTTTTTTTTTTCTCTTTCTTCTTGATACATACTACTATAGTAGCTTACTGTAGCAGGTCTGCTGTGCTGCTGAGCTGACAGTGTCCAGCAGGTCCGTCATCAGTCATTACATAATAAATATATTTACCTGTCCGGCTGCAGTACTAGTGATATTATATATATATATATTAATTTCATCTCATTATCATCCAGTCTATATTAGCAGCAGACACAGTACGGTAGTCCACGGCTGTAGCTACCTCTGTGTCGGCAGTCGCTCGTCCATCCATAAGTATACTAGTATCCATCCATCTCCATTGTTTACCTGAGGTGCCTTTTAGTTGTGCCTATTAAAATATGGAGAACAAAAATGTTGAGGTTCCAAAATTAGGGAAAGATCAAGATCCACTTCCACCTCGTGCTGAAGCTGCTGCCACTAGTCATGGCCGAGACGATGAAATGCCAGCAACGTCGTCTGCCAAGGCCGATGCCCAATGTCATAGTACAGAGCATGTAAAATCCAAAACACCAAATATCAGTAAAAAAAGGACTCCAAAATCTAAAATCAAATTGTCGGAGGAGAAGCGTAAACTTGCCAATATGCCATTTACCACACGGAGTGGCAAGGAACGGCTGAGGCCCTGGCCTATGTTCATGGCTAGAGGTTCAGCTTCACATGAGGATGGAAGCACTCAGCCTCTCGCTAGAAAAATGAAAAGACTCAAGCTGGCAAAAGCACCGCAAAGAACTGTGCGTTCTTCGAAATCCCAAATCCACAAGGAGAGTCCAATTGTGTCGGTTGCGATGCCTGACCTTCCCAACACTGGACGTGAAGAGCATGCGCCTTCCACCATTTGCACGCCCCCTGCAAGTGCTGGAAGGAGCACCCGCAGTCCAGTTCCTGATAGTCAGATTGAAGATGTCAGTGTTGAAGTACACCAGGATGAGGAGGATATGGGTGTTGCTGGCGCTGGGGAGGAAATTGACAAGGAGGATTCTGATGGTGAGGTGGTTTGTTTAAGTCAGGCACCCGGGGAGACACCTGTTGTCCGTGGGAGGAATATGGCCATTGACATGCCTGGTGAAAATACCAAAAAAATCAGCTCTTCGGTGTGGAAGTATTTCAACAGAAATGCGGACAACAGGTGTCAAGCCGTGTGTTGCCTTTGTCAAGCTGTAATAAGTAGGGGTAAGGACGTTAACCACCTCAGAACATCCTCCCTTATACGTCACCTGCAGCGCATTCATCATAAGTCAGTGACAAGTTCAAAAACTTTGGGCGACAGCGGAAGCAGTCCACTGACCAGTAAATCCCTTCCTCTTGTAACCAAGCTCACGCAAACCACCCCACCAACTCCCTCAGTGTCAATTTCCTCCTTCCCCAGGAATGCCAATAGTCCTGCAGGCCATGTCACTGGCAATTCTGACGAGTCCTCTCCTGCCTGGGATTCCTCCGATGCATCCTTGAGTGTAACGCCTACTGCTGCTGGCGCTGCTGTTGTTGCTGTTGGGAGTCGATGGTCATCCCAGAGGGGAAGTCGTAAGCCCACTTTTACTACTTCCACCAAGCAATTGACTGTCCAACAGTCCTTTGCGAGGAAGATGAAATATCACAGCAGTCATCCTGTTGCAAAGCGGATAACTGAGGCCTTGACAACTATGTTGGTGTTAGACGTGCGTCCGGTATCCGCCGTTAGTTCACAGGGAACTAGACAATTTCTTGAGGTAGTGTGCCCCCGTTACCAAATACCATCTAGGTTCCACTTCTCTAGGCAGGCGATACCGAGAATGTACACGGACGTCAGAAAAAGACTCACCAGTGTCCTAAAAAATGCAGTTGTACCCAATGTCCACTTAACCACGGACATGTGGACAAGTGGAGCAGGGCAGGGTCAGGACTATATGACTGTGACAGCCCACTGGGTAGATGTATGGACTCCCGCCGCAAGAACAGCAGCGGCGGCACCAGTAGCAGCATCTCGCAAACGCCAACTCTTTCCTAGGCAGGCTATGCTTTGTATCACCGGTTTCTAGAATACGCACACAGCTGAAAACCTCTTACGGCAACTGAGGAAGATCATCGCGGAATGGCTTACCCCAATTGGACTCTCCTGTGGATTTGTGGCATCGGACAACGCCAGCAATATTGTGTGTGCATTAAATATGGGCAAATTCCAGCACGTCCCATGTTTTGCACATACCTTGAATTTGGCGGTGCAGAATTTTTTTAAAAACGACAGGGGCGTGCAAGAGATGCTGTCGGTGGCCAGAAGAATTGCGGGACACTTTCGGCGTACAGGCACCACGTACAGAAGACTGGCACCACCAAAACGCCTGAACCTGCCCTGCCATCATCTGAAGCAAGAAGTGGTAACGAGGTGGAATTCAACCCTCTATATGCTTCAGAGGTTGGAGGAGCAGCAAAAGGCCATTCAAGCCTATACAATTGAGCACGATATAGGAGGTGGAATGTACCTGTCTCAAGCGCAGTGGAGAATGATTTCAACGTTGTGCAAGGTTCTGCAACCTTTTGAACTTGCCACACGTGAAGTCAGTTCAGACACTGCCAGCCTGAGTCAGGTCATTCCCCTCATCAGGCTTTTGCAGAAGAAGCTGGAGGCATTGAAGGAGGAGCTAAAGGGAGCGATTCCGCTAGGCATGTGGGACATGTGGATGGAGCCCTTAATTCGCTTAACAAGGATTCACGGGTGGTCAATCTGTTGAAATCAGAGCACTACATTTTGGCCACCGTGCTCGATCCTAGATTTAAAACCTACCTTGGATCTCTCTTTCCGGCAGACACAAGTCTGCTGGGTTCAAAGACCTGCTGGTGAGAAAATTGTCAAGTCAAGCGGAACGCGACCTGTCAACATCTGCTCCTTCACATTCTCCCGCAACTGGGGGTGCGAGGAAAAGGCTCAGAATTCCGAGCCCACCCGCTGGCGGTGATGCAGGGCAGTCTGGAGCGACTGCTGATGCTGACATCTGGTCCGGACTGAAGGACCTGACAACGATTACGGACATGTCGTCTACTGTCACTGCATATGATTCTCTCACCATTGAAAGAATGGTGGAGGATTATATGAGTGACCGCATCCAAGTAGGCACGTCAGACAGTCCGTACTTATACTGGCAGGAAAAAGAGGCAATTTGGAGGCCCTTGCACAAACTGGCTTTATTCTACCTAAGTTGCCCTCCCACAAGTGTGTACTCCGAAAGAGTGTTTAGTGCCGCCGCTCACCTTGTCAGCAATCGGCGTACGAGGTTACTTCCAGAAAATGTGGAGAAGATGATGTTCATTAAAATGAATTATAATCAATTCCTCCGTGGAGACATTGACCAGCAGCAATTGCCTCCACAAAGTACACAGGGAGCTGAGATGGTGGATTCCAGTGGGGACGAATTGATAATCTGTGAGGAGCGGGATGTACACGGTGATATATCGGAGGATGATGATGAGGTGGACATCTTGCCTCTGTAGAGCCAGTTTGTGCAAGGAGAGATTAATTGCTTCTTTTTCGGTGGGGGTCCAAACCAACCCGTCATTTCAGTCACAGTCGTGTGGCAGACCCTGTCACTGAAATGATGGGTTGGTTAAAGTGTGCATGTCCTGTTTATACAACATAAGGGTGGGTGGGAGGGCCCAAGGACAATTCCATCTTGCACCTCTTTTTTCTTTCATTTTTATTTGCGTCATGTGCTGTTTGGGGAGTGTTTTTTGGAAGGGCCATCCTGCGTGACACTGCAGTGCCACTCCTAGATGGGCCAGGTGTTTGTGTCGGCCACTAGGGTCGCTTAGCTTACTCACACAGCTACCTCATTGCGCCTCTTTTTTTCTTCTTTGCGTCATGTGCTGTTTGGGGAGTGTTTTTTGGAAGGGCCATCCTGCGTGACACTGCAGTGCCACTCCTAGATGGGCCAGGTGTTTGTGTCGGCCACTAGGGTCGCTTAGCTTACTCACACAGCTACCTCATTGCGCCTCTTTTTTTCTTCTTTGCGTCATGTGCTGTTTGGGGAGTGTTTTTTGGAAGGGCCATCCTGCGTGACACTGCAGTGCCACTCCTAGATGGGCCAGGTGTTTGTGTCGGCCACTAGGGTCGCTTAGCTTACTCACACAGCTACCTCATTGCGCCTCTTTTTTTCTTTGCGTCATGTGCTGTTTGGGGAGTGTTTTTTGGAAGGGCCATCCTGCGTGACACTGCAGTGCCACTCCTAGATGGGCCAGGTGTTTGTGTCGGCCACTAGGGTCGCTTCGCTTACTCACACAGCTACCTCATTGCGCCTCTTTTTTTCTTCTTTGCGTCATGTGCTGTTTGGGAGTGTTTTTTGGAAGGGCCATCCTGCGTGACACTGCAGTGCCACTCCTAGATGGGCCAGGTGTTTGTGTCGGCACTAGGGTCGCTTAGCTTACTCACACAGCTACCTCATTGCGCCTCTTTTTTTCTTCTTTGCGTCATGTGCTGTTTGGGGAGTGTTTTTTGAAGGGCCATCCTGCGTGACACTGCAGTGCCACTCCTAGATGGGCCAGGTGTTTGTGTCGGCCACTAGGGTCGCTTAGCTTACTCACACAGCTACCTCATTGCGCCTCTTTTTTTCTTCTTTGCGTCATGTGCTGTTTGGGGAGTGTTTTTTGGAAGGGCCATCCTGCGTGACACTGCAGTGCCACTCCTAGATGGGCCAGGTGTTTGTGTCAGCCACTAGGGTCGCTTAGCTTACTCACACAGCTACCTCATTGCGCCTCTTTTTTTCTTCTTTGCGTCATGTGCTGTTTGGGGAGTGTTTTTTGGAAGGGCCATCCTGCGTGACACTGCAGTGCCACTCCTAGATGGGCCAGGTGTTTGTGTCGGCCACTAGGGTCGCTTAGCTTACTCACACAGCTACCTCATTGCGCCTCTTTTTTTCTTTGCGTCATGTGCTGTTTGGGGAGTGTTTTTTGGAAGGGCCATCCTGCGTGACACTGCAGTGCCACTCCTAGATGGGCCAGGTGTTTGTGTCGGCCACTAGGGTCGCTTCGCTTACTCACACAGCTACCTCATTGCGCCTCTTTTTTTCTTCTTTGCGTCATGTGCTGTTTGGGGAGTGTTTTTTGGAAGGGCCATCCTGCGTGACACTGCAGTGCCACTCCTAGATGGGCCAGGTGTTTGTGTCGGCCACTAGGGTCGCTTAGCTTACTCACACAGCTACCTCATTGCGCCTGTTTTTTTCTTCTTTGCGTCATGTGCTGTTTGGGGAGTGTTTTTTGGAAGGGCCATCCTGCGTGACACTGCAGTGCCACTCCTAGATGGGCCAGGTGTTTGTGTCGGCCACTAGGGTCGCTTAGCTTACTCACACAGCTACCTCATTGCGCCTCTTTTTTTCTTCTTTGCGTCATGTGCAGTTTGGGGAGTGTTTTTTGGAAGGGCCATCCTGCGTGACACTGCAGTGCCACTCCTAGATGGGCCAGGTGTTTGTGTCGGCCACTAGGGTCGCTTAGCTTACTCACACAGCTACCTCATTGCGCCTCTTTTTTCTTCTTTGCGTCATGTGCTGTTTGGGGAGTGTTTTTTGGAAGGGCCATCCTGCGTGACACTGCAGTGCCACTCCTAGATGGGCCAGGTGTTTGTGTCGGCCACTAGGGTCGCTTAGCTTACTCACACAGCTACCTCATTGCGCCTCTTTTTTTCTTCTTTGCGTCATGTGCTGTTTGGGAGTGTTTTTTGGAAGGGCCATCCTGCGTGACACTGCAGTGCCACTCCTAGATGGGCCAGGTGTTTGTGTCGGCCACTAGGTCGCTTAGCTTACTCACACAGCTACCTCATTGCGCCTCTTTTTTTCTTCTTTGCGTCATGTGCTGTTTGGGGAGTGTTTTTTGGAAGGGCCATCCTGCGTGACACTGCAGTGCCACTCCTAGATGGGCCAGGTGTTTGTGTCGGCCACTAGGGTCGCTTAGCTTACTCACACAGCTACCTCATTGCGCCTCTTTTTTTCTTTGCGTCATGTGCTGTTTGGGGAGTGTTTTTTGGAAGGGCCATCCTGCGTGACACTGCAGTGCCACTCCTAGATGGGCCAGGTGTTTGTGTCGGCCTCTAGGGTCGCTTAGCTTACTCACACAGCTACCTCATTGCGCCTCTTTTTTTCTTCTTTGCGTCATGTGCTGTTTGGGAGTGTTTTTTGGAAGGGCCATCCTGCGTGACACTGCAGTGCCACTCCTAGATGGGCCAGGTGTTTGTGTCGGCCACTAGGGTCGCTTAGCTTACTCACACAGCTACCTCATTGCGCCTCTTTTTTTCTTTGCGTCATGTGCTGTTTGGGGAGTGTTTTTTGGAAGGGCCATCCTGCGTGACACTGCAGTGCCACTCCTAGATGGGCCAGGTGTTTGTGTCGGCCACTAGGGTCGCTTAGCTTACTCACACAGCTACCTCATTGCGCCTCTTTTTTTCTTCTTTGCGTCATGTGCTGTTTGGGGAGTGTTTTTTGGAAGGGCCATCCTGCGTGACACTGCAGTGCCACTCCTAGATGGGCCAGGTGTTTGTGTCGGCCAGTAGGGCCGCTTAGCTTAGTCATCCAGCGACCTCGGTGCAAATTTTAGGACTAAAAATAATATTGTGAGGTGTGAGGTGTTCAGAATAGACTGAAAATGAGTGGAAATTATGGTTTTTGAGGTTAATAATACTTTGGGATCAAAATGACCCCCAAATTCTATGATTTAAGCTGTTTTTTAGTGTTTTTTGAAAAAAACACCCGAATCCAAAACACACCCGAATCCGACAAAAAAAATTCGGTGAGGTTTTGCCAAAACGCGGTCGAACCCAAAACACGGCCGCGGAACCGAACCCAAAACCAAAACACAAAACCCGAAAAATTTCAAGTGCACATCTCTAGTAGAAGCCTCTTCTTCTTTTAATCCAGTTGTAATCCAGGTACTTGTCAAAATAAAAAAACGGACACCTGACCTCGCACTGAAAGGGGACCCATGTTTTCACATGGGACCCCTTTCCCCGAATGCCAGGAACCCCCTCTGACTTATGTCTAAGTGGGTTCCATCAGCCAATCAGGGAACGCCACGTTGTGGCATCCTCCTGATCGGCTGTGTGCTCCTGTACTGTATGACAGGCGGCACACGGCAGTGTTACAATGTAGCGCCTATGCGCTCCATTGTAACCAATGGTGGGAACTTTGTGGTCAGCGGTGAGGTTACTTTCGGTCACCCGCTGACCACAAAGTTCCCACCATTGGTTACAATGGAGCGCATAGGCGCTACATTGTAACACTGCCGTGTGCCGCCTGTCATACAGTACAGGAGCACACAGCCGATCAGGAGGGTGCTACAACGTGGCGTTCCCTGATTGGCTGATGGAACCCACTTAGACATAAGTCAGAGGGGGTTCCTGGCATTCGGGGAAAGGGGTCCCATGTGAAAACATGGGTCCCCTTTCAGTGCGAGGTTGGGTGTCCGTTTTTTTATTTTGACAAGTACCTGGATTACAACTGGATTAAAAGAAGAAGAGGCTTCTACACTGGAGTATGTGAGTATAATTTTTTCCACAGGTACACCATGGATTCTACATGGAGAAGAGGACCGACCCTCATGTGAACATAAGGTAAGTATGTGTATATGGAGGTGTGTATGTATGTATTAAAGTTATACTTTCAAGGTGTGTGTCTTATGTTTTTATTGGGGTATTTTTTTAGTAGTAGTACTACTACAGGTACCAGCGGGCCCGGTTTTCCTCCGCATGCTGGTACTTGTGGTTCTCCAAGTACCAGCTTGCGGGGGAGGCTTGCTGGGACTTGTAGTACTGCTACTAAAAACAATATTAATTTTTTTACACAACGGCTATCAGCCTCCCATCCACAGCCCATGGATGGGGGGGACAGCCTCGGGCTTCACCCCTGGTCCTTGGGTGGCTGGAGGGGGGGACCCCTTGATTGAAGGGGTCCCCACTCCTCCAGGGTACCCCGGCCAGGGGTGACTAGTTGGTTATGTAATGCCAGGGCCGCCGGGAGCTATATAAAAGTGTCCCCCGGCTGTGGCATTATGTATCTGGCTAGTGGAGCCCGGTGCTGGTTTCAGAAATACGGGGGACCCCTACGCTTTTTGTCCCCCGTATTTTTGGAACCAGGACCAGGCGCAGAGCCCGGTGCTGGTTGTTTAAATATGGGGGAACCTCTATCATTTTTCCCCCCATATTTTTGCAACCAGGACCGGCTCAAAGAGCCCGAGGCTGGTTTTGCTTAGGAGGGGGGACCCCACGCATTTTTTTTTTATTTAACACTGATTTTTTTTTTTTTTTAAAGTGCACAATGAAGCCCAGCACGGATCTCTCAGATCCGGCCGAGATTCATTGTATTAAAGTCGGCAGTGTTTTACAAGTCACTCACGTAAAACACTGCCTAAAAAAACGAATGACATCGACATCGGTAAAACCGAAAATGCAGAATACGGCAGCTTAGTAAATTAGTCGCACTAAATTCAAAAAGTTGCATATTTACACTTTCGATGTCATTCGTGATTGAACTTTGACCTCAAACGGAAAATTAAGAATCTTAGTAAACTTACCCCTTAGTGTTCACTCTAGGAGTGAAAAGGGGCATGGCGCCGGACTCTGGGGGCATATGTGTGCGCGCGTGGCGAAGCCGCACGCGCGGCCGAAACGGGGGTGCGGCCACGCAAATTAGGGGGCATGGCCACTCCTACGTCATTTAGGGGGCGGTGCGGCCCACAGACGCTACTATAGAGAGCGTCTGTGGCCGGCGACGTCACTGTTGGGGGCGTGCCCAGCACCTCCGTCGGTGCTGGGCTTCCCCCAGCTCTCTCCCAATGCGTGAATGGATGCCGCGCGCATGCGCACGGCATCTATACACGCCGGGAGGGCAGGAAGCGGGCGGCTGTTTTAGCAGGGCGCCGCAAAAGGGGCAGGGCGGGTTTTGCTTGCTAAAAAACGGGCAGGGCGCGGCGCCCTGCTAAAACAGCCTAGAGTGAACACTACATACTGCCTTTGTGTAGCAATATGAAGGGTCTTTATCACGACTAGCATTTAATATGGCATGGTGTAACCTGCAACGTCTTGTATAAACGTGTATTAATGTATTCTACTTTGGTAACTTCGGGACAGGCAACTTGTGTGTGCTTATAGGAACCTAGGAACAGCTGGACCTCAGTGACATCGCAAACATTTCTAAGCGATTAACTCCATGTTGGAAGCAAAACCCCTTATCTGACATGATGGCTTTGACATTGTTCTGGAGGGAGGAGGGGCATTATTAGACTTATTTGCATCAGAATAGGGGGCAGTAAGGGGGGAGGTATCTTCATTTCAATAACTTTTCTCCAGTCAGCCTTTTCATTTAAATCATCCAACAACCGATATTTTCTCCCACTAGGGTCTAATCTTCGGGCGCAGTTAATTATCCGACTGTCAGGATCCCGGTGGTTGAAATACAGGCGCTGGACTCCCGACAACTTGAAATGCCGGCGGTTGGGACTCTGCACGGAATCTCCACTTGGGTGGTGGCCTACATCATCACCCAAGGTGGAATAGATTAACTGGCACGAAGCGTAGAGAGCGTAGCAAACCCGCAAGCGTGCCCGCTGCGCTCGAGGTCGGGATTCAGACGTCGGTATTTCGACCGCCAGGAACCAGACAGTCGGGATTTCATACCGAATCCTTATCTTCTTCACCATGGGAATTTGACAGCTGACAAACAGAAAGAGTGAGGGACTTTTGGGAGGGGGGTTCTACATAGAAAGACCTGATGTTTTGGACTCTACAAGCTTCTAGAAGGACACACTGACCCTGACACCATCGTTGTAGTCAAAGTGTCCAGAATCAGAAGTTATTCACTGCTCAAGATCACACACCCTTACTCACCGTACCTTATTTCCAGTTCCATCCCTTTGTCCTGCAATGCAAGGTCACAGAAGATGGGAATCACACTGGAGAGCAGGATGTACTAAGTATCGCTTCCGTGATTTGGCACATTCCGCCACTTTCCACATAGATGCTAATCTAATGTACTAACATATGTGCGTAAAAACGCACATCTATGATCAAATTCTTTGGCATGCCGGGGGACACCCAGCACAGGGCAATTCCGCCCAGCCTGGCGGGTCCTGTTCCCTCCTCACAGACCTGCAAAAGCATCACACGGCGGTGATGCTTTCGCATGTTTCGAGTAGCCCTCTGCCCACACAGCCTAGCTGCGAAAGGCAGATGGCTACCCGCCATGTTAAGGGTGGCAGCGGCTGCGTGTGATGTCACACACCCATCACCTCTCGCCCCAGCAATGCTCTGTACATGCCTCCGCTGTCCTGACCGTGCCCCTTAAACAGAGCGTCGACACCCACAAAACGCGAAAGTCAACACCCCGTTCCCGCTCCCCTCCATGTCTTTAACTGTGTTCAGCAGAGAACGCAGTTTAGGACCTTACACGTGCGCGTACCGGCATACGCGCATTTACAGATGAGCAAGAATCGTTTCATAGCAATTTTCGCACATCAGCGACTGGGTCTAAATTAGGCCCAAAGTCCGAAAATGTTAGTTTTGCCACAGTTTCCTTTTAGTACATACTGCCAGAGGCGGAACTAGCGCCAGTGCAGGCAGTGCCTTGCACTGGGGCCGGCAACTGTCAAGGGGCCCGCAGCCAGAACGGCATGTTATGAGTCAAACTGACTCATTACATGCCGCCTGGCTGCCGCTGTGTTCCGCCGCCGCCGAGGAGATGATGCGCGCACCGGCTACAGGGGGGGAGGAGGAGGAGGGGGGATGGAGGAGGGAGCTGCAGCAGCGCTGTGTAATTGGTAGAAGCGCTGCTGCTGCTGGCCCTCTCCTTTACCATAGGCTGCCCTCCGCCGCTGTGAATGCTGGGATGCGCATCGCATCCCAGCATTCACAGCGGCGGAGGGCAGCCTATGGTAAAGGAGAGGTCCAGCAGCAGCAGCGCTTCTACCAATGACATAGCGCTGCTGCGGCTCCCTCCTCCACCCCCTTCTTCCCTGCCAGAACAGAAGCTGCACGAGGAGCCTGAGCCAGCGGAAACGGTAAGTATACCTATTCTATCTATCCATCTATCTATCTATCTATCTATCTATCCTGTTTGCCGTAATGTGCAAAACATGGGACGCTGTCTGCCGTAATGTATAATAAATGGGACGCTGTCTGCCGTAATATGCTAAAAATGGGACGCTGTCTGCCGTAATGTGTAATAAATGGGACGCTGTCTGCCGTAATGTGTAATAAATGGGACGCTGTCTGCCGTAATGTGTAAAAATGGGACGCTGTCTGTTGTAATGTGTAAAAAGGGGATGCTGTCTGCCGTAATGTGTAAAAAATGGGACGCTGTCTGCTGTAATGTGTAAAAAATGGGACGCTGTCTACCGTAATGTGTAAAAATGGGACGCTGTCTGTTGTAATGTGTAAAAAAGGGACGCTGTGTGCCGTAATGTGTAAAAAATAGGACGCTGTGTGCCGTAATGTGTAAAAAATAGGACGCTGTCTGCCGTAATGTGTAATAAATGGGACGCAGTCTGCCGTAATATGCAAAAAATAGGACGCTGTCTGCCGTAATGTGTAATAAATGGGACGCTGTCTGCCGTAATATGCAAAAAATGGGATGCTGTCTGCCGTAATGTGTAATAAGTGGGACGCTGTCTGCCGTAATGTGCAAAAAATGGGACGCTGTCTGCCGTAATGTGCAAAAAGGGGACGCTGTCTGCTGTAATGTGTAAAAAAGGGACGCTGTCTGCCGTAATGTGTAAAAAAGGGGACGCTGTCTGTCGTAATGTGTAAAAAGGGCACACTGTCTGTCGTAATGTGTAAAAAGGGGGATGCTGTCTGCCGTAATGTGTAAAAAAGGGGAGGCTGTCCGCCATAATGTGTAAAAGGGTCTCTACCTGGTGTAGTGGTACTACCGTGCGGCATAATTTTAATAATGGAGACTACTGTGAAGTTATATGAATTGGTATTATTTTGTGGCCACACCCCTTCCCCATGAAGCCACGCCCCTATTTTTTGCGCACGCCTGTGGCGCGCACTGCCCCTGTTTTACATAGAGGGGCGGGGCTCCGATGCCATTTCTTGCACACAGCACTAAAATGACTAGTTACGGCACTGTTGCTAGGTATCCATTTCTCTGGCCCTGAGCAGGTCCCCCTCACCAGATCCTCTCCAGGGGTGAGGCGGTGGACTTAGATGGGGGAAGGGGGCAAAGCATTTTGTCGCACATGGGCCCACCGCTCGCTAGTTCCGCCACTGCATCCTGCCCTAATGCTGTTAAGGGTGCTATCGGACCCGTTGGGTGCTTGAGGGTACTCTTGGTGACTTACGGTATATTTCGGCAGTTATTTCTTGTAGATAGTTTTGTTACTGTATTACACTATTCCTCTGTATGCTGTGTAATAAAGGTATCATTGTACCTTTATGAGGCGTGGGCTTATGAGGGGGTGCTGGATTACTCCTGCTTGCTTTAGACATTCGCCTTTGTGATGGTAGGTCTGGCTAAACGGCTGACAAGAGCAATACAATAATGAACCTGAAATCCTGACAACCAGTATCATCAGCTGAGTCATTATGGACAACTTTCTATTGTGTACCTCCAAGAAATCCTGAGGAGGGTGTTATCTGGGTGAAAGTTGCTGGGTGGTGTGGAGCCACAAATCAGTTCAACGTGGTCAGTGCCGCAGAGAGCTGGGCCGGGCCAGGGTACTAGACAGAGAAATAACAATAAAAAAAAAAAAGTTTATGAAGGGCGCCATCAGCCAGGGGTGGGTGGGGTGGCTATCAGGCAGTGTGATCGCTTCCCCTGCCCCCCACACAGGCAGGGTAGGCTGCTGATGTTCAATTGCAGCCCCTGGCCCACTGATGCCGGGGATGGGAAGACACAGGATACTCACAGGTAAGAGGGGGAGGGGTTTGGGTGGCAATGGACCGGGGCTCTTGTCAGGCCCCTCCAGCAATCCAGGCTCGGTAACTAGTACCTGCTCCCCCTCCCCATCGGAAACCCTGATTGCGGTCACACTGCTGAATGCTGTGAATCACAAAGTGCACCAGGAAAATGGTAGTATTCCTTCTTCGATGATAGATTCCTCTTTCAGACGATCCTAACAGAAGTTCTCTTCCCCTAGAGGTTGCAGGGAATCCTTAGTAGGATAGTCAGCAGATAACTAATCACTGAGTCTAAACAGAGCTGAACGGAAAATCACTTGACACTGTGTAAGGCAAATATTTAATTGTCCTTTGAGGCATCTACTGTATTTCATGTAGGCGTACCATTCTGTCCCTTTAAACCGGAATGCTCATTAATTACGCAGGCTCTCTGGCTGATTATATTATAACCAGATGAAATGCGGGCTTGAAGTCAGCCAGCCACAGAACCTGTGTAATTCATGAGTGTCCCAGTTTAAAGGGATAGTATGGTAAGTCTATTTCATGGAATGATCCAGTGCCTCATGCCTCAATGAAGTCTCAAATTTCCTAGCACAGTCGGTTAATAAGCAGCATTTCCCTGAATACCAGCAGTCAGCGTAACGGCTATTCTGCTGCATGGTGGGGACAGGAGCACTTTGCTGAGTGTTAGGTATCTCTCTTTCCTCTCTTATAGACTGCAGAGTTCACTCTATCCAGACTATACACATGAATTATTGAGCAATCTACTTCCACTTAGCTTTCCTTAGCTCCAATCAATTCATTACCATTGATCATACTTCCCTAAGCTGTTTTAAGCATAAATAAGCTCTGACTTCAAAATTAAAAAAATTGATGTGGCTGAGAGACGTTCCCCAACCAGCGGCATGTAATTCCTCCAACAGGTGGAGGTGGGTTTGGTGTCTAACCTTCCCAGAGACGGGGGCATGTCACAAGGTCAGCCTGCCGTGACTCGTTGCGGTGAGTTGTGACCATGACACCTTGTCTGTTTCAGAGCACCAGTCCATCCCTGTGATATGTGAAAGTAAAGTGATCGCTAATGCAATCACTTTGCCTCATTGTTTGGGGCTGAATTCGCTACTGTACATGTGTGGTACATATGCCAAAATGTTTTTCACTCCATAGCCCATAGGCTGAAGTGACAGACACTTCCTGAAGGATGCTTGGTAAATTTGACATTTTTAGCAACCCCATGGAAATTACGCTGGGGCTAAGGGGGAAGGGGGGCTATAGTGTTCCCGCAGGACCCGTTCTGCACATGCTCAGAATGGATCTTGTGCGACTGTCAGACCCAATGCAGCCCAGGTGTTTTTCTACCTTAAGATCATTTTAATCTACAGTATCAATGTTATACCACTGCAGGGGCAAACACAGAATTTCTGGAGGGGGTTTCCAAATGTTTGATGTATGTACTAAGCATCATACCCCTTTTCCACTAGCTTTTTTAAAACACGGGTAAATGCGCGGGGGCGCGCATTTACCCGTGTTTTTCCCTAGTGGAAACGGGTCCCCCGGCAAATTCACGGATTAAGTGATCCGGGAATCCTACCCGGGTAGCTAGCCGGGTTGAACACGTGTTCAACCCGGCTAGCTATCTAGTGTGAACGGGAGCCGCGTCGAGGCGACACTGCTCCCGTTCACTGTGTATGGGAGGGCGGCGCTGGGAGATCATGTGATCTCCCAGCGCTGCCCCTGTCACGTCAGAAGCAGCGTCACCAACCCGGCAATATGCCGGGTTGTGAGCGCTGTGGTAAGGGGGCTGTAGCACGGGTCGCAGCCGTGTCAGGTGACACGGCTGCGACCCGTGCTACAGAAGTGGAAAAGGGGTTTAAGTCTACTCCAAACAAAGTGCAGTTTATGCAATACAGTACTTTAAACATACAATATGCAGTGGAGCCACTTACCAGATCCTCTCTCTGGTGCGATGATTGAGGACTCAGATCCACAGACACACACAGCAGACATGGTAGGAACCACTGCTGCCAATGGGCATGTGCAGCAGCTCCATTCCACCCTTTATACTGCAGGTAGAGGCTGCTGACCAGGCAGATTGTGGGGATCGGGGCATTTCGGGCAACTGGAACCCCCTCCCCCCACATGTTTGTTTATGTACTGTGCAGCATACCTCCCAACATGACCCTCTCCAGGAGGGACAGAAAGCTCTGCTCCTGCACTTCCCTCTTACTATATGATTGCCCTCCCCTGTGGTGAAACACCTTTCTTATCCATTAACCTGTTCAACACAGGTGCCGGCAATCATAAATTAAGAGAAAGTCCAGAAGCAGAGCATTGTGTCCCCCCTGGAGAGGGTCATGTTGGGAGGTATGGTGCAGGGACATGCGGTGAAGTAAACAGCTGAGGTACCAGAGCCAGATTTATGAGCCAAAGGGTTTATGTGGGCATTATACACAGGTGCAGCAGTATATACATGTGGGCATTATACACAGGTGCAGCAGTATACATGTGGGCATTATACACAGGTGCAGCAGTATATACATGTGGGCATTATACACAGGTGCAGCAGTATATACATGTGGGCATTATACACAGGTGCAGCAGTATATACATGTGGGCATTATACACAGGTGCAGCGGTATATACATGTGGGCATTATACACAGGTGCAGCAGTATATACATGTGGGCATTATACACAGGTGCAGCGGTATATACATGTGGGCATTATACACAGGTGCAGCAGTATATACATGTGGGCATTATACACAGGTGCAGCAGTATATACTGCCGGAAATTAGGTTAAACATTAGTGTGACAGGAAAGGCTCTGCCTCACCCCACCGCACGTCGGTACTGGTATGAATGGTCGACCATATTAAGGTCGACAGTCATTAGGTCGACCACTATTGGTCAACATTGACATGGTCAACATGGACAATTATTCGACACATGAAAACGGTCAACATGAATTTTTGAACTGTTTTTGGTGTCATTTTTCCCGTAACATGACCAGTAACCCCAATTAGTGTACCACGTCCCCTTGCAAGGCTCGCAAGGTTACTATTCCCAACTGTAGTCCATGTGGATCGTAAAGCATGAAAAAAGTTGAAAAGCGTAAAAAAAAGCCATGCCGACCTTTTCATGTGTCGACCCGTCCTGTGTCGACCATTTTCATTTGCCGACCATTTGTCCATGTCGACCATGTCAATGTTGACCAATAGTGGTCGAACTAGTGACTGTCGACCAGAGTAGGGTCAACCCACCAAACGGATACCCCGCGCGTCACCGGTACTGTGTAATGTTTACTAAGGAAATAGCTTTATCCATTTGGTTTTAGAGCAAAGATCTTATGTGAGTTATACCCCTTTTCCACTAGCTCAAAAAACACGGGGTTTTTTGCACGGGGGCGCGCATTTACCCGTGTTTTTTACTAGTGGAAACGGCTCCCTCTGAAAAAACCCGGGTCAAGTGATCCGGGAATCTGACCCGGGGAGCTACCTGGGTAGGACACGGGAATGACCCGAGTAAGGTGTAGTGTAAATGGGTTACCCGTGTCAGCCGACACGGGACCCGTTTACAGCATGTGAAGATCCCATACCTCCCTGACCGCAGGGTCTCACTGGCGGTTGGATGTTGGGGGGATTGCGCATGCTGTCAGCGCTGCTGTCTGTCCTGCTATGCAGACAGCAGCGCTGGCCGGGAAAGCGTGTGCCGGAGGCTGGGGGCAGCCCAGCAGCTTCCAGAGTGCTTGCCCCCAGAGTGACAGTGGGCAGCATGGAATTGGGGGCGTGGCCTAATGGGACCGAGGCCATGCCCCGGGGGTTCCGATCTGCCGGTTTTCCTGGCGCTTGGAGATGACGTCATCTCCAAGCGCCGGGCAGAAGACACTGTACCCGGGTGCAGTGTAAACGGCGCCTACACGGGATATTCCCGGGTCGGAGCCGTAGTGGAAAAGGGGTCCGTCTCGGGTCTGACCTGGCTTGGAACCTTGTCCCAGGTCAGACACGATGTCCCAGGTCAGACACGAGACGTCTAGTGGAAAAGGGGCATACCTATAATTCTGCCCTACAAGTCCTAATGTGGACCAATTCTGTGGATATCTGCAATCCTTGCTTGCCTCGCAGACAGCCATCGAAGGATCACAGTACCATGCTTATTTGCACTACCATATCATGCACATTTTTTTTTATGACATACAATGACCAACTTTAATGAAAAAAACATTCTAAAAATAAAAATCCCATTTATTGATCCATTTTTTTTTTTTTTATATTGAAATCTGAAGCCATCGGTCCATACCGCACCTCCAAATCATATCTCCGTACTTACGGATCATGATTTTATTTTCAAATCCTGGTTAAAAAAAAAAAATCTTAAGAGTTTCGAGCGTTTTGTGACGAGTTCTGCTTTTCAGTATATTGTGCACGGCTCCTGGGAAAACTACTATTCATTAAATTGCTATTTGTGAGAGTCCTCTCGGTGTCTATGCTCCTTAACGAGAACTCCTCATCTCGAGCGCTGTGTGCGGTAATTGTCAGCTTGCTTACTTCAATTATCTTCCCGTTCCCTGACCTTCCTTGTAAAAACATTTGTGTGACTCCCAGTAATCGCTGTGTTTTGTGAGGGTTCTGGTATGAATGGTCGACCGTGTTAAGGTCGACACTCATTAGGTTGACAACTATTGGTCAACGTAGACACAGTCGACGCAGACTAATAGTCGACACATGAAAATGGTCGACGCTGGACATGTCAACACGCGAAAAGGTCGACATTGATTTTTTTAACTGTTTTTGGTGTCATTTTTTCCGTAACATGACCAGGAACCCCAATTAGTGTACGGCGTCCCCTTGCATGGTGAGCAAAGGGCAAGGTGCCTCGCTCTGCTACCGCTGCGCTCGGCACAGGTTACCGTTCCCAATCGTAGTCCACGTGGATGGTAAAGTGTAAAGAAGTTAAAAATCTAATTTTTTTTCAAAAAAAGCTATGTCCACCTTTTCACAGGTCGACCTGTCCAGAGTCGACCATTTCCATGTGTCGGCCATATGTACATGTCGACCATGTCAATGTCAACCAATAGTGGTCAACCCAATGACCATCCAAAGGGATACCTTTTGTGAGACGGTGGCTTCGCTGTAATGGGCAGGGATTTCTCACGCAGCTTTAAAGTGCCGGCTAACTTACAGCAATACCATAGAGACGTTTATATGTGCAGTAATTACCCAAACAGACCACTACATTGCCCACATCACTAGATAAAGCTCACTGTCTTCATATTAGCAATGCATACTACCAATTAAAGAATTATTTAAACAAAGAAATGTTCAATGAATGAAAGGGTTGGGTACGAGTAGTCGACAGTGACAGTGTAAATAGTCATCAAGTCTACATGGATGATATGTCGACAGGATGAACTGTCAGCAAACATTTCCTGGTGGTGTAGCAGTGTCTCACCTTGTCACGGGGGCTGAGCGGCTCCAGCGGCTTCTTACGGGACCTGGTGGCCACATGAGTATCAATTCCAGCACAGGCCTCTGAGGTGGCTTAGTACATACCCACCTCCCCCCCATAAATTGTTCCTTAGAAACTCCCTAATAAAATAATAAACTACAGAGAAAAGGTGACAGTACTGACACAGGAGACGTCTGTTCTCTCCTGTTGTATACAAATATTATAGTAATGACATTTATACTGTACACTGTATTTACGCTAGTTTTGCTGATGTGTAAAGCATCCGGCATTTATATACTGTATATTTTCCTTTCTGGTTTATTCCAACTTCATATAAAAATTCCCCTCCAGCCGACTGGGCTTGTGGTCACAATAGGAGCACAACGGACGTGAAAGTGACTGTTGGGCTACGCAGAGAGTTCTTACCCAGGATGCTGGGTTTATTGGTATATACAGGGCCGGTTCTAGCCCTTGTGGTGCCCTGGGCAAAAATAGGGGCATGGCTTCATACAGGGGCATGGTCAGTTATGCCCCCTGTAGAGTTGTGCCCCCATTTGTGCCCCCTGTAGAGTTGTGCCTCCATTTGTGCCTCCATTTGTGCCCCCATTTGGAGTTGTGCCTCCATTTGTGCCCCCTGTAGAGTTGTGCCTCCATTTGTGCCCCCTGTAGAGTAGCGCCGCTTAAAAAAAAAAAACGAATAAAAAAAAAATTAATACTTACTATCCCCGCTCCTGATTCCCGACCGCTGCTGACCTCCACCGCACCGCTCCTCAGATCTATGGGAGAGACGTCATGTCGTCTCTCCCATAGCACCGCATAGACACTAGAGGTCAATTATGACCTCTAGCGTCTATGTGCCAGTCCCACAATGCTGTGCGGTGCGCGATGACGTCATCGCGCACAGCAAAGGTCCTCTACACGAAGGGAAACTAGACGGGTAGCGTCTACCCATCTAGTTTCCTTCACAGTGCCGCACAGCACCAGGGGGAACTGACCAACAGTAGCGGATCTTGCCATGGCGCGGCGCCCTCCGGACGGCGCCGGTGCCCTCCGGAAGGCGGCGCTCTGGGCAAAAATCCTGTGTGCCCGTAGCAAGATCCGCTACTGGGTACACAGCAGGTACAAGTTTAATGCAGGAACAGAGTGGTAATGCGGGGGTTAACAGTCACCAGAAATCATGAACTACTGTAGTTCCCTAGTACACATGATGTCACATTGTAGGGCTGCCAGTACACATTATGCCACACAGTACCCCCAGTTCATATTGTGCCACATTACAATGCCCCTTTTATGCCCTTATTATATAACATTACAGTGCCCTTCACATTACAATCAGCAGATCAGATTTTGACACATTCAGTTAATATTGTGCCACATTATAGTGCTCCCATTATCCACTACACACTCCTCCCACTGAAAATGTAATGTCACACAATTCAGGCTGTGCAATGGAACAGACCCAGTTGCTTAGCTGGAAGATCTGAGAAATTGGTATGCAACTTTATAACCCGTCCAGGCCCCCTAAGCCTCTGGGCCCCATAGCAATGCTACCCCTTGTACCCACTGTAGTTACACCCATGATTGCAGGTATCGGGGTGTCTGACCTCAGGAGCTAAGTACTACACACACTGTAACAACACTCTCACTCAGTAAAGATGGCAACAGTCTGCACATGTGCAGTAGCACATCAGGTTGGAGGTCGCACCTCCTTGCAGCCTCTGGGTCCTAGTACCCAGCCTGTATGCAGCATAGGAGACAACACAGGGTGCTGCTTCCTCAACAGAGTCATCGACAAAGCATTGGCCCTCATTCCGAGTTGTTCGCTCGCTAGCTGCTTTTAGCAGCATTGCACACGCTAAGCCGCCGGCCTCTGGGAGTGAATCTTAGCTTAGCAGAATTGCGAACGAAAGATTAGCAGAATTGCGAATAGAAAATTCTTAGCAGTTTCTGAGTAGCTCGAGACTTACTCCTACACTGCGATCAGTTCAGTCAGTTTCGTTCCTTGTTTGACGTCACAAACACACCCAGCGTTCGCCCAGACACTCCCCCGTTTCTGCAGACACTCCCGCGTTTTTCCCAGAAACACCAGCGTTTTTTCGCACACGCCCAGAAAACGGCCAGTTTCCGCCCAGAAACACCCACTTCCTGTCAATCACACTCCGATTACCAGAACGATGAAAAATCCTCGTTATTCCGTGAGTAAAATACCTTACTTTTGTGTAAAATAACTAAGCGCATGTGCTCTGCGAACCTTGCGCATGCGCAGTAAGCGACTAATCGCAATATAGAGAAAATCGGCAACGAGCGAACAACTCGGAATGACCACCATTGTTCCTTCCATCAAAGAAAAGTGTCCACAACACCCATAGCCCACCGAGCCCACTTTATTGCACTCGCCCCCCTGCCGGCATTCTGGTAGACGGGATCCCGGCGTCGATATGCTGACTGTCGGGATCCCGGACGCCAACATCCCATACCTAACGCTCTCCAGTCCTCAAGGCACCACAACGGTCCAGGTTTTAGGTATATCCATGGCTCAGCATAGATCGTTTAAATCAAATTGACTGAGGTGCTAATTAAGTCACCTGTGGCCAAGCATGGGTAAACTGGAAACCTGGACCGTTGATGTGCCTTGAGAACCTCTGGTGTAACTACAACAGTGACTGGAATTTTGGGGGTCATTCCGAGTTCATCGCTAGCTGCCGTTGTTTGCAGCGCAGCGATCAGGCTAAAAATCGGCACTTCTGCACATGCGTATGCACCGCAATGTGCAGGTGTGTCGTACAGGTGCAATGAGCATCGTGGGTTTGCACAGAGTCTAACGAACAATCCTGTCGCACGGCCGAACGCAGGAAGATTGACATGAAGTGGGCGTTTCTGGGTGTCAACTGACCGTTTTCAGGGAGTGCTTAGAAAAACGCAGGTGTGGTAGAAAAAATGCAGGCGTTCGCTGGGCGGGTGTGTGACGTCAAAGCCGTCCCTCCGTCGTTAGAATCAACGCGTACGAAGAGTAACTACAGGCCTGGTCTTGTTTTGCACAAAAAGATTTTGCAGGCGCTCTGCTGCACAGGCATTCACACTTCTGCAAAGCAAAAATACACTCCCCGGTGGGCGGCGACAATGCGTTTGCACGGCTGCTAAAAACTGCTAGCGAGCGATCAACTCGGAATGACCCCCTTTGTGTCACTTTTTTGTTTTCATTCAATATTAAGGGGTCTATTTACTAAGCCTCAGGTGGAGATGAATTGACCAACCAATTGTCTCGTAACTGTCATTTTTCAAACACAGCCTGTGACATGACAGTTAGGAGCTGATTGGCTGGTACCTTTATCTCCACCTGAGGCTTAGTAAATATACTCCTTCTTTAAAAGGAAGAGCAGATAACATCAATGCAAACAGAAAAAATATTCATATGCAAAGGAGGAATCCTTATTATTTGCCACAGAATATCCTCTCCCCCTCTTATTTCTCTTCAGACATTGGCCCTCATTCCGAGTTGATCGCTCGCTGCCGTTTTTCGCAGCACAGCGATCAAGTGAAAAAGCGGCAATTGTGCACATGCGCATGGTACGCAGCGCGCATGCGCTAAGTATTTTCACACAAAACTTTGTACTTTTACCCAAGCTCGAGCGACGTTTTTTCAGTCGCTCGAGTGATCGTAGTGTGATTGACAGGAAGTGGGTGTTTCTGGGCGGAAACTCAGCGTTTTCAGGGAGTGTGATAAAAAACGCAGGCGTGCCAGGCAAAAACGCAGGAGTGGCTGGAGAAATGGGGAGTGGCTGGCCGAACGCAGGGCGTGTTTGTGACGTCAAACCAGGAACTAAACAGACTGCATTCATCGCAATGTAGGAGTAGGTCTGGAGCTACTCAGAAACGGCATGACATTTTTCACGCGCAGTTCTGCTAACCTTTCGTTCGCACTTCTGCTAAGCTAAGATACACTCCCAGAGGGCGGGCGGCGGCCTAGCGTGTGCAATGCTGCTAAAAGCAGCTAGCGACCGATCAACTCGGAATGAGGGCCCTTATACAGTAGACTCCCTTGCCGACACAGCTGGACAGACAATTGATAACTAATGCCATCTGACCTCAGGCCGGTGCTATATTTATAATTTTATAACAAATAAAATTAATTTCTCCTCTCCAATTTCTGAACTCCATTTGAAAGCGGTTACAAGATTTCCTCTTAAACTTTCGGCAGTATATTAAGCTCGGCAGAATGAGTGCAGGGAGCTGGATACGACAGGACGCATTATCTGCTGAGAAACTAAATGAGAGAATACAAATAATAAGACTAAAAACAGGAACACGGGAATGGTCTGTAAAAAATAAAGACAGAGATACAGTGTAACAGAAAATGTCAGTCATTATCTCCACTTTACTGCGCAGAGTGGAAGAGGATTTCTAGGAAGTACTAACGGAACAAAAAATAAATTAATGAGTAGTATGAGCCAAATGGCACAACATATCCCGGGACACTCAATAAACTGAACAGTGAGAGTGTTAGGGAAACGGATTCGTTAGTGGGGAAGCTGGTGGTCACATGACCAATAGCGTCATCCCGACAGTGAGAATCCTGACGCTGGACAGGGGTATGTATTCTACCCCTCTCCTGCCCCCTACCCTAAGTTTTGGGGGATGGTGGCTAGGGCTAATCCATGGTGGGTGGCGGCTAGGACTAACCCTTAAGGGGATGGCCAACCAACCCCTAGTGCCTACACCCCCCCCCCTCACCAACGGCACCTTACCCTAACCCTCCCACCACCCACTGAGCACTAACCCCAACCCCAATTCTCACCTTCGGCGAGTGGTGTCGGGATTCTGGTGTCAATTACATTACCGCTGGCATCCCGATGCCGAACACATCCCAGGGAAACGAGTTAGTTTAGATTTCCAAGTACTATAACCAGAGAAAAAATGGTTAATGCAATGTGCCAGGAGTGTGTGCAGCCACAACACAAGCCGACACATCTATAGGTTAGCCAGCCAGCATTTGGCCAATAATTGTGAAGAATATTGACAGCTGTGAGGTGATCAGAATTGACTGGAGATGAATGTGAGGTTAATAACACTGTAGGAACAAAATCAGGCCCAAATGACATTATTTTGGCTGTTTTCAGCGTTTAAAAATAAAAAAAGTACAGTTCCAAAACACATGAAGGTGGTTCTGCAGAACCAAAACACGAAAATTATTCCAGATCCAAAACCAAAACACACGGGTCAGAGCCAGTGCCGTAACTAGGCATTTTAGTGCTGTGTGCAAGAACCGACAGTGGCGCCCCCCCCCCCCCCCCCATGTAAGATAGGGGCAGAGCGCGCCGCAGGCGCGCAAAATATTTCTAGGGGCGTGGCTTCACGGGGAAGGGGCGTGGCCACAAAATAATAGCAATTCATACTACGGTGCACAGTAGTCTACATTATTCAAATTACGCTGCACAGTAGCGCCACTACACCACGTAGAGCCCCTTTTATACATTACAGCAGACAGTGTCCCCCTTTTTACACATTGCGGCAGCCAGTCCCCCTTTTTACACATTGCGGCAGATAGACCCTTTTTACACATTGCGGCAGCCAGTCCCCCTTTTTACACATTACAGCAGCCAGTCTCCCTTTTAACACATTGCGGCAGCCGGTCCTTCTTTTTACACATTGCGGCAGACAGCGTACCTTTTTTACAATTACAGCAGACAGCGTCCCCGTTTTTACACATTACGGCAGACGGTGTCCCCCTTTATACACATTGCGGCAGCCAGTCCCCCTTTTTACACATTGCGGCAGCCAGGACCCCATTTTACACATTGCGGCAGCCAGTCCCCATTTTTTACACATTGCGGCAGCCAGTCCCATTTTACACATTGCGGCAGCCAGTCCCATTTTTTACACATTGCGGCAACCATCCCCATTTTTTACACATTGCGGCAGCCAGTCCCATTTTTTACACATTGCGGCAGGCGGTGTCTGAGAGAGAGACAGAGAGAGAGAGAGAGAGACAGAGAGAGACAGAGAGAGAGAGAGAGAGAGAGAGAGGGGGGGGGGAATATACTTACCTTCTCCCCGCTGACAGGCTCCTCGTGCTGCTCCCTCGGTGGCGGCAGTGAGATGAGAAGGAGGAGGGAGGGGGAGCAGGGAGCCGCAGCAGCGCTATGTTATTGGTAGTAAGCGCCGCTGCAGCATCCCCCTCTCCTTCTGTATTGGCTGCCGGGCAGCCAATACAGAAGGAGAGGGGGATGCTGCAGCGGCGCTTACTACCAATAACATAGCGCTGCTGCGGCTCCCTGCTCCCCCTCCCTCCTCCTCCTTGTCCGCTGCCTCCGGCGCTGGTCTCTCTCCTCCAGCACGGCGCACACAGAGGCGGCATGTAATGAGTCAATTTGACTCATTACATGCCGCTGGCCGTGCGCCCCCAGGGCAACTGTGCTGTGTGCCAAGCCCCCTTGGCACACACATAGTTACGGCTCTGGTTTGGCAAGCCTTACATATGGCAGACAACCGGGATAGCCCCGACTTAGGAACTTACTGATGACCACCAGTGATAATTCAGGGACATGAATAAGTAGTTCTTGCAGCTTGGCAGATAGCTCAGTCCCTGGTAGAGCTGCATAGGATACTGAGGTATACTTAGTCAACTGAGGCTGAGGATTTTGAATGGAACTCTTGTGTCATGCAAAGGCACCAATAAGTCTACAACAAAGGGTCTGCAGGTTAAAGGGCTCTCATCAAGTCCCTATGGCCATAGATATTGCAAGTATTTATTATGCATGTGCACTCCCTGCTAAGGCACCCCCAATTCTCTGTCAACGTGTCACCCTGAGGGAGGAAGGGTCTGGGGAGCTGTCAGTATTAATGGTACCTGGCTCCTTTGTACACTAGTAGCGGTGGTGACGCTGGGCTCCTTCCCTGTTGACTGCCCCCTCCTTCCCCGCGCGCGCGCTCCGGGTCGCGGTATCTCTCTTTCTATACCGAGCTCACACATGGCTTGCCCCTCTGGTCCTGGGCCTCTGGTCACAGCTGCAGCTGCTGGGTTCCCCCTTGGCTCTGCTGCGGCTGGCGGCTCTTCTCTCCCCTCTTGGTGGCAGCGTTTCCCGACTGGCGATGCGCTGCTGTAGCTGGCAGCTTTGGTCTCCCCTCTCGGCGGCAGCGTGTCCCGACTGGCGGTGCGCTGCTGCGGCGGGCGGCTATGTTAGGTGCTACTGCGGCTGGCGGCTGTTAACAGCGGACGGGTCCCCAGTCACGGCTGCAGCTCTCCTCCTCACAGCGCTGCTTCCGGTCTGGCTCCGGCGCTGGTCTCTCTCCTCCAGCGCGGCGCACACAGAGGCGGCATGTAATGAGTCAATTTGACTCATTACATGCCGCAGGCCGTGCGCCCCCAGGGCAACTGCGCTGTGTGCCAAGCCCCCTTGGCACACACGTAGTTACGGCTCTGGTCAGAGCACATCTGTAGTGTAAATATGGCTCTGATACTAGCCAGTTCCTCCCTATCCATTGACCTCACTGCACATAACTCGTCTATGGTCACGCAGACTGGCTGCGGCAGTAGTAACGCCACTGGTGTATTCAGGGACGGACTGGGGTCCAAATTCGGCCCTGGCATGTGCGTGCACGCGCGCACTGAAGGCCGTGTACGAGGGCATGCAGACACTAAAGTAGGGGGCGTGCCGCGGGTCATGGGGGCGTGGACTCGTGCCACTCCTCCATTTCTATGGAGATGGGAGGGGAGGAGGGGGAGCAGGCAGAGCAGAGAACCGGAGTCTTCCCGGCTCTCTGCTTGACAGGACTGGGCCACAAGCCCATCTAGCATTTTTCCGAAGTGCCAGGTGGGTGTATTTATAATGGGTGCAGTGTGTGCGGTGCACACGGGGCCCCGGGGTCCAGAGGGGGGGGCCCACACTACACACCCTGCACCCATTATTTTTCATACTTACCCACCAGAGTCCCGCGGCGGTGCAGCAGTAGGGACTCTAATGCCCAGAGCTCAGTATTGCCGCTGGCTAGAGAGGAGGGGGCACAGACGGAGCATGCACACGGGCCTCCAGTGGCAAATGCAGGATTTGCATGGGGGGTTTTCCAGAACTGGGTGGAGCCAAGCACGGGGGTGGGAAGGGGGGTGACCCAGTATATGCTGGGTCCGTAAAACTAGTGTGTCTGTGTGTGTCTGTGTATATATATATATATATATATATATATGGAAAGTGGGGTAGACCTAACAATAGCGCTAAATGAAGAGCTCAACCTCAAGACGTACTCCCTGTTAGACGGAGTACAGAAGTACAAATGCAGAGAAAGGGGTGGTGTCTAAGGGAGCTGAACCCAATGATATCTTCCAGAATTTGACCACAAATCACTTTAAAATAATTTTTTCATATATTTATATAAAAGTATTCAACAATCACAGTGAATAACAAATGGCTGACATAATCAAAATGCAGACATCAGATATGGACACCATATATTGCGAATAATTGGTAAGTCCAATGTGGTTTTCTTAATTATTGCATATGCGATTTTCTTATATACGAACCAGAAACCCGACGCGTTTCGTCCAACTGGACTTCATCAGGGGCTCAATATCAGTAAAACAGGCTTTGCAATAACAGATGTAATAAAGAATGAGCTGATTCCACAGCAAGGTTTGTATTGAATATGCCAACTCAGTAAGGCAAACAGTAATACAATAATGCTGAGTTCGGTATAAGCCACAATTTCGTTTTCGTGGATAATCCTCAGCAGGAAGAGTGGCTTCTCCTAGTCAGCAGTCCTGCTGAGGATTAGCCACGAAATACACATATACATATTTACACACATATATATATATACACACACCGTATATACACCTATATATACTAGAGATGAGCGCCTAAAATTTTTCGGGTTTTGTGTTTTGGTTTTGGGTTCGGTTCCGCGGCCGTGTTTTGGGTTCGAACGCGTTTTGGCAAAACCTCACCGAATTTTTTTTGTCGGATTCGGGTGTGTTTTGGATTCGGGTGTTTTTTTCAAAAAACACTAAAAAACAGCTTAAATCATAGAATTTGGGGGTCATTTTGATCCCAAAGTATTATTAACCTCAAAAACCATAATTTACACTCATTTTCAGTCTATTCTGAATACCTTACACCTCACAATATTATTTTTAGTCCTAAAATTTGCACCGAGGTCGCTGTGTGAGTAAGATAAGTGACCCTAGTGGCCGACACAAACACCGGGCCCATCTAGGAGTGGCACTGCAGTGTCACGCAGGATGTCCCTTCCAAAAAACCCTCCCCAAACAGCACATGACGCAAAGAAAAAAAGAGGCGCAATGAGGTAGCTGTGTGAGTAAGATTAGCGACCCTAGTGGCCGACACAAACACCGGGCCCATCTAGGAGTGGCACTGCAGTGTCACGCAGGATGGCCCTTCCAAAAAACCCTCCCCAAACAGCACATGACGCAAAGAAAAAAAGAGGCGCAATGAGGTAGCTGTGTGAGTAAGATTAGCGACCCTAGTGGCCGACACAAACACCGGGCCCATCTAGGAGTGGCACTGCAGTGTCACGCAGGATGTCCCTTCCAAAAAACCCTCCCCAAACAGCACATGACGCAAAGAAAAAAAGAGGCGCAATGAGGTAGCTGTGTGAGTAAGATTAGCGACCCTAGTGGCCGACACAAACACCGGGCCCATCTAGGAGTGGCACTGCAGTGTCACGCAGGATGTCCCTTCCAAAAAACCCTCCCCAAACAGCACATGACGCAAAGAAAAAAAGAGGCGCAATGAGGTAGCTGACTGTGTGAGTAAGATTAGCGACCCTAGTGGCCGACACAAACACCGGGCCCATTTAGGAGTAGCACTGCAGTGTCACGCAGGATGTCCCTTCCAAAAAACCCTCCCCAATCAGCACATGATGCAAAGAAAAAGAAAAGAAAAAAGAGGTGCAAGATGGAATTGTCCTTGGGCCCTCCCACCCACCCTTATGTTGTATAAACAAAACAGGACATGCACACTTTAACCAACCCATCATTTCAGTGACAGGGTCTGCCACACGACTGTGACTGATATGACGGGTTGGTTTGGACCCCCACCAAAAAAGAAGCAATTAATCTCTCCTTGCACAAACTGGCTCTACAGAGGCAAGATGTCCACCTCATCATCACCCTCCGATATATCACCGTGTACATCCCCCTCCTCACAGATTATCAATTCGTCCCCACTGGAATCCACCATCTCAGCTCCCTGTGTACTTTGTGGAGGCAATTGCTGCTGGTCAATGTCTCCGCGGAGGAATTGATTATAATTCATTTTAATGAACATCATCTTCTCCACATTTTCTGGATGTAACCTCGTACGCCGATTGCTGACAAGGTGAGCGGCGGCACTAAACACTCTTTCGGAGTACACACTTGTGGGAGGGCAACTTAGGTAGAATAAAGCCAGTTTGTGCAAGGGCCTCCAAATTGCCTCTTTTTCCTGCCAGTATAAGTACGGACTGTGTGACGTGCCTACTTGGATGCGGTCACTCATATAATCCTCCACCATTCTATCAATGTTGAGAGAATCATATGCAGTGACAGTAGACGACATGTCCGTAATCGTTGTCAGGTCCTTCAGTCCGGACCAGATGTCAGCATCAGCAGTCGCTCCAGACTGCCCTGCATCACCGCCAGCGGGTGGGCTCGGAATTCTGAGCCTTTTCCTCGCACCCCCAGTTGCGGGAGAATGTGAAGGAGGAGATGTTGACAGGTCGCGTTCCGCTTGACTTGACAATTTTGTCACCAGCAGGTCTTTCAACCCCAGCAGACTTGTGTCTGCCGGAAAGAGAGATCCAAGGTAGGCTTTAAATCTAGGATCGAGCACGGTGGCCAAAATGTAGTGCTCTGATTTCAACAGATTGACCACCCGTGAATCCTTGTTAAGCGAATTAAGGGCTCCATCCACAAGTCCCACATGCCTAGCGGAATCGCTCCGTGTTAGCTCCTCCTTCAATGTCTCCAGCTTCTTCTGCAAAAGCCTGATGAGGGGAATGACCTGACTCAGGCTGGCAGTGTCTGAACTGACTTCACGTGTGGCAAGTTCAAAGGGCATCAGAACCTTGCACAACGTTGAAATCATTCTCCACTGCGCTTGAGACAGGTGCATTCCACCTACTATATCGTGCTCAATTGTATAGGCTTGAATGGCCTTTTGCTGCTCCTCCAACCTCTGAAGCATATAGAGGGTTGAATTCCACCTCGTTACCACTTCTTGCTTCAGATGATGGCAGGGCAGGTTCAGTAGTTTTTGGTGGTGCTCCAGTCTTCTGTACGTGGTGCCTGTACGCCGAAAGTGTCCCGCAATTCTTCTGGCCACCGACAGCATCTCTTGCACGCCCCTGTCGTTTTTTAAAAAATTCTGCACCACCAAATTCAAGGTATGTGCAAAACATGGGACGTGCTGGAATTTGCCCATATTTAATGCACACACAATATTGCTGGCGTTGTCCGATGCCACAAATCCACAGGAGAGTCCAATTGGGGTAAGCCATTCCGCGATGATCTTCCTCAGTTGCCGTAAGAGGTTTTCAGCTGTGTGCGTATTCTGGAAACCGGTGATACAAAGCGTAGCCTGCCTAGGAAAGAGTTGGCGTTTGCGAGATGCTGCTACTGGTGCCGCCGCTGCTGTTCTTGAGCGGGAGTCCATACATCTACCCAGTGGGCTGTCACAGTCATATAGTCCTGACCCTGCCCTGCTCCACTTGTCCACATGTCCGTGGTTAAGTGGACATTGGGTACAGCTGCATTTTTTAGGACACTGGTGACTCTTTTTCTGAGGTCTGTGTACATTTTCGGTATCGCCTGCCTAGAGAAATGGAACCTAGATGGTATTTGGTACCGGGGACACAGTACCTCCAACAAGTCTCTAGTTGGCTCTGCAGTAATGATGGATACCGGAACCACGTTTCTCACCACCCAGGATGCCAAGGCCTCAGTTATCCGCTTTGCAGTAGGATGACTGCTGTGATATTTCATCTTCCTCGCAAAGGACTGTTGAACAGTCAATTGCTTACTGGAAGTAGTACAAGTGGGCTTACGACTTCCCCTCTGGGATGACCATCGACTCCCAGCGGCAACAACAGCAGCGCCAGCAGCAGTAGGCGTTACACGCAAGGATGCATCGGAGGAATCCCAGGCAGGAGAGGACTCGTCAGAATTGCCAGTGACATGGCCTGCAGGACTATTGGCATTCCTGGGGAAGGAGGAAATTGACACTGAGGGAGTTGGTGGGGTGGTTTGCGTGAGCTTGGTTACAAGAGGAAGGGATTTACTGGTCAGTGGACTGCTTCCGCTGTCACCCAAAGTTTTTGAACTTGTCACTGACTTATTATGAATGCGCTGCAGGTGACGTATAAGGGAGGATGTTCCGAGGTGGTTAACGTCCTTACCCCTACTTATTACAGCTTGACAAAGGGAACACACGGCTTGACACCTGTTTTCCGCATTTCTGGTGAAATACCTCCACACCGAAGAGCTGATTTTTTTGGTATTTTCACCTGGCATGTCAACGGCCATATTCCTCCCACGGACAACAGGTGTCTCCCCGGGTGCCTGACTTAAACAAACCACCTCACCATCAGAATCCTCCTGGTCAATTTCCTCCCCAGCGCCAGCAACACCCATATCCTCCTCATCCTGGTGTACTTCAACACTGACATCTTCAATCTGACTATCAGGAACTGGACTGCGGGTGCTCCTTCCAGCACTTGCAGGGGGCGTGCAAATGGTGGAAGGCGCATGCTCTTCACGTCCAGTGTTGGGAAGGTCAGGCATCGCAACCGACACAATTGGACTCTCCTTGTGGATTTGGGATTTCGAAGAATGCACAGTTCTTTGCTGTGCTGCTTTTGCCAGCTTGAGTCTTTTCATTTTTCTAGCGAGAGGCTGAGTGCTTCCATCCTCATGTGAAGCTGAACCACTAGCCATGAACATAGGCCAGGGCCTCAGCCGTTCCTTGCCACTCCGTGTCGTAAATGGCATATTGGCAAGTTTACGCTTCTCCTCCGACAATTTTATTTTAGGTTTTGGAGTCCTTTTTTTTCTGATATTTGGTGTTTTGGATTTGACATGCTCTGTACTATGACATTGGGCATCGGCCTTGGCAGACGACGTTGCTGGCATTTCATCGTCTCGGCCATGACTAGTGGCAGCAGCTTCAGCACGAGGTGGAAGTGGATCTTGATCTTTCCCTAATTTTGGAACCTCAACATTTTTGTTCTCCATATTTTAATAGGCACAACTAAAAGGCACCTCAGGTAAACAATGGAGATGGATACTAGTATACAATTATGGACTGCCTGCCGAGTGCAGACACAGAGGTAGCCACAGCCGTGAACTACCGTACTGTACTGTGTCTGCTGCTAATATAGACTGGTTGATAAAGAGATGTCTATGTAACTATGTATGTATAAAGAAGAAAGAAAAAAAAACCACGGTTAGGTGGTATACAATTATGGACGGACTGCCTGCCGAGTGCCGACACAGAGGTAGCCACAGCCGTGAACTACCGCACTGTACTGTGTCTGCTGCTAATATATAGACTGGTTGATAAAGAGATAGTATACTCGTAACTAGTATGTATGTATAAAGAAAGAAAAAAAAACCACGGTTAGGTGGTATATACAATTATGGACGGGCTGCCGAGTGCCGACACAGAGGTAGCCACAGCCGTGAACTACCGCACTGTACTGTGTCTGCTGCTAATATATAGACTGGTTGATAAAGAGATAGTATACTCGTAACTAGTATGTATGTATAAAGAAAGAAAAAAAAACCACGGTTAGGTGGTATATACAATTATGGACGGGCTGCCGAGTGCCGACACAGAGGTAGCCACAGCCGTGAACTACCGCACTGTACTGTGTCTGCTGCTAATATAGACTGGTTGATAAAGAGATAGTATACTCGTAACTAGTATGTATGTATAAAGAAAGAAAAAAAAACCACGGTTAGGTGGTATATACAATTATGGACGGGCTGCCGAGTGCCGACACAGAGGTAGCCACAGCCGTGAACTACCGCACTGTACTGTGTCTGCTGCTAATATATAGACTGGTTGATAAAGAGATAGTATACTCGTAACTAGTATGTATGTATAAAGAAAGAAAAAAAAACCACGGTTAGGTGGTATATACAATTATGGACGGGCTGCCGAGTGCCGACACAGAGGTAGCCACAGCCGTGAACTACCGCACTGTACTGTGTCTGCTGCTAATATATAGACTGGTTGATAAAGAGATAGTATACTCGTAACTAGTATGTATGTATAAAGAAAGAAAAAAAAACCACGGTTAGGTGGTATATACAATTATGGACGGGCTGCCGAGTGCCGACACAGAGGTAGCCACAGCCGTGAACTACCGCACTGTACTGTGTCTGCTGCTAATATAGACTGGTTGATAAAGAGATAGTATACTCGTAACTAGTATGTATGTATAAAGAAAGAAAAAAAAACCACGGTTAGGTGGTATATACAATTATGGACGGGCTGCCGAGTGCCGACACAGAGGTAGCCACAGCCGTGAACTACCGCACTGTACTGTGTCTGCTGCTAATATATAGACTGGTTGATAAAGAGATAGTATACTCGTAACTAGTATGTATGTATAAAGAAAGAAAAAAAAACCACGGTTAGGTGGTATATACAATTATGGACGGGCTGCCGAGTGCCGACACAGAGGTAGCCACAGCCGTGAACTACCGCACTGTACTGTGTCTGCTGCTAATATATAGACTGGTTGATAAAGAGATAGTATACTCGTAACTAGTATGTATGTATAAAGAAAGAAAAAAAAACCACGGTTAGGTGGTATATACAATTATGGACGGGCTGCCGAGTGCCGACACAGAGGTAGCCACAGCCGTGAACTACCGCACTGTACTGTGTCTGCTGCTAATATAGACTGGTTGATAAAGAGATAGTATACTCGTAACTAGTATGTATGTATAAAGAAAGAAAAAAAAACCACGGTTAGGTGGTATATACAATTATGGACGGGCTGCCGAGTGCCGACACAGAGGTAGCCACAGCCGTGAACTACCGCACTGTACTGTGTCTGCTGCTAATATAGACTGGTTGATAAAGAGATAGTATACTCGTAACTAGTATGACTATAAAGAAAGAAAAAAAAACCACGGTTAGGTGGTATATACAATTATGGACGGGCTGCCGAGTGCCGACACAGAGGTAGCCACAGCCGTGAACTACCGCACTGTACTGTGTCTGCTGCTAATATAGACTGGTTGATAAAGAGATAGTATACTACTAATATTATATATACTGGTGGTCAGGTCACTGGTCACTAGTCACACTGGCAGTGGCACTCCTGCAGCAAAAGTGTGCACTGTTTAATTTTAATATAATATTATGTACTCCTGGCTCCTGCTATAACCTATAACTGGCACTGCAGTGCTCCCCAGTCTCCCCCACAATTATAAGCTGTGTGAGCTGAGCACAGTCAGATATATATATACATTGATGCAGCACACTGGGCTGAGCAGTGCACACAGATATGGTATGTGACTGAGTCACTGTGTGTATCGTTTTTTTCAGGCAGAGAACGGATATATTAAATAAAACAAACAACTGCACTGTCTGGTGGTCACTGTGGTCGTCAGTCACTAAACTCTGCACTCTCTTCTACAGTATCACAGCCTCAGGTCAATCTCTCTCTCTCTCTCTCAACCCTAATCTAAATGGAGAGGACGCCAGCCACGTCCTCTCCCTATCAATCTCAATGCACGTGTGAAAATGGCGGCGACGCGCGGCTCCTTATATAGAATCCGAGTCTCGCGATAGAATCCGAGCCTCGCGAGAATCCGACAGCGTCATGATGACGTTCGGGCGCGCTCGGGTTAACCGAGCAAGGCGGGAAGATCCGAGTCGCTCGGACCCGTGAAAAAAAACATGAAGTTCGGGCGGGTTCGGATTCAGAGAAACCGAACCCGCTCATCTCTAATATATACATACATATACACATACATATAGCATATTAAACATGCATATACAGGTTGAGTATCCCTTATCCAAAATGCTTGGGACAATAAGTATTTTGGATATCGGATTTTTCTGTATTTTGGAATAATCGCATACCATAGTGAGATATCATGGCGATGGGACCTAAGTCTAAGCACAGAATGCATTTATGTTTCATATACACCTTATACACACAGCCTGAAGGGAATTTTAGCCAATATTTGTAATAACTTTGTGCATTAAATAAAGTGTGTGTACATTCACACAATTCATTTATGTTTCATATACACCTTATACCAGAGCCGGCCTTAGGCATAGGCAAACTAGGCAAATGCCTAGGGCATTTGGTATGCTATGGGGCACCAGCAGCTTCTGCTGATTAAAATGATATGCGGCATGCCTATATTTTGTGTGTGACTGCGGCTGTATCTGCATACAAATTGCTACGTTGCATGTATTCCTGGAAATCACTGTAATGTAGCATTTCGTATGCAGATACAGCTGCAGTCGCACACAGAATATAGGCATGCTGCATATAATTTTAATCGGCAGAAGCTGCTTGTGCATCCTAGCCATGTAGTAAAGCAAATAATATGCATTTTCATAAACAAAAGGTGCCCGACGTTAGCAGAGCTGCCAGCTGACTCATGCCAGGCATCTCGTGCAGAACTAGCGGCAGTGCTAGGGGGCACCAGCCAAAATCTTGCCTAGGGCATCATATTGGTTAGGGCCGGCTCTGCCTTATACACACAGCCTGAAGGTCATTTTATACAATATTTTTAATAACTTTGTGTATTAAACAAAGTTTGTGTACACTGAGCCATCAGAAAACAAAGATATCACTGTCTCACTCTCGCTCAAAAAATTCCGTATTTCGGAATATTCCATATTTCGGAATATTTGGATATGGGATACTCAACCTGTATATATATTATATATATATATATATATATATATATAAATACAGTACACGTATATAAACACATGTATATATATCATATGTGTGTGTGTTTATATCATACTTAACGACTTTTGGGCTGCTCTCTCCGGGAGAGAGCAGCCGGTCGGCTCAGCAAGGCAGGCGGGCAGTGTGGTGACGTGCTGAGGGGGGCGGACCAGAGGCGGAACGGGGGCATGGCTGCTGGGCGCGTCATATAAGCCACTCCCCCGCTTTGTAATGCCGCTATTACTGCCATTATACAGCAGGGGGCGTGGCTATGATGACGCAATTCAACAAGAATCGCGTCATCGCCTCCTCGGACCGCCCACTTTACTCGCTAAGTGGGCGGCCGGGCAGGGGGTGACCTCTGAAATCGGGAGACTTGCCTGCTCTTCCGGGGGGCCGGGAGGGTCACCTAAATTTCGGGAGCCTCCCGCCCATTCCGGGAGAGTAGGCAAGTATGGTTTATATGTATGTATACACATGTATATATGTATGCACATGGATTATATATACTATAATTAAAATAAAGTAAACTTTTATTAAGCCCTTACAAGTGCCACCAGGAAGACAGCAGGCTGCAGAGGACGCTAGACAGCCATTAATAATACTCGGCTAGCAAAATGCAGTTTTTTTTGGTAGAGGGGGGGTTTCTGGGTGCTCGCCCCCCCTGCGTGCGCCACTGGCCTCCTCCTCTCTAGAAATGCCTCTGACCGATGCTATGTATTTCTGCATACACACCCCAAAAAACTGGCATGGCAGATCTGCTTTTTTGCCACCACTCCTTGTTACCCTTTCCTGCTGATAATCGCTCAGTTGTGTGAATATTGGAACTGCCTATTAACATGATCTAGGCCCTGAGTACTGATGATGAGTGGGACCTACTTGTCATCCTCACTCAAGGGGTTAAATGTTACTTTGACCTACTGTTGAGGTTATTCTAACCTAGAAGCTAAAATATCCCCAGATATAAAGAATGCTAGTTTACACCTCATTTGAAAAAAAAATATAAATAAAAAATATAATCCATTGTCTGAGATTTAATATTAATGCCTGAGAAATGTTTTATGTATATTCTGTGGCTGACGGGAACATATACACTAATTAGTTTTGACTTTCCCATCAGTTCCCATGCAGCCTGCAATGGCGAGACTGTCAGTGTATTTGCATATGTGTGCGCTCGCACGTCTGCGTCATTCCGAGAGGCAGCTCCCTGTGTGAGGAGCGGTAATTGTGGATGACATGACCGGACAGACATCCAGCGTGGTACTGGGCGTGATTATGGCACCGACAACAATTCCTTATCCAGGTTGTCAGATGATAAACCAACCTTGCACTGCAGGGGGCAGATTTAGGGTCGTGTGTCTATGAAAGGACTCCTATTATTTGGTTGAAATGTGTCATTAGCAAAAAAGGGTGTTTTAAAAAAACAGGTAAGTTTGATTCACATTTTTTAAAATGCACTTTTTGCTGATGATACTTTTAAACAAATAGGAATTGCATGTTACCAGGATTTATTCTGTATTTTATATCTAGAGATAATTTTATATCTAGGGACAAACACAATGGTTGCATTGAAATCTGCAGTTTTAGGACAGATGGGGACACAGAGATCTATCACAGGCCTGTCTACAGTGTAACGGGTAGGGTAACAAGGCCAGGAAGCAGCCGGTAGCGTGGTGCAACATTATTTACTTTTACCAGGGCCGACAAGAAGTGGCTGGGGGCAGGGCCTTGTCTTCCATTGGACTAAATGTGCAGCATTTGCCCAAGGGCCACAGGATTGTAAGAGCCTGTGACCGAAAAACCCTCCCCCTCCCCTCAATGGACAGCCGTTGCCGATAGCACCGAAGCCTCGCTGGACATCTCACCCACCTCCAATATCAGTGACGTTGTCCCCCCCCTTCCCCTGTAAATCTCAACCTGCCACAGATATCACTGCCCCCGGCCCCCCAGACATCTCATCTTACCCCGCTGATAGGAACCCACCCGTGGACATCTCATCCGCCACCGATTACATACCCCCCACGGACAATCACATCCGCTGCCGGTAGGGGCCCTCTCACATTGCTTTGTCCAGGGGCCTACTCTGCTGTAAAGACAGTCCTTGGTGGTGGGTGGGTACTAATTACCCAGGCTCAAAATTTCTGGAGGGGCCTGAGTCTAAAACCGCCCCCCCCCCCCTCTCACTTGCTGTGTGTTGGTTGGACTGCAGTGGGGCCAGGAAGGCTTATAGCTCATATACTGTATATTAGTCACTTTATCTTACCCTAACAAAGTGAAGAAAAAAACACACATACAGATGGATCCACGGTTATCTTGGCTTCTTTGCTGCACCTAGGCGCACCATGGTTATTTACATAAACCTTTCATCTATTGTTCTCAGCTGCAATACAATACAGAGAGAACAATACATCAGGGGATTAAGTCATTACAGCAGGGGATTAAGTCTAACTGCCCTGGCTCTTTATAATCCTATAAAAGGCCAAGATAAACATGGACCCATCTGTACAGTTCATATATACGTTTACACTTCGCTTATATAATGTACGTTTTTTGTTAGACCCAAATTAAAGCAAGGTTTTCTAAGTACCTTAATAATACAGTATTTGTAATCACAATATTTTCAAATGAGTATTGGTACGCATCAGTGGCGTGCGGTGAGGTCAGTGGCTGGTGAGGCACTACAGCCATAATGTCCGTCGAATCCTGCCGATGACCCCTATCATCGCCGAGCCAATTCCCGCTACTGCCTCTGAGCCGATGCCCGCTGCCACCGCCAGTAGCTACAAACTCGCCCACCATCAACTGACCCAGCCCTCCGCCACTAATTTGCATCTCAGTCCGATGCCGCCAATGCCTTCTGCCTGCTCATCATACTTGTGATATATTGTACATTTTTATAGAAAAAATAAATAAATTAGTGTTTGGGACTGGGAAGGGAGTGGGAGGAGGACATGAATGCAATTTTGTTGTCCAGGGCTTCCATTAACTTAATGGAAAAGGGTCTGAATGGGTTAAAAAAAAATGCGTGAGGTCCCCCCTCCTACGTATAACCAGCCTCGGGCTCTTTGAGCCGGTCCTGGTTGTTTAAATGCTGGGGGAAAAATTGGACAGGGGTTCCCCATATTTAGACAATCAGCACCGGGCTCCATCATCCCGCTGTCGGATTCTCGCGAGGCTCGTATTCTATCGCGAGACTCGGATTCTATATAAGGAGCCGCGCGTCACCGCCATTTTCACACGTGCATTGAGATTGATAGGGAGAGGACGTGGCTGGCGTCCTCTCCGTTTAGATAGAGAGTGAGACACTTGATTTACTGGAGCATTAGGAGTACACAGAGTGCAGAGTTTTGCTGATAGTTATACTAGTGACCACCAGTTTTATTTATTATTTATTATTTAATATAATCCGTTCTCTGCCTGAAAAAAAATGATACACAGTCACATACCATATCTGTGCTCAGCCTCAGTGTGCTGCATGATAATATCATCTATGTATATCTGACTGTGCTGAGTGCTCACTGCTCACACAGCTTAATTGTGGGGGAGACTGGGGAGCAGTTATAGCAGGAGTACATATTTAACAGTGCACACTTTTGCTGCCAGAGTGCCACTGCCAGTGTGACTGACCAGTGACCACCAGTATATTGTCTGCCTGAAAAAGTTAAACACTCGTGTGGTGTTTTTTTTTTTTATTCTATAAACGCATTCTGCTGACAGTGTCCAGCAGGTCCGTCATTCATTATATTTCTATCTTCTTCATACTAGTAGTTTAGGAGTCTGCAGTGCTGACAGTGTCCAGCAGGTCCGTCATTATATAATATATACCTGTCCTGCAGTAGTGATATATATATATATTTTTTATATCATTATCATCCAGTCTATACTAGCAGACGCAGTACGGTAGTCCACGGCTGTAGCTACCTCTGTGTCGGCAGTCGCTCGTCCATAATTGTATACCTACCTGTGGTGGGTTTTTTTTTTCTATCTTCTTCATACTAGTAGTTTAGGAGTCTGCAGTGCTGACAGTGTCCAGCAGGTCCGTCATTATACAATATATACCTGTCCTGCAGTAGTGATATACATATATATATTTTTTATATCATTATCATCCAGTCTATACTAGCAGACGCAGTACGGTAGTCCACGGCTGTAGCTACCTCTGTGTCGGCAGTCGCTCGTCCATAATTGTATACCTACCTGTGGTGATTTTTTTTTTTTCTATCTTCTTCATACTAGTAGTTTAGGAGTCTGCAGTGCTGACAGTGTCCAGCAGGTCCGTCATTATACAATATATACCTGTCCTGCAGTAGTGATATATATATATATTTTTTATATCATTATCATCCAGTCTATACTAGCAGACGCAGTACGGTAGTCCACGGCTGTAGCTACCTCTGTGTCGGCAGTCGCTCGTCATCCATAAGTATACTAGTATCCATCCATCTCCATTGTTTACCTGAGGTGCCTTTTAGTTGTGCCTATTAAAATATGGAGAACAAAAATGTTGAGGTTCCAAAAATAGGGAAAGATCAAGATCCACTTCCACCTCGTGCTGAAGCTGCTGCCACTAGTCATGGCCGAGACGATGAAATGCCATCAACGTCGTCTGCCAAGGCCGATGCCCAATGTCATAGTACAGAGCATGTAAAATCCAAAACACCAAATATCAGTAAAAAAAGGACTCAAAAATCTAAAATAAAATCGTCGGAGGAGAAGCGTAAACTTGCCAATATGCCATTTACCACACGGAGTGGCAAGGAACGGCTGAGGCCCTGGCCTATGTTCATGGCTAGTGGTTCAGCTTCACATGAGGATGGAAGCACTCAGCCTCTCGCTAGAAAAATGAAAAGACTTAAGCTGGCAAAAGCACAGCAAAGAACTGTGCGTTCTTCGAAATCACAAATCAACAAGGAGAGTCCAATTGTGTCGGTTGCGATGCCTGACCTTCCCAACACTGGACGTGAAGAGCATGCGCCTTCCACCATTTGCACGCCCCCTGCAAGTGCTGGAAGGAGCACCCGCAGTCCAGTTCCTGATAGTCAGATTGAAGATGTCAGTGTTGAAGTACACCAGGATGAGGAGGATATGGGTGTTGCTGGCACTGGTGAGGAAATTGACCAGGAGGATTCTGATGGTGAGGTGGTTTGTTTAAGTCAGGCACCCGGGGAGACACCTGTTGTCCATGGGAGGAATATGGCCATTGACATGCCTGGTGAAAATACCAAAAAAATCAGCTCTTCAGTGTGGAAGTATTTCAACAGAAATGCGGACAACATTTGTCAAGCCGTGTGTTGCCTTTGTCAAGCTGTAATAAGTAGGGGTAAGGACGTTAACCACCTCGGAACATCCTCCCTTATACGTCACCTGCAGCGCATTCATCATAAGTCAGTGACAAGTTCAAAAACTTTGGGCGACAGCGGAAGCAGTCCACTGACCAGTAAATCCCTTCCTCTTGTAACCAAGCTCACGCAAACCACCCCACCAACTCCCTCAGTGTCAATTTCCTCCTTCCCCAGGAATGCCAATAGTCCTGCAGGCCATGTCACTGGCAATTCTGACGAGTCCTCTCCTGCCTGGGATTCCTCCGATGCATCCTTGCGTGTAACGCCTACTGCTGCTGGCGCTGCTGTTGTTGCTGCTGGGAGTCGATCGTCATCCCAGAGGGGAAGTCGTAAGACCACTTTTACTACTTCCACCAACCAATTGACTGTCCAACAGTCCTTTGCGAGGAAGATGAAATATCACAGCAGTCATCCTGCTGCAAAGCGGATAACTGAGGCCTTGGCATCCTGGGCGGTGAGAAACGTGGTTCCGGTATCCATCATTACTGCAGAGTCAACTAGAGACTTGTTGGAGGTACTGTGTCCCCGGTACCAAATACCATCTAGGTTCCATTTCTCTAGGCAGGCGATACCGAAAATGTACACAGACCTCAGAAAAAGACTCACCAGTGTCCTAAAAAATGCAGTTGTACCCAATGTCCACTTAACCACGGACATGTGGACAAGTGGAGCAGGGCAGACTCAGGACTATATGACTGTGACAGCCCACTGGGTAGATGTATTGACTCCCGCCGCAAGAACAGCAGCGGCGGCACCAGTAGCAGCATCTCGCAAACGCCAACTCTTTCCTAGGCAGGCTACGCTTTGTATCACCGCTTTCCAGAATACGCACACAGCTGAAAACCTCTTACGGCAACTGAGGAAGATCATCGCAGAATGGCTTACCCCAATTGGACTCTCCTGTGGATTTGTGGCATCGGACAACGCCAGCAATATTGTGTGTGCATTAAATCTGAGCAAATTCCAGCACGTCCCATGTTTTGCACATACCTTGAATTTGGTGGTGCAGAATTATTTAAAAAACGAGAGGGGCGTGCAAGAGATGCTGTCGGTGGCCAGAAGAATTGCGGCACACTTTTGGCGTACAGGCACCACGTACAGAAGACTGGAGCACTACCAAAAACGCCTGAACCTGCCCTGCCATCATCTGAAGCAAGAAGTGGTAACGAGGTGGAATTCAACCCTCTATATGCTTCAGAGGTTGGAGGAGCAGCAAAAGGCCATTCAAGCCTATACAACTGAGCACGATATAGGAGGTGGAATGCACCTGTCTCAAGCACAGTGGAGAATGATTTCAACGTTGTGCAAGGTTCTGCAACCTTTTGAACTTGCCACACGTGAAGTCAGTTCAGACACTGCCAGCCTGAGTCAGGTCATTCCCCTCATCAGGCTTTTGCAGAAGAAGCTGGAGACATTGAAGGAGGAGCTAACACAGAGCGATTCCGCTAGGCATGTGGGACTTGTGGATGGAGCCCTTAATTCGCTTAACAAGGATTCACGGGTGGTCAATCTGTTGAAATCAGAGCACTACATTACGGCCACCGTGCTCGATCCTAGATTTAAAACCTACCTTGGATCTCTCTTTCCGGCAGACACAAGTCTGCTGGGGTTCAAAGAACTGCTGGTGAGAAAATTGTCAAGTCAAGCGGAACGCGACCTGTCAACATCTCCTCCTTCACATTCTCCCGCAACTGGGGGTGCAAGGAAAAGGCTCAGAATTCCGAGCCCACCCGCTGGCGGTGATGCAGGGCAGTCTGGAGCGACTGCTGATGCTGACATCTGGTCCGGACTGAAGGACCTGACAACGATTACGGACATGTCGTCTACTGTCACTGCATATGATTCTCTCCCCATTGAAAGAATGGTGGAGGATTATATGAGTGACCGCATCCAAGTAGGCACGTCAGACAGTCCGTACTTATACTGGCAGGAAAAAGAGGCAATTTGGAGGCCCTTGCACAAACTGGCTTTATTCTACCTAAGTTGCCCTCCCACAAGTGTGTACTCCGAAAGAGTGTTTAGTGCCGCCGCTCACCTTGTAAGCAATCGGCGTTCGAGGTTACATCCAGAAAATGTGGAGAAGATGATGTTCATTAAAATGAATTATAATCAATTCCTCCGTGGAGACATTCACCAGCAGCAATTGCCTCCACAAAGTACACAGGGAGCTGAGATGGTGGATTCCAGTGTGGACGAATTGATAATCTGTGAGGAGGGGGATGTACACGGTGATATATCGGAGGATGATGATGAGGTGGACATCTTGCCTCTGTAGAGCCAGTTTGTGCAAGGAGAGATTAATTGCTTCTTTTTTGGTGGGGGTCCAAACCAACCCGTCATTTCAGTCACAGTCGTGTGGCAGACCCTGTCACTGAAATGATGGGTTGGTTAAAGTGTGTATGTCCTGTTTATACTACATAAGGGTGGGTGGGAGGGCCCAAGGACAATTCCATCTTGCACCTCTTTTTTCTTTCATTTTTCTTTGCGTCATGTGCTGTTTGGGGAGTAGTTTTTGGAAGGGCCATCCTGCGTGACACTGCAGTGCCACTCCTAGATGGGCCAGGTGTTTGTGTCGGCCACTTGGGTCGCTTATCTTAGTCACACAGCTACCTCATTGCGCCTCTTTTTTTCTTTGCGTCATGTGCTGTTTGGGGTGTGTTTTTTGGAAGGGCCATCCTGCGTGACACTGCAGTGCCACTCCTAGATGGGCCAGGTGTTTGTGTCGGCCACTAGGGTCGCTTAGCTTACTCACACAGCTACCTCATTGCGCCTCTTTTTTTCTACTTTGCGTCATGTGCTGTTTGGGGAGTGTTTTTTGGAAGGGCCATCCTGCGTGACACTGCAGTGCCACTCCTAGATGGGCCCTGTGTTTGTGTCGGCCACTCCTAGGGTCGCTGAGCTTAGTCATCCAGCGACCTCGGTGCAAATTTTAGGACTAAAAATAATATTGTGAGGTGTTCAGAATAGACTGAAAATGAGTGGAAATTATGGTTATTGAGGTTAATAATACTTTGGGATCAAAATGACCCCCAAATTCTATGATTTAAGCTGTTTTTTAGTGTTTTTTGAAAAAAACACCCGAATCCAAAACACACCCGAATCCGACAAAAAAAATTCGGTGAGGTTTTGCCAAAACGCGTTCGAACCCAAAACACGGCCGCGGAACCGAACCCAAAACCAAAACACAAAACCTGAAAAATTTCCGGTGCTCATCACTAGTGCCGCTTCCATTACTTCTTTCATTGGGCTTTTACAGCCCTTTGCTTGGCCCCGCCCCCTGCTTCCAGCTGATTACAATGCACAGAATATGTGTCATAAATATCTTCTTTGTATTGTTTTAATCAGGAATGACAGGGGAGGCACTGCCTCCCCTGCCTCCTGCCGCCCCTGACTGCACGTCCCTGGTACGCAATCTACGCATACATGAGGAAAAAGAATGCTGCAGATTGTCACAGATGTTACAGTATGGCATCCAAGCTACAATAAATGTTGATTACGTCTGACAACAGTTACAGTATTTATAAAGTATGTCTATGTCTGTGAATCTCTAACCATTGCGGCATGACATTACTGGTCAAACCGTCACCTTTAAAACTTGACATACTATACAAAAAAAACATTTAAGCTTACACAACTATTTGATAACACTCCGAGTTACGGCATTGTGAGGTTTTATGGTCTCTCTCTCTTGAGTCTTCTCCCAAAAGACTAATGTATTTAACTATTCTCTTAATTATAATGTCCAGGTGTTTGAAGTGTTCTACAAACGCTGTTTTAAAATACAGAATGTCCTTCACTAAGTCTTTCACAAAACACTTAGAACCCTTTGTTACAATATACTGCTGACTTATTCAGCTTAAGCAAGCTTTACATTAAGGGGTATAATTACTAAAAGGTTGATTTTCAAGCAGATAATTACTGTATATAGGGGAGTATTAAGACCCGGCCGCAATAGCGACCCGAAGCGCAGTTCGCCGGTGGCGTCAAACTGCACATGTGCAGAAGCTGTGCGTCCATTCACATTGTGGTTGCATCATGATGGATGTCATCGCTATATGATTGACAGGCGAGGCCGTTACGGGGGCGGTGTTTTGGAATGGGTGGCATCGGGATAATGGGGGTAGGCCGGGACCATTTTCGTGACGTCACATGCAGCCGCTCCCCAAAAAAATAGCCGCTGACCCCCTGGCATGTTGTCATTACAGAGTACTTTACCAGCGCAATCAGGATCACCTCTGAGCTATCTTTGAATCAGTAGGCACACACCGGAAAGCTCTTTGTGGTATAACTTGTTTATATATTGAAACTGGAATGGATCATAATACAAATTGATAGTCGAAACAGTATATCTGTGCATGAGCTGCCATCATGCATGCTCCATCTCTCTCCTTCATGTAACCTTCAGAATACAGGAACAAACAAGTGTAAGACATACATCACAGACTGTAAAACACATAACACATATACCACAGCACCACCTGCTGTCCCTCCTGTGTAACACATAAAGTCTGAAGCTACTGAATGCTGTTTCTCAACATGGCAGGGGTCAACCTTAGATCCGATGCTTTCGCAATTAGATTGCGGACGCATCGGGAATCGGCCTCACACATGCCTCACACATGCTGGACGGCCCCCATCATGTGCAGAGATGAACGCAGATCTGGCTGCGCATGCATCCGTCTGCGTTTATCTATGAATAACCCCCATAGACCTTTCCATTAGACAGACATTCCATCTGATTCTGTCTGACCATTGATTCTGAAAAATATGTTTGATATATTCCAGGAAAATTGGTCCATGCAGACGTTATTGTGGCTGTAGACCATCTGAGAGGGGGATCAGTCATGACTGGACGAGACGTATAGTACATGTCCATCCTTTTTCCATAGTATTACATTTTATATTGCGTCTTTATGACTGAGCTGTCTGATGTTGTTGCACAGTGCTGCATAGTGGCCTAGTGGTTAGCACTGCTGCCTCACAGCACTGAGGACATGAGTTTTATTCCCAAGCAAGGCCGTGTGTGTGTGTGTATGTGTGTGTGTGTGTGTGTGTGTGTGTGTGTGTGTGTGTGTGTGTGTGTGTGTGTGTGTGTGTGTGTGTGGAGTTTGCATGTTCTCCCGATGTTTGCATACGTTTCCTCCGGATAATCCAAAATCCTTCCACACTAAAAAAACATACCATACGGTAAGCTCCAGTGGGGTAGGGACTGATGTGAATGAGCAAATAGTCTCTGTAAAGCGCTGCAGAATATGTGTGCGCTACATAAATAACTGTTGCTAAAATAATTAATAGTTACAAAGGTAGAACTTGTAGCTATATTATAAGTAGTGATGAGCGGGTTCGGTTTCTCGGAAACCGAACCCCCCCAAACTTCACCCATTTTACACGGGTCCGAGGCATACTCGGATTCTCCCGTATGGCTCGGTTAACCCGAGCGCGCCCGAACGTCATCATCCCGCTGTCGGATTCTCGCGAGATTCGGATTCTATATAAGCAGCCGCGCGTCGCCGCCATTTTCACTCGTGCATTGGAAATGTTAGGGAGAGGACGTGGCTGGCGTCCTCTCCGTTTATTCATTGTTGATGCAAATATTTGTGCTTGCTTAGTTATATCTTAATTGTGGAGACTGGGGAGCAGCTGTATATTAATATAGGAGGAGTACAGTGCAGAGTTTTGCTGATCAGTGACCACCAGTTTTATCCGTTCTCTGCCTGAAAAAAACGCTCCTTATCTGTGCTCAGTGTGCTGCATATATCAGTGCTCACACTGCTTAATTGTGGGGACTGGGGAGCAGCTGTATTATATAGCAGGAGTACAGTGCAGAGTTTTGCTGACAGTGACCACCAGTATACGTTGTCTGCCTGAAAAACACTCCATATCTGTGCTCAGTGTGCTGCTTTATTGTGGGGACTGGGGACCACCAGTATAATATTATATAGGAGGAGTACAGTGCAGAGTTTGCTGACCAGTGACCACCAGTATACGTTGTCTGCCTGAAAAACACTCCATATCTGTGCTGCATTGTAGACAGTATATAGTAGGAGTACAGTGCATCATTTTGCTGACCACCAGTATATAATATATAGGAGTATAATACAGAAGGCCACTGCTGTACCTACCTCTGTGTCGTCAAGTATACTATCCATCCATACCTGTGGTGCATTTCAGTTTTGCACAGTTTGCTGACCACCAGTATATAATATATAGGAGTACGGTACAGTAGGCCACTGCTGTACCTACCTCTGTGTCGTCAAGTATACTATCCATCCATACCTGTGGTGCATTTCAGTTTTGCACAGTTTGCTGACCACCAGTATATAATATATAGCAGTACGGTACAGTAGGCCACTGCTGTACCTACCTCTGTGTCGTCAAGTATACTATCCATCCATACCTGTGGTGCATTTCAGTTTTGCACAGTTTGCTGACCACCAGTATATAATATATAGCAGTACGGTACAGTAGGCCACTGCTGTACCTACCTCTGTGTCGTCAAGTATACTATCCATCCATACCTGTGGTGCATTTCAGTTTTGCACAGTTTGCTGACCACCAGTATATAATATATAGCATTACAGTACAGTAGGCCACTGCTGTACCTACCTCTGTGTCGTCAAGTCTACTATCCATCCATACCTGTGGTGCATTTCAGTTTTGCACAGTTTGCTGACCACCAGTATATAATATATAGCAGTACGGTACAGTAGGCCACTGCTGTACCTACCTCTGTGTCGTCAAGTATACTATCCATCCATACCTGTGGTGCATTTCAGTTTTGCACAGTTTGCTGACCACCAGTATATAATATATAGCAGTACGGTACAGTAGGCCACTGCTGTACCTACCTCTGTGTTGTCAAGTGTACTATCCATCCATACCTGTGGTGCATTTCAGTTTTGCACAGTTTGCTGACCACCAGTATATAATATATAGCAGTACGGTACAGTAGGCCACTGCTGTACCTACCTCTGTGTCGTCAAGTATACTATCCATCCATACCTGTGGTGCATTTCAGTTTTGCACAGTTTGCTGACCACCAGTATATAATATATAGCAGTACGGTATAGTAGGCCACTGCTGTACCTACCTCTGTGTCGTCAAGTATACTATCCATCCATACCTGTGGTGCATTTCAGTTTTGCACAGTTTGCTGACCACCAGTATATAATATATAGCAGTACGGTACAGTAGGCCACTGCTGTACCTACCTCTGTGTCGTCAAGTATACTATCCATCCATACCTGTGGTGCATTTCAGTTGTGCGCAGTATATATAGTAGTAGGCCATTGCTATTGATACTGGCATATAATTCCACACATTAAAAAATGGAGAACAAAAATGTGGAGGTTAAAATAGGGAAAGATCAAGATCCACTTCCACCTCGTGCTGAAGCTGCTGCCACTAGTCATGGCCGAGACGATGAAATGCCATCAACGTCGTCTGCCAAGGCCGATGCCCAATATCATAGTAGAGAGCATGTAAATTCCAAAAAACAAAAGTTCAGTAAAATGACCCAAAAATCTAAATTGAAAGCGTCTGATGAGAAGCGTAAGCTTGCCAATATGCCATTTACGACACGGAGTGGCAAGGAACGGCTGAGGCCCTGGCCTATGTTCATGGCTAGTGGTTCAGATTCACATGAGGATGGAAGCACTCATCCTCTCGCTAGAAAAATTAAAAGACTTAAGCTGACAAAAGCACAGCAAAGAACTGTGCATTCTTCTAATTCACAAATCCCCAAGGAGAGTCCAATTGTGTCGGTTGCGATGCCTGACCTTCCCAACACTGGACGGGAAGAGCTTGCGCCTTCCACCATTTGCACGCCCCCTGCAAGTGCTGGAAGGAGCACCCGCAGTCCAGTTCCTGATAGTCAAATTGAAGATGTCACTGTTGAAGTACACCAGGATGAGGATATGGGTGTTGCTGGTGCTGGGGAGGAAATTGACAAGGAAGATTCTGATGGTGAGGTGGTTTGTTTAAGTCAGGCACCCGGGGAGACACCTGTTGCCCGTGGGACGAATATGGCCATTGACATGCCTGGTCAAAATACGAAAAAAAATCAGCTCTTCGGTGTGGAATTATTTCAACACAAATGCGGACAACAGGTGTCAAGCCGTGTGTTGCCTTTGTCAAGCTGTAATAAGTAGGGGTAAGGACGTTAACCACCTAGGAACATCCTCCCTTATACGTCACCTGGACCGCATTCATCAGAAGTCAGTGACAAGTTCAAAAACTTTGGGTGACAGCGGAAGGAGTCCACTGACAACTAAATCCCTTCCTCTTGTAACCAAGCTCCTGCAAACCACACCACCAACTCCCTCAGTGTCAATTTCCTCCTTACACAACAAAGCCAATAGTCCTGCAGGCCATGTCACTGGCAAGTCTGACGAGTCCTCTCCTGCCTGGGATTCCTCCGATGCATCCTTGAGTGTAATGCCTACTGCTGCTGGTGCTGCTGTTGTTGCTGCTGGGAGTCGATCGTCATCCCAGAGGGCAAGTCGGAAGACCACTTGTACTACTTCCAGTAAGCAATTGACTGTCCAACAGTCCTTTGCGAGGAAGATGAAATGTCACAGCAGTCATCCTGCTGCAAAGCGGATAACTCAGGCCTTGGCAGCCTGGGCGGTGAGAAACGTGGTTCCGGTATCCACCGTTAATTCAGAGGCAACTAGAGACTTGATTGAGGTACTGTGTCCCCGGTACCAAATACCATCTAGATTCCATTTCTCTAGGCAGGCGATTATGAAAATGTACACAGACCTCAGAAAAAGAGTCACCAGTGTCCTAAAAAATGCAGTTGTACCCAATGTCCACTTAACCACGGACATGTGGACAAGTGAAGCAGGGCAGACTCAGGACTATATGACTGTGACAGCCCACTGGGTAGATGTATTGCCTCCCGCAGCAAGAACAGCAGCGGCGGCACCAGTAGCAGCATCTCGCAAACGCCAACTAGTTCCTAGGCAGGCTACGCTTTATATCACCGCTTTCCAGAAGAGTCACACAGCTGACAACCTCTTACGAAAACTGAGGAACATCATCGCAGAATGGCTTACCCCAATTGGACTCTCCTGGGGATTTGTGACATCGGACAACGCCAGCAATATTGTGCGTGCATTACATCTGGGCAAATTCCAGCACGTCCAATGTTTTGCACATACATTGAATATGGTGGTGCAGAATTATTTAAAAAACGACAGGGGCGTACAAGAGATGCTGTCGGTGGCCCGAAGAATTGCGGGCCGCTTTCGGCATTCAGTCACCGCGTGCCGAAGACTGGAGCACCACCAAACATTCCTGAACCTGCCCTGCCATCATCTGAAGCAAGAGGTAGTAACGAGGTGGAATTCAACCCTCTATATGCTTCAGAGGATGGAGGAGCAGCAAAAGGCCATTCAAGCCTATACATCTGCCCACGATATAGGCAAAGGAGGGGGAATGCACCTCACTCAAGCGCAGTGGAGAATGATTTCAACGTTGTGCAAGGTTCTGCAACCCTTTGAACTTGCCACACGTGAAGTCAGTTCAGACACTGCCAGCCTGAGTCAGGTCATTCCCCTCATCAGGCTTTTGCAGAAGAAGCTGGAGACATTGAAGGAGGAGCTAAAACAGAGCGATTCAGCTAGGCATGTGGGACTTGTGGATGGAGCCCTTAATTCGCTTAACCAGGATTCACGGGTGGTCAATCTGTTGAAATCAGAGCACTATATTTTGGCCACCATGCTCGATCCTAGATTTAAAACCTACGTTGTATCTCTCTTTCCGGCAGACACAAGTCTGCAGAGGTTCAAAGACCTGCTGGTGAGAAAATTGTCAAGTCAAGCGGAACGTGACCCGTCAACATCTCCTCCTTCACATTCTCCCGCAACTGGGGGTGCGAGGAAAAGGCTAAGAATTCCGAGCCCACCAGCTGGTGGTGATGTACGGCAGTCTGGAGCGAGTGCTGACATCTGGTCCGGACTGAAGGACCTGCCAACGATTACTGACATGTCGTCTACTGTCACTGCATATGATTCTCTCACCATTGAAAGAATGGTGGAGGATTATATGAGTGACCGCATCCAAGTAGGCACGTCAGACAGTCCGTATGTATACTGGCAGGAAAAAGAGGCAATTTGGAGGCCCTTGCACAAACTGGCTTTATTCTACCTAAGTTGCCCTCCCTCCAGTGTGTACTCCGAAAGAGTGTTTAATGCAGCCGCTCACCTTGTCAGCAATCGGCGTAGAGGTTACTTCCAGAAAATGTGGAGAAGATGATGTTCATCAAAATGAATTATAATCAATTCCTCCGTGGAGACATTCACCAGCAGCAATTGCCTCCAGAAAGTACACAGGGACCTGAGACGGTGGATTCCAGTGGGGACGAATTAAAAATCTGTGAGGAGGGGGATGTACACAGTGAAAGGGGTGAGGAATCGGAGGATGATGATGAGGTGGACATCTTGCCTCTGTAGAGCCAGTTTGTGCAAGGAGAGATTGATTGCTTCTTTTTTTTGGTGGGGGCCCAAACCAACCAGTCATTTCAGTCACAGTCGTGTGGCAGACCCTGACGCTGAAATGATGGGTTCGTTAAAGTGTGCATGTCCTGTTTATACAACATAAGGGTGGGTGGGAGGGCCCAAGGACAATTCCATCTTGCACCTCTTTTTTCTTTCATTTTTCTTTGCATCATGTGCTGTTTGGGGACAATCCTGCCTGACACTGCAGTGCCACTCCTAGATGGGCCAGGTGTTTGTGTCGGCCACTTGGGTCGCTTAGCTTAGTCACACAGCGACCTTGGTGCGCCTCTTTTTTTCTTTGCATCATGTGCTGTTTGTGGACAATTTTTTTGAAGTGCCATCCTGCCTGACACTGCAGTGCCACTCCTAGATGGGCCAGGTGTTTGTGTCGGCCATTTGGGTCGCTTAGCTTAGTCACACAGCGACCTTGGTGCGCCTCTTTTTTTCTTTGCATCATGTGCTGTTTGGGGACAATTTTTTTGAAGTGCCATCCTGCCTGACACTGCAGTGCCACTCCTAGATGGGCCAGGTGTTTGTGTCGGCCACTTGGGTCGCTTAGCTTAGTCACACAGCGACCTTGGTGCGCCTCTTTTTTTCTTTGCATCATGTGCTGTTTGGGGACTATTTTTTTGAAGTGCCATCCTGCCTGACACTGCAGTGCCACTCCTAGATGGGCCAGGTGTTTGTGTCGGCCACTTGTGTCGCTTAGCTTAGCCATCCAGCGACCTCGGTGCAAATTTTAGGACTAAAAATAATATTGTGAGGTGTGAGGTGTTTAGAATAGATTGAAAATGAGTGTAAATTATGGTTATTGAGGTTAATAATACTATGGGATCAAAATGACCCCCAAATTCTATGATTTAAGCTGTTTTTGAGGGTTTTTTGTAAAAAAACACCCGAATCCAAAACACACCCGAATCCGACAAAAAAATTTCAGGGAGGTTTTGCCAAAACGCGTCCGAATCCAAAACACGGCCGCGGAACCGAATCCAAAACCAAAACACAAAACCCGAAAAATGTCCGGTGCACATCACTAATTATAAGATACAAAATCAAAGCAATTCTCCCTGATCAACAAATTACTGTATCCATAGCAAAAAAATGCTTCTCCACAAGTCATGTCACCCTACGTTATAAACTCCAGCGCAGTGTCCGCAGACGTACTTGTGACGTCACTACAGGCCTTCGCGCTACAGCATTATAACATACTGATACTGTACTATTGTTTTTCCTTGGAAATGCAGAACCGCCACTTTTATTTCTGTGCAGGTAATGTGTTCTGTCACACTCTCTTCTATAGATACATCCAGGGCTGATAAAAGAGTTCTAGCATGTTAAAGAAGTCACAACCAGCTCTCTCTATACTGAGCTCTCTCTGCAAAAAAATCATTGATCACTGTGATTATTTTTCCTGTTCCTTTTTTAAATTTCCACAGTCGTTCTCTTCTCTTCTGTATAGAGCTGCCAAATCAAACTTTTCCTGCGCTATATCGCCCGGGGGCACAAGAATTTACATTAGGTTTCTTTCCTTAATATCTGTCAGACTTCTTTTAACTCTACCAATTTCTTCCGTATTCAAGTTTCAAAACTCCTTTAATAATGCTAAAAATTGTTGGAATATAGACATATTTCACTGTGCAGCGGGGACTGGGAGAGACATGATAAGTCTCTTTCTTGTACTCTTCTCCACTCTCTTCCTTCTCATCTCCACCCTCCCACTATCTCTCCTGTTTCCTCTTTTCCTGTGTCATCCCTTCTCTCATTCTGTACTTTTTTCAGAGGCTCCTCTTCTCACTCTCTCCTTACTCCTCTCCCCTCTCTCTCTCTCTCTACATCGCTCTCTCGGGAAGTAGACAACATAGAAGTGGGAATAAGAACAAAAAGAGTAAAGCGCTGCAGAATATGTGTGCGCTATATAAATAACTGGTAATAAATAATAATAATAATAAAAAGAGGAGAATGGAGAGAGGGGGATATGTATGAAAGCTTGGAGAGAGATAAAGTGGAGAAAGATAACTGCTATTTTGCAGGCTGTGGGGAAGATGTATTAAGCAGTGAAAAGATTGGAGAAGTGAGCCTGTGGCAACCAATCAGCTGCTCTGTATAATTTTATAGTATGCAAATTCTAAATGTTACTTCAGTGCTGATTGGTTGCTGCAGCATAACCTTTACTGAAGCCTAACCCTAGCCATAACCACAGCCTAACCCTAGCACCAACCTAACCCTAGCTGCATCATAACCCTAACTGCAGCCTATGCACCCTAAGTCTAACCACAGCCTAAACCTAAACTCTGCCTAACCCTAACAACAGCTTAACCATAACCAAAGCCTGACCGAAGCCTAGCCCTAACCACAGCCTGACCGTGGGGGTTATTCAGAGTTGTTAGCAAACCCAAAAAGTTAGCAATTGGGAAAAACCATGTTGCACTGCAGGTGGGGCAGATGTAACATGTGCAGAGAGAGTTAGATTTGGGTGGGTTATATTGTTTCTGTGCATGGTAAATACTGGCTGCTTAATATCTGCACTTTAGATTTCAGTTTGAACACACCCCACCCCACCTGCAGTGCAGCAAGGTTTTGCCCAGTTGCTAACAACTCTTAATATCTACAGCCTTGTCGAAGTTGAAAATATTACACACACACTACACGTGCAACTGCAAACACCACACACAGTGGCGTCTGTGCATGCACGTTTTTGCCGTGTGTACGCATACGCGCATGCTACGTACACTGGTTCATGAGCCCTGCGTATTGGCGCGTGGTATGAGTATATACGGTAGCATACGCATATGCACAGAAAAGCTACAAAGACATATTCAGTATTAAATTCATATAGTGCACAATTTACACATAGTCTCCACACACATTGCCAGCAAGTTACATTTACTCAAAGGGTAGAATAATAGAGTTATTCAGCTTTACAGGATGTGGGGGGACAGAGCAAGGTTAGGACTTGGTGTTTGGTATACAGACGTGCAGTATTTTGAGATCTATATTCCGGTTGTTGTGTGCAGTTAATCGCATGTTTCTGCGCATAGATATGCGCAGAATTGTAATATTCACAGATACTGTAAATACTGTACTCGTGATATTCGGCAGGAACCCAGTGGTGGAGACCTGCAAGCACACCTGGACCAAGCATCGCCCACTCATTCAAACCAACCTATGACCCCTCATGTACTGTAAATGACCTGCCCCTTGACCTATGGAAGAAGAGCTTGTATTTCCTTTTGTATTGTACTTTGGACCTATTGTATAAATGAAAGGCTCCCTGGCCAGGCTCAGTCTATTCTCTGGAGGTCATCTTGCTAAGACTGACTGAGGACCGGATCCAGGAGCGCTGGCGAACAAACGTATGTACTATTGGTTGTAGCTCTTCCCTGTATTACTGTTGTATCTTTACTTGTATCTTTTTGAGTAAATATATTGTTGATGCGTTGGACCACAACATTGGAGGTCATTCCGAGTCGTTCGCTCGGAAAATTTCTTCGCATCGCAGCGTTTTTCCGCTTAGTGCGCATGCGCAATGTCCGCACTGCGACTGCGCCAAGTAAATTTGCTATGAAGTTTGGATTTTTACTCACCGCTTTTTCTTCGCTCAGGCGATCGTAGTGTGATTGACAGGAAATGGGTGTTACTGGGCGGAAACAGGCCGTTTTATGGGCGTGTGGGAAAAAACGCTACAGTTTCCGGAAAAAACGCAGGAGTGGCTGGAGAAACGGAGGAGTGTCTGGGCGAACGCTGGGTGTGTTTGTGACGTCAAACCAGGAACGACAAGCACTGAACTGATCGCAGATGCCGAGTAAGTCTGAAGCTACTCTGAAACTGCTACGAGATGTGTAATCGCAATATTGCGAATCTTTCGTTCGCAATTTTAAGAAGCTAAGATTCACTCCCAGTAGGCGGCGGCTTAGCGTGTGCAATACTGCTAAAATCGCCTTGCGAGTGAACAACTCGGAATGAGGGCCATAACACATAACTACTGGTGTCGCATTCCATTCTTGGTTGGGGATAAGGTGTATTCAGCCACACATGTCGCTGCATTGTGCGCATAGCGTGTCGGCGTGTATACGCAACGTGCATACACATCGTAGAGGTTTATTGTTTATGTTTAGCGGCCGCAGCGGCCCGAGTCACAGTGTAATTAGGTATTGCATTTTCCTTCTAAGTAATTTGAACTTAACAGCCTAAAAATTACTGCAGTTTAAACCTAACCAAAACCTAACCCATAACCAAAGCGATAACCACAGCCTTACCCTAACCACAGCCTAACCCAAACTGTTATTTCACGTATCAATATGTTCATAATGTCAGTATTTATAATGTTGACATTTTGTCGGTGTCAACATTTGGAATCTAGACATTATGAATATATTGACATTATGACTAAAGAAGTCGATAATTTGAATGTCTACATTCTCACTGCATCCCTTCCATATTGGAGACACAGTGGGCCTAATTCTAAATGGGATGCGGCAGCGAAGTCGGTTGCAGTGGAGCATACTTGCCTACTCTCCCTGAATGGCTGGGAGGCTCCCGAAAATCAGGTGACCCTCCCGGCCCCCCCGGAAGAGCAGGCAAGTCACCCGATTTCTAGGGTCCCCCCTGCCCGGTCCGGGCAGTCAATGACACGATTCTTGTTGAATTGCATCATCATAGCCACGCCCCCTGCAGTATAATGCCGGTAATATCTGCATTACACAGCGGGCACGTGGCTTACATGACGTGATCCATCAGCCACGCCCCTGTTCCGCCTCAGTCACACCCCCGTTCCGCCTCTGGTCTGCCCCCTCTGTACGTCACGTCACTGCCCCGCCCCCTGCTGAGCCGACCTGGCTGCTCTTTCCCGGAGAGAGCAGCCATAAAGTCGGCAAGTATGCAGTGGAGTAATTTTTTAAAATTTTTATTGTACATGCATCTAAGAAACAGTGCGCATGTGTCCTGAGTCTCTGTGTACAGTCACGGTTGCAATTGAGGAGCATAGGAAACGCATGATGTCAGAAATGTCTTGACAGTGTCTTGGGCGTTCCCAGGTGGTGACAGAATGGTGGCTAAGCCATACACAGATGGATAATCTGAAACATAAAAGTCACAGATATGACTGCGTCAAGTGACGGACGGCACAGCATCCGACTCACAATCAGGCTCTATCCCTCAGTCAGGCTCCAAACTTGCAGTTACTGTATGTACTATCTCAGTTAAATATCTACCTAGCAACAGTAAAAACCTACAGTATATAAGAAATAAAACCAGATATAGATAAATATTTTCTGTGCCACCCATAACAGTTTACCGTTTATTGTTCGGGTGTCACCAGTGGGTTCATATGATTTCTACATATCTTGTAGATTTACCATGTGGACCCCAATCAGACTCTGAGAAGGAGTTTTACACATATTGGAGGAGTCTGTACACATACCTTGTTTGTAACAGAATGGAAAACAGACCTTGAAGATAAGGCAATGGGGGTCATTACGAGTTGATCGCCCGCTAGCTATTTTTTGCAGTGCTGCGAGCAGATAGTGGCCGCCCACGGGGGAGTGTATTTTTGCTTTGCTGGCGTGCAATCGCATGTGCAGCCAAGCTCTGCAAAAAAGTTTTGTGCAGTTTCTGAGTAGCTCTGACCTTACTCAGCACCTGCGATCACCTCAGCTTATTGATGTCAGACACCCGCCCTGCAAACGCTTCGACACACCTGCGTTTTTCCAAACACTCCCAGAAAACGGTCAGTTGACACCCACAAACGCCCTCTTCCTGTCAATCTCCTTGCGACTGGCTGTTCGAATGGATTCTTCGTTAAATCCATCATTCAGCAACGATCCGCTTTGTACCTGTACGACACACTTGCGCATTGCGGTGCATATGCATGCGCAGTAGTGACCTGATCGCAGCGCAACGAAAAATCCTAGCTGCGATCAGGTCTGAATGACCCCCAGTGAGTCATGGTGTTGTCTGTGACATGGAGTGGGGACACTAAGCATTATGGACCAAATACCAGTAAGAACCAGAATATACTGTAGGGAGTAGCTCCATATTTTCAATGTGTTTAATAGGGATTCTGCTAAGACAGAGAGACATGCCTACTGTATCTGTGTTTAGGGCCTAATTTAACTATGCTTTTGGAAATGTATTAGCAAAAGCATACAGTAGTAACTTGCAATCAATTGCAAAGTAAATGCAAATCTACATACAAAAAAATACACGCCCGGCCACAGTGCATACTAACAAAAAAACAATCCAAATACACAAAATAGGAGTTACCCTGAAAGCTATGCAAACTAGCATTAGAAGCAATTATACTGCAGTTTCTTTGCAGATTAGCGATTGTTTGCACTAAGAGAACCTCTGCCAGTGCCGTAACTAGACATTTTAGCACTGTGTGCAAGTAACAGCATCGGCGCCCCCCCCTTCATATTTTAAATAGGGCCAGTGCACGTGTGGCTTCATGGGGAAGGGGCGTGGCCACAAAATAATGGCAATTCATATTACGATGCACCAGTAGTCTCCGTTGTTCAAATTACACCGCGCAGTTGAGCTATTTACACACATTATGCCAGGTAGATCCCGTCACACATTATGCAAGGTAGAGGTCCCTTTTATACATTACGGCAAGTAGAGTCCCCTTTTATACATTAAGGCAGGAAGAGTCCCCTTTTACACATTAAGGCATGTAGAGTCTCCTTTTACACATTACGGCAGGTAGAGGCCCCCTTTTACACATTACGGCAGGCAGAGCCCCCTTTTACACAGTACAGCAGCCCGGCAGTGCCTAAACTAAAGATTTTGGTGCCCTGTGCCAAAAAGAACCTTTGTGCCCCCCCCCCCCCATACTTAAAATAGGGCAGTATGCTCAGAAGGCACGCGTCAAAAATATAGGGACGTGGCTTTACGGGGAAGGGGCGTGACCCCAGAAGAGTACCAATTCACATTACACCACACAGCAAATTGTCTTTATTTATGCAGTTCCACTGCTCTCTCACTATTTACCCCATCCACACTATGGCCAGGCTGGCAACATCCCCCATTAATACTTGTCTCCCTATTCCTTTTTTCTGTCCCCTGCTACCACCTCTATCCCTCTCTCCCAGTCTCGTACATCTCATCCTCTCTCCTCTCCTCTGTCTACCATCCTCCCCTCTGCCTCCCTTCCCCTCCTCTTCTGTTTCCCCATTGCAATCTACTTCTGCCCCCTCACAGGCTCTCTACCCCACCACTCAACCCTGCTCTCTCCCTCCTCTGCCTGTCACCTCACCTCTCCTCCACCACTATCATTCTACACTCCCTCCATACCTCACTCTTGCAGTCTCCCTTCCTAGCCAAGGACCCAGCACCATCATTACAACCTTTATATCCCTTCCTTCCAAATTAATCTTACGTCAACGCTCCAGCAACCCTGATAATCTCATTCACATCTCTCCCACAAACTCCTACCCCCCTATCCTGTGTCCCCTGGAATGCCAGATGTTTGCAACAAACTGGCCTCCACTCATGACCTTTTCATTTCCAATTCCCTGCACCTCCTGGCCATTGCAAAAACGTGGATTACTCCCTATGACATCACTTCTCCTGCTGCTCTCTCTGCTGGGGGCCTCACATTCTCACACACACCCTGATCCGGGGGTCACCATGGTGGTGGTTTTGGCATCCTTTTACCCTCTACTTACACATACCAACTGATACCTCCAGAACCATCCCTTACATTCTCTACATTTGAGGTCCATGCGATACGCCTCTATCAACCTACTATTCTTCGAGTTGCTGTCATTTACCATCCTCCTGGCATTTCCTCCAAATTCCTTGACAACTTTGCTTCCTGGCTACCTCACTTCCTCTCTTCTGACATTCCCTCCATTATCCTAGGTGATTTCAACATCCCTATTGATAACCCCACAAAATCACCTGCCTCTAGACTCCTTAACCTCACCTCTTCACTTAGTCTCTCCCAGTGAGTGGAAGCTCACTGGATGTGGTCTTCACTCACCGCTGTGATATTTCTGATTTCTCCAATTCCTCTTTTCCCCTCTCTGACCACCACCTGCTCTCTTTCAACTTATCTATCTCTGCTTCCCCATCTCTCCCTCCTAAGGCTACCGTCACTAAGCCTAACATTGAGGCTATTAACACCTCATCCCTATCCTCCCTGTTCGACTCACTTCTCTCTCACACATGCCCTGAACACATACTTGCTGACTTTTTGTCTGCTTTCTCCGGGAGAGAGCAGCCAGGTCGGGCTCAGCAGGGGGGCAGGCTGTGACATGCCGTGCAGAGGGGGGCGGGCCAGAGGTGGAACGGGGGTGAGGCGGAGGTGGGGCGGGGGCATGGCTGCGGGATCGCATCATGTAAGCCACGCCCCCACTGTTTAATGCCACTATTACTGGCATTATACAGCAGGGGGCGTGGCTATGATGACGCAATTCAACAAGAATAGCGTCATCGCACAAATATTGGAAAGCTGCTCAATCAGATGTAATATCAGTCAGGTGCTAAAAGGGAGGGGTAATTCTGTGTAAGAAAAAACAATTTGTGTTCCCTAATGCACACTGAGTGAGTAATAATACTATCTGCAGATATACGCAACTAAGATCTCCGTATTATCTGATTTATTATGTAGTATTATTTATTTCTCACTCGGTGTGCATTAGGGAACACAAATTGTTTTTTCTTACACAGAATTGCCCCTCCCTTTTAGCACCTGACTGATATTACATCTGATTGAGCAGCATTCCAATATTTGTGCATTGTATTTAGAGAGGCATGTGTAACCCCCCAGTCCGCAGGTATGCTGGAAAATCCGAATCCCTGGTTGAGGGCACTCCACTATCTTATGGTACCAGCACCCCGTGACAGAGAGGCAAGCGTTTAAGTTCCCTTTTAAAATGCAGACACCAACTGACATGTAATGCGTACAACACGATTTTATTTCTTCTGTAAAGAATAACAGGATTACATTCCAAACAGTTGTTTACACCTAGCACAAACACTACTACAGGATATAGAATAGAGCCAGGTAAACAAAAAAAAACAAAAAAAAACAATAAGTTATTGATGAGAGCAAGATAGTTATGGCTCTTCTATATATCAGACTCAGATAACCAGCGTCGGCAATGCAGGTAGCAGGTAAGTAAGAACTTGTGCACAAATAAAGCAAACTGGTGATGGCTTCTGGATAACAGTCTCAGGTAACCAGCGTCGGCAATACTGGTAGTAGGAGCTTGTGCACAAATAAAGCAAACTGGTTATAGCTTCTGGATAACAGTCTCAGGTAGCCAGCGTTGGCAATACAGGTAGCGGGGAAGTAGAATCTGGTGCACAAATAAAGCAGGCTGGTTATGGCTACTAAATAACGGTCTCAGGTCACCAGCGTCGGCAATACAGGTAACAGGTAAGCAGGAACTTGTGCACAAATAAAGCAAACTGGTGATGGCTTCTGGATAACAGTCTCAGGTAACCAGCGTCGGCAATACAGGTAGTAGGAGCTTGTGCACAAATAAAGCAAACTGGTTACGGCTTCTGGATAACAGTCTCAGGTAACCAGCGTCGGCAATACAGGTAGTAGGAGCTTGTGCACAAATAAAGCAAACTGGTTACGGCTTCTGGATAACAGTCTCAGGTAACCAGCGTCGGCAATACAGGTAGTAGGAGCTTGTGCACAAATAAAGCAAACTGGTTATAGCTTCTGGATAACAGTCTCAGGTGACCAGCGTCAGTAATACAGGTAGCAGGTAAGCAGGAACTTGTGCACGATTCAAGCAGGCTGGTTATGGCTATTAAACGACGGTCTCAGGTAACCAGCGTCGGCAATACAGGTAGCAGGTAAGCAGGAACTTGTGCACGATTAAAGCAGGCTGGTTATGGCTATTAAACGACAGTCTCAGGTAACCAGCGTCAGCAATACAGGTAGCAGGTAAGCAGGAACTTGTGCACGATTAAAGCAGGCTGGTTATGGCTATTAAACGACAGTCTCAGGTAACCAGCGTCAGCAATACAGGTAGCAGGTAAGCAGGAACTTGTGCACGATTAAAGCAGGCTGGTTATGGCTATTAAACGACAGTCTCAGGTAACCAGCGTCAGCAATACAGGTAGCAGGTAAGCAGGAACTTGTGCACGATTAAAGCAGGCTGGTTATGGCTATTAAACGACAGTCTCAGGTAACCAGCGTCAGCAATACAGGTAGCAGGTAAGCAGGAACTTGTGCACGATTAAAGCAGGCTGGTTATGGCTATTAAACGACAATCTCAGGTAACCAGCGTCAGCAATACAGGTAACAGGTAAGCAGGAACTTGTGCACGATTAAAGCAGGCTGGTTATGGCTATTAAACGACAGTCTCAGGTAACCAGCGTCAGCAATACAGGTAGCAGGTAAGCAGGAACTTGTGCACGATTAAAGCAGGCTGGTTATGGCTATTAAACGACAGTCTCAGGTAACCAGCGTCAGCAATACAGGTAGCAGGTAAGCAGGAACTTGTGCACAATTAAAGCAGGCTGGTTATGGCTATTAAACGACAGTCTCAGGTAACCAGCGTCAGCAATACAGGTAGCAGGTAAGCAGGAACTTGTGCACGATTAAAGCAGGCTGGTTATGGCTATTAAACGACAGTCTCAGGTAACCAGCGTCAGCAATACAAGTAGCAGGTAAGCAGGTAACTTGTGCACGATTAAAGCAGGCTGGTTATGGCTATTAAACGACAGTCTCAGGTAATCAGCGTTAGCAATACAGGTAGCAGGTAAGCAGGAACTTGTGCACGATTAAAGCAGGCTGGTTATGGCTATTAAACGACAGTCTCAGGTAACCAGCGTCAGCAATACAGGTAGCAGGTAAGCAGGAACTTGTGCACGATTAAAGCAGGCTGGTTATGGCTATTAAACGACAATCTCAGGTAACCAGCGTTAGCACTACAAGTAGCAGGTAAGCAGGTACTTTGTGCACAAATAAAGCAGGCTGGTTATGGCTTCTAAATAACAGTCTCAGGTAACCAGCGTCAGCAATGCAGGTAGCAGGTAAGCAGGAACTTGTGCACAAATAAAGCAGGCTGGTTACGGCTTCTAAATAATAGTCTCAGGTAACCAGCGTCAGCAATTCATTAACATTAGCTTTCACACTGCTGGGCGGAGCTTGCATAAAAAGAACTATCAGTACCAGCATTCCTTAATAGCGGACAAATGCATTAACATTAGCTTTCACACTGCTGGGCGGAGCTTGCATAAAAAAGAACTATCAGGACCAGCATTCCTTAATAGCAGATAAATGCATTAACATTAGCTTTCACACTGCTGGGCGGAGCTTGCATAAAAAGAACTATCAGTACCAGCATTCCTTAGTAGCGGACAAATGCATTAACATTAGCTTTCACACTGCTGGGCGGAGCTTGCATAAAAAGAACTATCAGTACCAGCATTCCTTAATAGCAGATAAATGCATTAACATTAGCTTTCACACTGCTGGGAGGAGCTTGCATAAAAAGAACTATCAGTACCAGCATTCCTTAATAGCGGATAAATGCATTAACATTAGCTTTCACACTGCTGGGCGGAGCTTGCATAAAAAGAACTATCAGTACCAGCATTCCTTAATAGCAGATAAATGCATTAACATTAACTTTCACACGGCTGGGCGGAGCTTGCATAAAAAAGAACTATCAGTACCAGCATTCCCTAATAGCAGATAAATGCATTAACATTAGCTTTCACACTGCTGGGCGGAGCTTGCATAAAAAAGAACTATCAGTACCAGCATTCCTTAATAGCGGATAAATGCATTAACATTAGCTTTCACACTGCTGGGCGGAGCTTGCATAAAAAGAACTATCAGTACCAGCATGCCTTAATAGCAGATAAATGCATTAACATTAACTTTCACACGGCTGGGCGGAGCTTGCATAAAAAAGAACTATCAGTACCAGCATTCCTTAATAGCAGATAAATGCATTAACATTAGCTTTCACACTGCTGGGCGGAGCTTGCATAAAATGAACTAACAGTACCAGCATTCCCTAATAGCGGACAAATGCATTAACATTACAAAACAAATATGCGGGGCACAGCACTAGTGGGGAGCCTCTCCCCCTGGAATACAGTAAATTGCTCCCACATTGCAGAGTCCTGGCAGCGGAAGGGGTTAAATAAAGGGACACAGGGGTACTTAGGGGAGCCTCCCCCTTTTAACAATGTGTCCCCTTTGCAGAGTTTTAGCAGCGGAAGGGCTCAAGATAGGGCACAGGGAAATAAAGGGTGTCTACCCCCCTTTTTGGCAGAGTTTTAGCAGCGGAAGGGCTTTTGCCAGGGCAGAGTTTGGGCAGCGGAAGGGTTTAATAGTTATCTCACCCCCTGCTGCGGCGCTTCTGCCACCTACGATCCGGCCTTCGTCTTCGGCGCCACCCGGGATGCAGAGCACCGCACCGGGGATGCACCTTCGAGCAGATGTCGGCCCCTGGATCCAGTCCTCCGTCTCCTGGCTCGGTCACTGGCGTCCTGAAGAGCTGCTGAAGCTCCGCGATGTCTTCTCCCTCTCTCCTCTTTAGGCGTCCGGTCGGCGTCACAGGTCCCCAGGGTCCTCTGCGATGGTCGTCTTCCGCGATGCCTGCTTCTCCCCGTCACCGTTACTCCGCACCGCTCTGGTCTTCTCTCCCGGGGTCCTCGCTGGGGTCCTCTCTTTGAAGTTGTCCGGTGCACTGCCTCTTCTCCCGTCTTCTAAACTCCGCGGCACCTTCTCCTGCGTCCGGCCTCCTGGCGCTTGTCACGACTCCCGTCCTTCTGCACGGCTCCTGACGTGGCACTCCTTCTCTCCGTTCTCCCGGGCAGCAGCTCCTCTTAAAGGGTAAGGTCTCTTCTACTCCACCCACGGTCAATCTGTTCATTGGAGGCTGTCGTCGGTCGTTTTCCGCCCTAGAGTCCTTTCTCCCCTGCAACTCCAGGGGTCCAATCGGCGCGGGGCCCTCATTCCCGGGCTCATTGTTACTGAGGCCAGGGGGAAAACTTCAGAGGGCTGAAGGCGCCAAACTCCGGGCTCTTCTGCCCTGCAACTGCAGGGAATCCAATCATTGCTGACTTCATTTCCCGGGGCTGGCTGTTGCTGAGGGAGGGAATGTATGTGGGAGATTTGAGGTGCCCATATGTTTTCCCTAATGTGTGATAAGGCTCTGTTACCTAAGAAGGGAAGAAAAGAAAGAAAGGAAGAAAAAAAAAACAACAAAAAAAAAAAAAACTCCCTACAGATATAGGGTATTACATTTCTTCAGGGCATTACATTCTACCCCCCTAAAATTATACGTGTCCTCACGTATATTAACACGAATTTCTAAATTTAGATAATCAATACATTCACATATTTGAATAACATGACTATTGGTTACTATAACTCCGTTCCTTTCTTTTATCCATGCAGCCAATCTTATTCCCTATACCGTAAAGGAGGAATTCCTTTAGTGCTTCTTGAAGAACGTCTAAGTTCTCCATCTTCCATTCTTGGTTCCAAGGTTGTTACAATGCCCTCCGACTAATTCCCAGGTGGGAAACACTCAACCGACGGAGGGAACCCAATAAACCACAGCATATCCAATGGATTGCAATATTGATGGTCTGCAGGGACACTTAACCTCTCTGTCACGGAAGCACCAGAGTCCAGAGCATCCTCCATGGGGGTGGTACAGCGCCGCAGGCGATTCCGATGAACAATTTTCTGTTGAACTCCATCTGTAATCACGTAGGTTGGGAATTCTGGGTTTGGGGTGGCGGTCACCAGATAGGGAACCTCTTCCCACCATGAGTCCAATTTGCTGCGTCGGACATTCTTTCTAAGCCACACCCTATCTCCTATTTGTAGAGGCTCCGCAAATGCTTGCTTGTTGTAGAATTTTTCTTGTTTATAGTGAACTTCCTCCATCTGCTGTTTAACCAATATTTTGGCTTCTTTGATATGCTCCTGATGTTCTGTTACCCAATCTCCCCTGGATGGGCAGGCGTAATTGATCATGGTAGGAATATCTAACTGTAAATCGGCCGGAAGCCTTCCTTGTCGCCCAAACATTAAGTAGTAGGGAGTGTACCCAGTGGAGCAGTGTTCAGTATTATTGTACAGAAACGTTAGTTCTGGTAACAGACTAGGCCAATCCAGCCTTCGTGGCAACGGAATAGCCCGAAGCATGTTTATCAAAGTCTGGTTTATCTTTTCACATAGACCATTGCACTGGGGATGGTATGCCGTTGTCCTCATTTTATGACACTGATAGAGCTCGCACAATTCTACAAACAGTTGAGATTCAAATGCTGTCCCTTGATCAGTTAAAATCTGTTCCGGGTAACCATACGGTTGAACAAAATGCTTCCAGAAGGTGATAGCGGTCGTTTTTGCGGACAAATCCCTTACCGGAACTGCGACAACAAATTTTGTGTAATGGTCTATGATCGTCAAGGCATACTGATACCCACTGCGACTAGCTTCCAATTTGACATGATCTAATGCCACCAGCTCCAACGGTTGGGAACTCACAATAGGATGAAGAGCAGCTCTCTGTTTTTTGTCGGGAATTTTCTTCAAGTTGCAGTATTGACAGGAATGACACCATTTTTCCAGATCCTCACGTAGACCTACCCAATAAAAACGGGCCCTTATAGTGTTTTCCGTTTTCTGAATCCCAAAATGTCCTGATTCATCATGATATTTCTTTAGGATGCAAGGCGCATGGGTTTTTGGGATTATCAATTGCAGGGTAGAGCGATGACTCTTCGGGTGGATGGAATGGCGCTGAAGAAGCCCCCCTTGAATTTGCAATTTTTCTCTCTGTCTCCAAAGTTTCACCAATTCCGGGTCAGCTTGCAGTCGCCGGTCTCTACTAAGTCCTTCTTCTGAATTAAGTAACTGTATTAGTTCTTGAATGATTGGACTCTTTTCTTGAACCACTTGCCAATGTCGGCCTTCCAGGTGCCGTTCGGATCTTCCTTTTTTTAATTTATCCGTAGAGTTCCTAGGCATCACGATTAGTTGTTGTTGACTATCCTTCCCGAGGAGAGGGGGTAATTCAACTTCTTCCCAGATATCTTCCTCTTTATGTTCCATCTGCAATGGTAGTCGAGACAGAGCGTCGGCATTGTCGTGTTGCCTCCCTTTGCGATATTTAATAGAAAAGTTGAAATTTGCTAATCTGGAACACCACCTCTGTTCTAATGCTCCCAACCGTGCTGTCTGCAAGTGAGCGAGGGGGTTGTTATCCGAAAAAACTGTAAATTTAGAGGCTGCTAAATAATTCTTGAATTTTACGGTGACGGCCCATACAACGGCAAGAAGTTCCAACTTGAAAGCACTGTAATTACTATCGTTACGTTCAGTTTTAGTTAGTCCCCCTACTAGCATAGGCAATCACTCTTTCCTGGCTTCCTTGAACCTGAGAAAGGACTGCCCCCAACCCCTGATAGCTGGCATCGGTATATAGGTGAAAGGGCTGCTCATAATTTGGGTAGGCCAGCAGTGGAGCACTTGTCAAGGCCGATTTCAATGCTTCGAACGATTGCTGCTGTGTTTCTGTCCAAGGAATTGGTCCCTTCGGGGCTAAACGTGTTTTTGAAACCCCACGAAGTAGGCCAAAAAGAGGGGAGCCGATCTTGGAGAAGTCCTGAATGAACCTACGATAATATCCTGCAAAACCTAGGAATGCTCGGACGTCCTTCAGGGTCTTGGGAACTGGCCACTCCTGTACTGCTCGGATCTTTTCTGGATCAGGGGAGATACCTTCGGGACTAACAATATGCCCGAGGTACTGTACGGAAGTCTTTAAAAGATGACATTTTGATGGTTTCACTTTTAATCCGTATTTTGCCAGTTGTTGGAAGACTTCATTAAGATGTCTTAGATGTTCCTCATATGAGCGTGAGAAGATAATGATGTCGTCCAGGTAAAGTAGGACCATATCGAAATTCTTATATCCCAAGCAGTGTTCCATAACCCGTTGAAAAGTTCCTGGTGCGTTACACAGTCCGAATGGCATTCTTACAAATTCGTACAGGCCCATAGGGGTGATGAAGGCGGTTTTTTCGCGATCTTCAGGGGCCACCGGTATCTGCCAATATCCACTAGTAAGATCCAGGGTGGAGAAATATTTTGCCGAATTAAGTGCAGTTAATGTTTCCTCAATCCTGGGGAGAGGGTATGCATCTTTATGAGTGATATTATTTAACTTGCGATAATCCACACAAAACCGTAGGGAACCATCTTTTTTTCGTACTAGTACCATTGGGGCTGCCCACGGACTATAACTCTCTCTAATGACTCCTGACCTTTTCATATCTTCCAACATTTTCTTGACGGGCTGATACATTGCTGGGGCTAACGGCCGGTGTCGTTCCCTAATTGGTAGATTATTTCCGGTAGGAATTTGATGCTGGATAGTCTTTACACAGCCAAAGTCCTCAGGGTTTTGACTGAACGTCGCCTGATTCTCTTTAACTACCTCCAATATTTTGTTTTTGTGTTCTTCGGGAGTATCCGGGGTGCCTATTTCTATATTCTCCCACCATGGCGAGCCATTCATATCTTGTACATCCTCCGTTGTCTGAGAACTCAACTGCGTACCTGAGCCGGGTACGGGATAGATGTTCTGAAAAGTCACATTGGTTAATGTAGCAACTACCTGGTTTCGGTAAAGGTAGATCGGATGGTCAAACGGGTTGAGGATCCGAACGGGCAGCTTCCCTTGTTTAACATACACTATGCTCTTAGCGACCAAGGCCTGTGAAGGTGTTTTCCTGAAATCTGGTTCGACTAAGGCTTCATAATCTCGTCCGCGAGGGCCGATTTTGCTTTTACACCATAATATGGTCTCAGTGTTGGGTTCTAGTGCGACGGCATGGTGTTCGGCAATTCTTACTTTCCCCACATGTCCACTAGTACTGGTGAAGTTCTGTTGTGCTCGTAATGTTTTCATCACTCTTTCGAAACTCCTCTTGTCCTGCGCTGAGCAGACCTCCGCTTCTTTTCGTAGAGCATTTACTAACTCATTGGGGCAGTGTTGCAATACGTTCATTCCTAATATCACGGCGGGTACCCCCTTCTCATCTACGTTGGTGATGACACATCCTTGTTGACGTAGACATGTGTCACCTATTTGAATGTCACACTCCCAGTAGCCACGGCAGGGGATTTGCTGACCATCACTGGCCAATAAATTTAACCAATTCGGAGGGGGTGGGATGAGATCCTTTTCTTGCCAATGTTCACTAAACGTATTCCATTGTATCGTGGTTACTTGTGATCCGGTATCCAATAAAGCCGAAATCTCTATGCCGTTAATACATATCCCAAGACTGGGGCATTGTCCTACATACTTCATTCGATTCATTTTTCTTCTTGGACCTAGTTGTTGGAAGTCTCCCGAGGGTCGGTCCGCTGCCGCGGGATTTCCGAGTTTAAAGCCTCCGAACGGCACTGTCGTTCTATGTGTCCGCTTTGCTGACACCTGCGACAAATGGGTCGCCCCTGTTGATCGAATTGGTCTGTTGAGCGTCTCCCAAACCTAGTGGGAGATCTCCAATTATCTTCGAAGGGCCTTTGCGCTGGTCTCCAATTTCTTTGGCGTTCTACTCTCCAATTTCCCGAGTTTTCTCGTGATTGATCTCTCCAGGCCTTAACTTCTCGAGTTAGTTCCGCAACTTGTTTACTTAGGGCGTCAACAATATTACTTGTGGCTGGATGTTCATGTTGTACGGTAGAGGTCACGTGTGGGCGAGGTGAGCATTCCCGTTTATCAGCACTGGTTCCTAAAATCTTTATGGCGGTCTCTTTAAAGTCTAAAAAAGTTTCGTCTGGTGCTTGATTCTGTAACAACTTTAGCTGGGACTTGGCGCTTTCCTCTCTTATTCCCTCAATAAACTGGTCGATCAGAGTTTTATCCACATCTCGAACTTCCTCGGAATCCATTTGTTGGATAGATTTCAAAGCTTCTTGCAGACTCAGTGCAAAATCACGTACCGATTCCCCATGTTGTTGCGTCCTAGCATAAAACCGTGTTTTTAATTCAGAGAGGGTTTTAATCTCGAATATTCGTGCCAACCTTTCAAATACTTGTTCCACCGTTTTTTTCTCCCGGTCAGGCCATGAGATAACTTCTCTTAAGGCGGACCCCTTTAATTGTCCTTTTATTACTTCAACCTTTTGGCTTTCGGTGAGGGAGTACAGTTTAAACATCGAACTCAATTTCGCTTTAAAATCTTTAAAATTTTCAATTCCTCTATTTTCCACTTCCCCAGAGTAACTAGGAAGCCAAGGTGCACCGAAATAATAAGGCATTGTTATTGGGGTCAAGACGCTCGCCCCTTCCGGGGCTCCGCCACTGCTTGAAGCTAGTGATTCTTTTTCCATTGTGTCTGTGGGAACTGGCTTGCCAGAAGTCTCTGATCCTGTTCGTGACGCCAGAAAATGGTTATGTAACCCCCCAGTCCGCAGGTATGCTGGAAAATCCGAATCCCTGGTTGAGGGCACTCCACTATCTTATGGTACCAGCACCCCGTGACAGAGAGGCAAGCGTTTAAGTTCCCTTTTAAAATGCAGACACCAACTGACATGTAATGCGTACAACACGATTTTATTTCTTCTGTAAAGAATAACAGGATTACATTCCAAACAGTTGTTTACACTTAGCACAAACACTACTACAGGATATAGAATAGAGCCAGGTAAACAAAAAAAAATTAAAAAAAACAATAAGTTATTGATGAGAGCAAGATAGTTATGGCTCTTCTATATATCAGACTCAGATAACCAGCGTCGGCAATGCAGGTAGCAGGTAAGTAAGAACTTGTGCACAAATAAAGCAAACTGGTGATGGCTTCTGGATAACAGTCTCAGGTAACCAGCGTCGGCAATACAGGTAGTAGGAGCTTGTGCACAAATAAAGCAAACTGGTTATAGCTTCTGGATAACAGTCTCAGGTAGCCAGCGTTGGCAATACAGGTAGCGGGGAAGTAGAATCTGGTGCACAAATAAAGCAGGCTGGTTATGGCTACTAAATAACGGTCTCAGGTCACCAGCGTCGGCAATACAGGTAACAGGTAAGCAGGAACTTGTGCACAAATAAAGCAAACTGGTGATGGCTTCTGGATAACAGTCTCAGGTAACCAGCGTCGGCAATACAGGTAGTAGGAGCTTGTGCACAAATAAAGCAAACTGGTTACGGCTTCTGGATAACAGTCTCAGGTAACCAGCGTCGGCAATACAGGTAGTAGGAGCTTGTGCACAAATAAAGCAAACTGGTTACGGCTTCTGGATAACAGTCTCAGGTAACCAGCGTCGGCAATACAGGTAGTAGGAGCTTGTGCACAAATAAAGCAAACTGGTTATAGCTTCTGGATAACAGTCTCAGGTGACCAGCGTCAGTAATACAGGTAGCAGGTAAGCAGGAACTTGTGCACGATTCAAGCAGGCTGGTTATGGCTATTAAACGACGGTCTCAGGTAACCAGCGTCGGCAATACAGGTAGCAGGTAAGCAGGAACTTGTGCACGATTAAAGCAGGCTGGTTATGGCTATTAAACGACAGTCTCAGGTAACCAGCGTCAGCAATACAGGTAGCAGGTAAGCAGGAACTTGTGCACGATTAAAGCAGGCTGGTTATGGCTATTAAACGACAGTCTCAGGTAACCAGCGTCAGCAATACAGGTAGCAGGTAAGCAGGAACTTGTGCACGATTAAAGCAGGCTGGTTATGGCTATTAAACGACAGTCTCAGGTAACCAGCGTCAGCAATACAGGTAGCAGGTAAGCAGGAACTTGTGCACGATTAAAGCAGGCTGGTTATGGCTATTAAACGACAGTCTCAGGTTACCAGCGTCAGCAATACAGGTAGCAGGTAAGCAGGAACTTGTGCACGATTAAAGCAGGCTGGTTATGGCTATTAAACGACAATCTCAGGTAACCAGCGTCAGCAATACAGGTAACAGGTAAGCAGGAACTTGTGCACGATTAAAGCAGGCTGGTTATGGCTATTAAACGACAGTCTCAGGTAACCAGCGTCAGCAATACAGGTAGCAGGTAAGCAGGAACTTGTGCACGATTAAAGCAGGCTGGTTATGGCTATTAAACGACAGTCTCAGGTAACCAGCGTCAGCAATACAGGTAGCAGGTAAGCAGGAACTTGTGCACAATTAAAGCAGGCTGGTTATGGCTATTAAACGACAGTCTCAGGTAACCAGCGTCAGCAATACAGGTAGCAGGTAAGCAGGAACTTGTGCACGATTAAAGCAGGCTGGTTATGGCTATTAAACGACAGTCTCAGGTAACCAGCGTCAGCAATACAAGTAGCAGGTAAGCAGGTAACTTGTGCACGATTAAAGCAGGCTGGTTATGGCTATTAAACGACAGTCTCAGGTAATCAGCGTTAGCAATACAGGTAGCAGGTAAGCAGGAACTTGTGCACGATTAAAGCAGGCTGGTTATGGCTATTAAACGACAGTCTCAGGTAACCAGCGTCAGCAATACAGGTAGCAGGTAAGCAGGAACTTGTGCACGATTAAAGCAGGCTGGTTATGGCTATTAAACGACAATCTCAGGTAACCAGCGTTAGCACTACAAGTAGCAGGTAAGCAGGTACTTTGTGCACAAATAAAGCAGGCTGGTTATGGCTTCTAAATAACAGTCTCAGGTAACCAGCGTCAGCAATGCAGGTAGCAGGTAAGCAGGAACTTGTGCACAAATAAAGCAGGCTGGTTACGGCTTCTAAATAATAGTCTCAGGTAACCAGCGTCAGCAATTCATTAACATTAGCTTTCACACTGCTGGGCGGAGCTTGCATAAAAAGAACTATCAGTACCAGCATTCCTTAATAGCGGACAAATGCATTAACATTAGCTTTCACACTGCTGGGCGGAGCTTGCATAAAAAAGAACTATCAGGACCAGCATTCCTTAATAGCAGATAAATGCATTAACATTAGCTTTCACACTGCTGGGCGGAGCTTGCATAAAAAGAACTATCAGTACCAGCATTCCTTAGTAGCGGACAAATGCATTAACATTAGCTTTCACACTGCTGGGCGGAGCTTGCATAAAAAGAACTATCAGTACCAGCATTCCTTAATAGCAGATAAATGCATTAACATTAGCTTTCACACTGCTGGGCGGAGCTTGCATAAAAAGAACTATCAGTACCAGCATTCCTTAATAGCGGATAAATGCATTAACATTAGCTTTCACACTGCTGGGCGGAGCTTGCATAAAAAGAACTATCAGTACCAGCATTCCTTAATAGCAGATAAATGCATTAACATTAACTTTCACACGGCTGGGCGGAGCTTGCATAAAAAAGAACTATCAGTACCAGCATTCCCTAATAGCAGATAAATGCATTAACATTAGCTTTCACACTGCTGGGCGGAGCTTGCATAAAAAAGAACTATCAGTACCAGCATTCCTTAATAGCGGATAAATGCATTAACATTAGCTTTCACACTGCTGGGCGGAGCTTGCATAAAAAGAACTATCAGTACCAGCATGCCTTAATAGCAGATAAATGCATTAACATTAACTTTCACACGGCTGGGCGGAGCTTGCATAAAAAAGAACTATCAGTACCAGCATTCCTTAATAGCAGATAAATGCATTAACATTAGCTTTCACACTGCTGGGCGGAGCTTGCATAAAAAAGAACTATCAGCACCAGCATTCCTTAATAGCGGACAAATGCATTAACATTAGCTTTCACACTGCTGGGCGGAGCTTGCATAAGCTCCCATGGGGGTGGTACAGCGCCGCAGGCGATTCCGATGAACAATTTTCTGTTGAACTCCATCTGTAATCACGTAGGTTGGGAATTCTGGGTTTGGGGTGGCGGTCACCAGATAGGGAACCTCTTCCCACCATGAGTCCAATTTGCTGCGTCGGACATTCTTTCTAAGCCACACCCTATCTCCTATTTGTAGAGGCTCCGCAAATGCTTGCTTGTTGTAGAATTTTTCTTGTTTATAGTGAACTTCCTCCATCTGCTGTTTAACCAATATTTTGGCTTCTTTGATACGCTCCTGATGTTCTGTTACCCAATCTCCCCTGGATGGGCAGGCGTAATTGATCATGGTAGGAATATCTAACTGTAAATCGGCCGGAAGCCTTCCTTGTCGCCCAAACATTAAGTAGTAGGGAGTGTACCCAGTGGAGCAGTGTTCAGTATTATTGTACAGAAACGTTAGTTCTGGTAACAGACTAGGCCAATCCAGCCTTCGTGGCAACGGAATAGCCCGAAGCATGTTTATCAAAGTCTGGTTTATCTTTTCACATAGACCATTGCACTGGGGATGGTATGCCGTTGTCCTCATTTTATGACACTGATAGAGCTCGCACAATTCTACAAACAGTTGAGATTCAAATGCTGTCCCTTGATCAGTTAAAATCTGTTCCGGGTAACCATACGGTTGAACAAAATGCTTCCAGAAGGTGATAGCGGTCGTTTTTGCGGACAAATCCCTTACCGGAACTGCGACAACAAATTTTGTGTAATGGTCTATGATCGTCAAGGCATACTGATACCCACTGCGACTAGCTTCCAATTTGACATGATCTAATGCCACCAGCTCCAACGGTTGGGAACTCACAATAGGATGAAGAGCAGCTCTCTGTTTTTTGTCGGGAATTTTCTTCAAGTTGCAGTATTGACAGGAATGACACCATTTTTCCAGATCCTCACGTAGACCTACCCAATAAAAACGGGCCCTTATAGTGTTTTCCGTTTTCTGAATCCCAAAATGTCCTGATTCATCATGATATTTCTTTAGGATGCAAGGCGCATGGGTTTTTGGGATTATCAATTGCAGGGTAGAGCGATGACTCTTCGGGTGGATGGAATGGCGCTGAAGAAGCCCCCCTTGAATTTGCAATTTTTCTCTCTGTCTCCAAAGTTTCACCAATTCCGGGTCAGCTTGCAGTCGCCGGTCTCTACTAAGTCCTTCTTCTGAATTAAGTAACTGTATTAGTTCTTGAATGATTGGACTCTTTTCTTGAACCACTTGCCAATGTCGGCCTTCCAGGTGCCGTTCGGATCTTCCTTTTTTTAATTTATCCGTAGAGTTCCTAGGCATCACGATTAGTTGTTGTTGACTATCCTTCCCGAGGAGAGGGGGTAATTCAACTTCTTCCCAGATATCTTCCTCTTTATGTTCCATCTGCAATGGTAGTCGAGACAGAGCGTCGGCATTGTCGTGTTGCCTCCCTTTGCGATATTTAATAGAAAAGTTGAAATTTGCTAATCTGGAACACCACCTCTGTTCTAATGCTCCCAACCGTGCTGTCTGCAAGTGAGCGAGGGGGTTGTTATCCGAAAAAACTGTAAATTTAGAGGCTGCTAAATAATTCTTGAATTTTACGGTGACGGCCCATACAACGGCAAGAAGTTCCAACTTGAAAGCACTGTAATTACTATCGTTACGTTCAGTTTTAGTTAGTCCCCTACTAGCATAGGCAATCACTCTTTCCTGGCTTCCTTGAACCTGAGAAAGGACTGCCCCCAACCCCTGATAGCTGGCATCGGTATATAGGTGAAAGGGCTGCTCATAATTTGGGTAGGCCAGCAGTGGAGCACTTGTCAAGGCCGATTTCAATGCTTCGAACGATTGCTGCTGTGTTTCTGTCCAAGGAATTGGTCCCTTCGGGGCTAAACGTGTTTTTGAAACCCCACGAAGTAGGCCAAAAAGAGGGGAGCCGATCTTGGAGAAGTCCTGAATGAACCTACGATAATATCCTGCAAAACCTAGGAATGCTCGGACGTCCTTCAGGGTCTTGGGAACTGGCCACTCCTGTACTGCTCGGATCTTTTCTGGATCAGGGGAGATACCTTCGGGACTAACAATATGCCCGAGGTACTGTACGGAAGTCTTTAAAAGATGACATTTTGATGGTTTCACTTTTAATCCGTATTTTGCCAGTTGTTGGAAGACTTCATTAAGATGTCTTAGATGTTCCTCATATGAGCGTGAGAAGATAATGATGTCGTCCAGGTAAAGTAGGACCATATCGAAATTCTTATATCCCAAGCAGTGTTCCATAACCCGTTGAAAAGTTCCTGGTGCGTTACACAGTCCGAATGGCATTCTTACAAATTCGTACAGGCCCATAGGGGTGATGAAGGCGGTTTTTTCGCGATCTTCAGGGGCCACCGGTATCTGCCAATATCCACTAGTAAGATCCAGGGTGGAGAAATATTTTGCCGAATTAAGTGCAGTTAATGTTTCCTCAATCCTGGGGAGAGGGTATGCATCTTTATGAGTGATATTATTTAACTTGCGATAATCCACACAAAACCGTAGGGAACCATCTTTTTTTCGTACTAGTACCATTGGGGCTGCCCACGGACTATAACTCTCTCTAATGACTCCTGACCTTTTCATATCTTCCAACATTTTCTTGACGGGCTGATACATTGCTGGGGCTAACGGCCGGTGTCGTTCCCTAATTGGTAGATTATTTCCGGTAGGAATTTGATGCTGGATAGTCTTTACACAGCCAAAGTCCTCAGGGTTTTGACTGAACGTCGCCTGATTCTCTTTAACTACCTCCAATATTTTGTTTTTGTGTTCTTCGGGAGTATCCGGGGTGCCTATTTCTATATTCTCCCACCATGGCGAGCCATTCATATCTTGTACATCCTCCGTTGTCTGAGAACTCAACTGCGTACCTGAGCCGGGTACGGGATAGATGTTCTGAAAAGTCACATTGGTTAATGTAGCAACTACCTGGTTTCGGTAAAGGTAGATCGGATGGTCAAACGGGTTGAGGATCCGAACGGGCAGCTTCCCTTGTTTAACATACACTATGCTCTTAGCGACCAAGGCCTGTGAAGGTGTTTTCCTGAAATCTGGTTCGACTAAGGCTTCATAATCTCGTCCACGAGGGCCGATTTTGCTTTTACACCATAATATGGTCTCAGTGTTGGGTTCTAGTGCGACGGCATGGTGTTCGGCAATTCTTACTTTCCCCACATGTCCACTAGTACTGGTGAAGTTCTGTTGTGCTCGTAATGTTTTCATCACTCTTTCGAAACTCCTCTTGTCCTGCGCTGAGCAGACCTCCGCTTCTTTTCGTAGAGCATTTACTAACTCATTGGGGCAGTGTTGCAATACGTTCATTCCTAATATCACGGCGGGTACCCCCTTCTCATCTACGTTGGTGATGACACATCCTTGTTGACGTAGACATGTGTCACCTATTTGAATGTCACACTCCCAGTAGCCACGGCAGGGGATTTGCTGACCATCACTGGCCAATAAATTTAACCAATTCGGAGGGGGTGGGATGAGATCCTTTTCTTGCCAATGTTCACTAAACGTATTCCATTGTATCGTGGTTACTTGTGATCCGGTATCCAATAAAGCCGAAATCTCTATGCCGTTAATACATATCCCAAGACTGGGGCATTGTCCTACATACTTCATTCGATTCATTTTTCTTCTTGGACCTAGTTGTTGGAAGTCTCCCGAGGGTCGGTCCGCTGCCGCGGGATTTCCGAGTTTAAAGCCTCCGAACGGCACTGTCGTTCTATGTGTCCGCTTTGCTGACACCTGCGACAAATGGGTCGCCCCTGTTGATCGAATTGGTCTGTTGAGCGTCTCCCAAACCTAGTGGGAGATCTCCAATTATCTTCGAAGGGCCTTTGCGCTGGTCTCCAATTTCTTTGGCGTTCTACTCTCCAATTTCCCGAGTTTTCTCGTGATTGATCTCTCCAGGCCTTAACTTCTCGAGTTAGTTCCGCAACTTGTTTACTTAGGGCGTCAACAATATTACTTGTGGCTGGATGTTCATGTTGTACGGTAGAGGTCACGTGTGGGCGAGGTGAGCATTCCCGTTTATCAGCACTGGTTCCTAAAATCTTTATGGCGGTCTCTTTAAAGTCTAAAAAAGTTTCGTCTGGTGCTTGATTCTGTAACAACTTTAGCTGGGACTTGGCGCTTTCCTCTCTTATTCCCTCAATAAACTGGTCGATCAGAGTTTTATCCACATCTCGAACTTCCTCGGAATCCATTTGTTGGATAGATTTCAAAGCTTCTTGCAGACTCAGTGCAAAATCACGTACCGATTCCCCATGTTGTTGCGTCCTAGCATAAAACCGTGTTTTTAATTCAGAGAGGGTTTTAATCTCGAATATTCGTGCCAACCTTTCAAATACTTGTTCCACCGTTTTTTTCTCCCGGTCAGGCCATGAGATAACTTCTCTTAAGGCGGACCCCTTTAATTGTCCTTTTATTACTTCAACCTTTTGGCTTTCGGTGAGGGAGTACAGTTTAAACATCGAACTCAATTTCGCTTTAAAATCTTTAAAATTTTCAATTCCTCTATTTTCCACTTCCCCAGAGTAACTAGGAAGCCAAGGTGCACCGAAATAATAAGGCATTGTTATTGGGGTCAAGACGCTCGCCCCTTCCGGGGCTCCGCCACTGCTTGAAGCTAGTGATTCTTTTTCCATTGTGTCTGTGGGAACTGGCTTGCCAGAAGTCTCTGATCCTGTTCGTGACGCCAGAAAATGGTTATGTAACCCCCCAGTCCGCAGGTATGCTGGAAAATCCGAATCCCTGGTTGAGGGCACTCCACTATCTTATGGTACCAGCACCCCGTGACAGAGAGGCAAGCGTTTAAGTTCCCTTTTAAAATGCAGACACCAACTGACATGTAATGCGTACAACACGATTTTATTTCTTCTGTAAAGAATAACAGGATTACATTCCAAACAGTTGTTTACACCTAGCACAAACACTACTACAGGATATAGAATAGAGCCAGGTAAACAAAAAAAAAATAAAAAAAAACAATAAGTTATTGATGAGAGCAAGATAGTTATGGCTCTTCTATATATCAGACTCAGATAACCAGCGTCGGCAATGCAGGTAGCAGGTAAGTAAGAACTTGTGCACAAATAAAGCAAACTGGTGATGGCTTCTGGATAACAGTCTCAGGTAACCAGCGTCGGCAATACAGGTAGTAGGAGCTTGTGCACAAATAAAGCAAACTGGTTATAGCTTCTGGATAACAGTCTCAGGTAGCCAGCGTTGGCAATACAGGTAGCGGGGAAGTAGAATCTGGTGCACAAATAAAGCAGGCTGGTTATGGCTACTAAATAACGGTCTCAGGTCACCAGCGTCGGCAATACAGGTAACAGGTAAGCAGGAACTTGTGCACAAATAAAGTAAACTGGTGATGGCTTCTGGATAACAGTCTCAGGTAACCAGCGTCGGCAATACAGGTAGTAGGAGCTTGTGCACAAATAAAGCAAACTGGTTACGGCTTCTGGATAACAGTCTCAGGTAACCAGCGTCGGCAATACAGGTAGTAGGAGCTTGTGCACAAATAAAGCAAACTGGTTACGGCTTCTGGATAACAGTCTCAGGTAACCAGCGTCGGCAATACAGGTAGTAGGAGCTTGTGCACAAATAAAGCAAACTGGTTATAGCTTCTGGATAACAGTCTCAGGTGACCAGCGTCAGTAATACAGGTAGCAGGTAAGCAGGAACTTGTGCACGATTCAAGCAGGCTGGTTATGGCTATTAAACGACGGTCTCAGGTAACCAGCGTCGGCAATACAGGTAGCAGGTAAGCAGGAACTTGTGCACGATTAAAGCAGGCTGGTTATGGCTATTAAACGACAGTCTCAGGTAACCAGCGTCAGCAATACAGGTAGCAGGTAAGCAGGAACTTGTGCACGATTAAAGCAGGCTGGTTATGGCTATTAAACGACAGTCTCAGGTAACCAGCGTCAGCAATACAGGTAGCAGGTAAGCAGGAACTTGTGCACGATTAAAGCAGGCTGGTTATGGCTATTAAACGACAGTCTCAGGTAACCAGCGTCAGCAATACAGGTAGCAGGTAAGCAGGAACTTGTGCACGATTAAAGCAGGCTGGTTATGGCTATTAAACGACAGTCTCAGGTAACCAGCGTCAGCAATACAGGTAGCAGGTAAGCAGGAACATGTGCACGATTAAAGCAGGCTGGTTATGGCTATTAAACGACAATCTCAGGTAACCAGCGTCAGCAATACAGGTAACAGGTAAGCAGGAACTTGTGCACGATTAAAGCAGGCTGGTTATGGCTATTAAACGACAGTCTCAGGTAACCAGCGTCAGCAATACAGGTAGCAGGTAAGCAGGAACTTGTGCACGATTAAAGCAGGCTGGTTATGGCTATTAAACGACAGTCTCAGGTAACCAGCGTCAGCAATACAGGTAGCAGGTAAGCAGGAACTTGTGCACAATTAAAGCAGGCTGGTTATGGCTATTAAACGACAGTCTCAGGTAACCAGCGTCAGCAATACAGGTAGCAGGTAAGCAGGAACTTGTGCACGATTAAAGCAGGCTGGTTATGGCTATTAAACGACAGTCTCAGGTAACCAGCGTCAGCAATACAAGTAGCAGGTAAGCAGGTAACTTGTGCACGATTAAAGCAGGCTGGTTATGGCTATTAAACGACAGTCTCAGGTAATCAGCGTTAGCAATACAGGTAGCAGGTAAGCAGGAACTTGTGCACGATTAAAGCAGGCTGGTTATGGCTATTAAACGACAGTCTCAGGTAACCAGCGTCAGCAATACAGGTAGCAGGTAAGCAGGAACTTGTGCACGATTAAAGCAGGCTGGTTATGGCTATTAAACGACAATCTCAGGTAACCAGCGTTAGCACTACAAGTAGCAGGTAAGCAGGTACTTTGTGCACAAATAAAGCAGGCTGGTTATGGCTTCTAAATAACAGTCTCAGGTAACCAGCGTCAGCAATGCAGGTAGCAGGTAAGCAGGAACTTGTGCACAAATAAAGCAGGCTGGTTACGGCTTCTAAATAATAGTCTCAGGTAACCAGCGTCAGCAATTCATTAACATTAGGTTTCACACTGCTGGGCGGAGCTTGCATAAAAAGAACTATCAGTACCAGCATTCCTTAATAGCGGACAAATGCATTAACATTAGCTTTCACACTGCTGGGCGGAGCTTGCATAAAAAAGAACTATCAGGACCAGCATTCCTTAATAGCAGATAAATGCATTAACATTAGCTTTCACGCTGCTGGGCGGAGCTTGCATAAAAAGAACTATCAGTACCAGCATTCCTTAGTAGCGGACAAATGCATTAACATTAGCTTTCACACTGCTGGGCGGAGCTTGCATAAAAAGAACTATCAGTACCAGCATTCCTTAATAGCAGATAAATGCATTAACATTAGCTTTCACACTGCTGGGCGGAGCTTGCATAAAAAGAACTATCAGTACCAGCATTCCTTAATAGCGGATAAATGCATTAACATTAGCTTTCACACTGCTGGGCGGAGCTTGCATAAAAAGAACTATCAGTACCAGCATTCCTTAATAGCAGATAAATGCATTAACATTAACTTTCACACGGCTGGGCGGAGCTTGCATAAAAAAGAACTATCAGTACCAGCATTCCCTAATAGCAGATAAATGCATTAACATTAGCTTTCACACTGCTGGGCGGAGCTTGCATAAAAAAGAACTATCAGTACCAGCATTCCTTAATAGCGGATAAATGCATTAACATTAGCTTTCACACTGCTGGGCGGAGCTTGCATAAAAAGAACTATCAGTACCAGCATGCCTTAATAGCAGATAAATGCATTAACATTAACTTTCACACGGCTGGGCGGAGCTTGCATAAAAAAGAACTATCAGTACCAGCATTCCTTAATAGCAGATAAATGCATTAACATTAGCTTTCACACTGCTGGGCGGAGCTTGCATAAAAAAGAACTATCAGCACCAGCATTCCTTAATAGCGGACAAATGCATTAACATTAGCTTTCACACTGCTGGGCGGAGCTTGCATAAAATGAACTAACAGTACCAGCATTCCCTAATAGCGGACAAATGCATTAACATTACAAAACAAATATGCGGGGCACAGCACTAGTGGGGAGCCTCTCCCCCTGGAATACAGTAAATTGCTCCCACATTGCAGAGTCCTGGCAGCGGAAGGGGTTAAATAAAGGGACACAGGGGTACTTAGGGGAGCCTCCCCCTTTTAACAATGTGTCCCCTTTGCAGAGTTTTAGCAGCGGAAGGGCTCAAGATAGGGCACAGGGAAATAAAGGGTGTCTACCCCCCTTTTTGGCAGAGTTTTAGCAGCGGAAGGGCTTTTGCCAGGGCAGAGTTTGGGCAGCGGAAGGGTTTAATAGTTATCTCACCCCCTGCTGCGGCGCTTCTGCCACCTACGATCCGGCCTTCGTCTTCGGCGCCACCCGGGATGCAGAGCACCGCACCGGGGATGCACCTTCGAGCAGATGTCGGCCCCTGGATCCAGTCCTCCGTCTCCTGGCTCGGTCACTGGCGTCCTGAAGAGCTGCTGAAGCTCCGCGATGTCTTCTCCCTCTCTCCTCTTTAGGCGTCCGGTCGGCGTCACAGGTCCCCAGGGTCCTCTGCGATGGTCGTCTTCCGCGATGCCTGCTTCTCCCCGTCACCGTTACTCCGCACCGCTCTGGTCTTCTCTCCCGGGGTCCTCGCTGGGGTCCTCTCTTTGAAGTTGTCCGGTGCACTGCCTCTTCTCCCGTCTTCTAAACTCCGCGGCACCTTCTCCTGCGTCCGGCCTCCTGGCGCTTGTCACGACTCCCGTCCTTCTGCACGGCTCCTGACGTGGCACTCCTTCTCTCCGTTCTCCCGGGCAGCAGCTCCTCTTAAAGGGTAAGGTCTCTTCTACTCCACCCACGGTCAATCTGTTCATTGGAGGCTGTCGTCGGTCGTTTTCCGCCCTAGAGTCCTTTCTCCCCTGCAACTCCAGGGGTCCAATCGGCGCGGGGCCCTCATTCCCGGGCTCATTGTTACTGAGGCCAGGGGGAAAACTTCAGAGGGCTGAAGGCGCCAAACTCCGGGCTCTTCTGCCCTGCAACTGCAGGGAATCCAATCATTGCTGACTTCATTTCCCGGGGCTGGCTGTTGCTGAGGGAGGGAATGTATGTGGGAGATTTGAGGTGCCCACATGTTTTCCCTAATGTGTGATAAGGCTCTGTTACCTAAGAAGGGAAGAAAAGAAAGAAAGGAAGAAAAAAAAAACAACAAAAAAAAAAAAACTCCCTACAGATATAGGGTATTACATTTCTTCAGGGCATTACACATGGATGGGTCAGCATTAGGAGGGATTGCTGACTCCAGAGTGCCATTGGGGAAGCCAGGGGTGTCTCCAGGTAAGCTGGCTCTCAGATGCTGTAGGAGCCATTATCATGTGGCCTTACACTGGGCATTTAGACCCAGACATATTTGTAATTATTTATGGGGTGGGTGTGGGGTGCGGTGGCCCCTGTGTCGGTATGGCTGGGTGGCTTCAGGTCGGCACACCCTAACACTTTATTAACACTCATGATTTTCCCTATCACTTTGTATATATTTTTGTATTTTAATCACACTTCACTTATATAGCACTTCTGTGCTTCTTATTAACCCTTATTAACTTTCACCTGTGTGCTGACCTGGGGTAGCCGACCTGTGCCGGCATGATGGGGTCCTGCACTCCGGACCCATACCTAGTATTAGGGACCCCCCAGTGACGGAGAAGCCTTGTCGATCGGCCTGGGGGCTTAACCCTATATCTGCAGATATACGCAACTAAGAATAGCGTCATCGCCTGCCCGGACCGCCCACTTTACTCGCTAAGTGGACGGCCAGGCAGGGGGGGACCCCTGAAATCGGAAAACTTGCCTACTCTTCCGGGGGGCCGGGAGGGTCACCCAATTTTCAGGAGCCTCCCGGCAATTCCGAGAGAGTAGGCAAGTATGCCTGAACAAGCCATATCCCTATACAATGCATCCCTTACTTCTGCTCTCAAGACCCACTTCTTCAGCAAACCCAGCCAAATCTCATCCTAACCCTCTGTTCCACGCTCAGTCTACCCCATCTGTGTCACCCCTGTCTGTCTGCCCCTCCCCTTTAGAATGTAAGCTCTCACGAGCAGGGCCCTCTTCCCTCATGTGATTATCCTTCTCTTACTTTAATAATGCTCAACTCTATCAACTCCAGCAATCCTCTTTCACCTGATACTTATCTCAGTGTTGTCTACTGATGTAGTTATGCTTAGTTACCCTGTACTTGTCCTATATTGTTTTCAACTGTGAGTCACTGTTTTCCTGTTTTGATTATGTGCATATGTACTCTGTGATTGGGCGCTGCGGAACCCTTGTGGCGCCATATGAATAAAGGATAATAATAAATAATAATAAAATGACTGATCAAAGTAGTGGTGATAGATCTCCCTCAAATGAAAGAAGTTTTGAAGAACAGATTTAAGAACTTTCATATATAAGTTGAGTGTTGAATCTTATATTGCTTATCATTCTTGAATTGCATGCTGTGTTTTGTTAACATCACTGATATGCACCAATAAACTATTTCTACATTTTCCTCTAATACTGAGTCTATTTAGTATTTACTGATTGACATAGAATCATTGGACTGACATTTGTCAAGCAAAGTGATGAAGGATTACATCAGACATAACAAAAAGTTTCACTATATAACAGGTCTGGCCAACCTGTGGCTCTCTAGCTGTTGTGAAACTACACATCCCAGCATGCTCTGCCACAGTTTTAGCATTTCCTAATAGTAAAAGTGTAGTAGGGCATGCTGGGACTTGTAGTTTCACAACAGCTGGAGAGCCACATGTTGGCCAGGACTGCTATATAAGTTAATCAAAACTGTCCAGTTGGCTCCAATAGTTTGAGCATTTGAGATCTTTTTCAGTTTTGTCATGCAATGTCGTTGTGTGCTCACATTTACCGTATTACAAAAACTAACTTCATGAGCAAATGAGTAATTGTAGCAATTCGAGCTGAGATTCCACATTTATCAAATAGTACTCATCCCTAGGGATTTGGTTTGAATTACTAAAAAACGACTTTTATCTAGTTTGACACATCTTGAGGCACGGTACAGTATGCCTTTCTGTTCTATTGTATAACTCAGTGGCAAAAGGTCAGTATGTATCTCTTTCTCTCTTTCATGGTGTATCTTGCTTTTGAAACTCCACAAAGGAAATGAATGCCATAGAACCTCTCTTTATCAAAACGTGCCTTATAAATGTAAAAATGCTTTTGTAAGAATATGGCCCTGTAGCGGGTAAATTTCAGGTGATCACTGGAGACTGAAGTTCTTCAAAACAAGTAATTGTTTATTCCCGCAGAAAGCTAGCAATACAGGAACATAAGAGTACAACTCTACAAGAAACTGTATTCACAGGAGTACAGAAAACAGGAAGGTCATGAGTCTGTAGTATTAAGCACCCAGCGGGATGCAAAAGGTGCACACCTTCCTGCAGTGGCAAATTCAGGATTTCTAGATGGAGGTTTCCAAATGTAATCCACAATCTACCACTCTGCAGAACATGTAATCGTAATCATATTATTATATACGGTTGCTATTGTCAAAATTTGAGCCACTTGCCAAGAGAAGGGGGTGGGGGGTTTCCGGGCAATCTGAACCCCCCCCCCCCCCCCTGTGTTTGCCCCTCCCCCCTGTGTTTGCCTATGCCAGTGGTTTCCAAACTTTTTTGAATCACGGCGCCCTAGAATATCAGAATTTTTTTCACGGCACCCCTAGGCCAAAAATTTCTTATTGAGAAATGTAGAAAGAAATATTACATTAAGTAGATCGCGTTTATATGTCATCCTTAGGGTCAGTTGTGTGGTGAGGGACAAGATTTGCTTCTGTTTGGCCACATATTTTATGACTGGCAGCCACCAGCACTGGTTTTGCCTATTATATTGACCATGAATAATTTGAATTGGTCCTGGACCACCAGCCCAGGGCACCCCTGCAAGTGTCCCGAGGCACCCCAGGGAGCCACGGCACACAGTTTGGGAACCTCTGGCCTATGCCCTGTCTCTTCCCCTGACAGACACACACTAGCCAGGTTATATACCGGAACTCCACAGAAGGTTAACCCTTTATTCAAAAGTGGGACAGTTCCACCCTGCCTCAGCCCCTAATACTGGCTTGTGTTCTTTGGGTCATCTTATTACATTCGCATTATATTTAGTGTAGATTGCAGCAAAATAATCTGTAGTATTGTACACAGTACTGGTCCCTGCTTCTAAAACAGCCTGTATGTAAATGTGAAGTATAATATGCACAAGTCCTGGGTACTTGCAAAAAATAGGATTTTAATTACCTACCTGTAAGTCCTTTACTCGTATTCCGTAGAAGATGCTTGGGTCCACATTAGTACCATGGGGTATAGAGGGGTCCACTAGGAGCCATGGGCACTTTAAGAGTTTAATAGTGTGGGCTGGCTCCTCCCTCTATGCCCCTCCTACCAGACTCAGTCTAGAAACTGTGCCCGAGGAGACGGCCATATTTCGAGAGAAGAAAATTGATAAAGCTAAATATTTATCGTATATAAAACACTTTAAGAGGTCTAAGAACACTGTACGCTATCTACGTAAGAAGTACCGTAAGGGTACGCAAGTTGTGTAGCGATCGCTCAACCGTAGTCGAGACGCTCAAGCGTCACGTTCGCTTACGGCCTAGTGATCACAGGCAGGCACGCTATTGGCTGCCGACTAACGTAATGATTCGCTATAGCGTAGCGTACGCTCGGGACCACAAGGAGATCACCAGCGGTGCAGACGCTTACAACGTTAAAACCTTTATATCTATACCTTTAACAATGAGATACACAGTATACCTTAGTGACAGAGTGTAAGTGCAACCTGGTGTAACCTGATTAACTACAAAGCTGCTTGAGCGTCACCGACGCTCAGAGAATACTTAACCCTATAAAGAATACACAGATACCTGGGCTTAGGGTCCAAAACCTATTATATGTATTATAACTATTATACTTGCAAAAGGAATCACAGTACAAATGATACACTACAATATAACATAGACTAACTAACCAGATAACTACACGGGAAATACAATACAATACAATTAAAGGAAAATACGAGAGAAAGAGTAGGGAGAGAGAGAGAGAGATGGCTCACAGTAAGACAATATGATTACGGAGAAAACTTACGCACAAGGGGAACGATCGCATGCGCCTCGATATCCAGCTCCCGATTATCAGCAATGAGAACCGTTGATGAGAGTGAATCTGGATATGGTCGGCCTGCCTATTTATGCCCCACACACAATACAATTCAATGGTCCCTACAATCTCATTGTCCATTGGACACAGGAATTCGGCTTCGCATTATAACAAAAGGTCATAGGTTGATTCATACAGGTGGGCTGTGACTGTTTCCAACTGTTCAGGTGGGTGGGATACTGGGTTTCCCGCCGCATGACTAAGTAAGTACAAATAATAGTAAATGGACATAAACTTCTTATGTCCATAACCATTCGCACGAGCGATTAATCCGCTCCAAACCAACACCGGAATATTGCTATTTAAATACTCTTCCGATGGGTACCAAACACTACTGTATGACCCCTGTTAGACCCTTCGTACAATACAAAGAGGGATCTCTCTGTTCAGGAACATGCTATGTTAACCAAACTTTCAGAATCTATCAAAGGGACCATGATCTATAAAATACCTTATTAGTGAAAATATGTAACGATTGAGTCGCACGCTACGACTACACAAACTTTACCGTAAATACGCATACCGAGCACCAGCGGGTGCACGCAACAGCGGGTATGCGCACTCACGGGAGAGCGCACGCATGCGCAGCGCGGACCTGAATGAGGTGCAAATATGGCAGTGTGCATAGAGATATTTTTCTGACTTTGACAGTCCACCCTTTGGCAGTCAATAATAACTGCCACCTTCTAAAACATTTCAAAAGGAGAAAAATATATGTCAGGGGTTAATTCATTTCCATGGTTGGGTAAGGGAGGAGAGAGGAGTAGGTGGGAAGAGGGTATGACCTAGTGAGATAGCAGAAGCATGTGTGTATGAGTCCATGTTTGGGGGGTCAAGTATCATCGTGCCGTACGTGTTGTAAATCAAGCTTCGAGGTATTGCGAAGTATACATTTGAATTCCTTCTTATCCCGTGGTACGGGTCTGTGGATGGGCTGTCAAACTTTACCGAGCTCTTTTCGGATTTTGAACAAAATGGGGAGCACATTTTAGTTGATGATACATGAATGGGGGAATATGTGATTGCTGATATCTGTGCCTGTATTCCCTATACTATGTGTGTCATTACCTGAGGGTTGTAGAAATGAAGAAAAGACATAATTACGGTAAATGCGGTGGTATTCTATGTCAGGTTAATGTACATCTGTCGGTTGAAGTTTTGTTCGGTATCAGTTGAAAGTTGTCTTCTTTGCGCTGTGTTGCCCATTAGGTGTGAGCAAAAAGCTTTGTCAATGCCATTAGATTTACAAAAAATGTTGGGCTAGCGTAAGTTTAAGAATTCTAGGGAAACTGGGGATCCATGGCAAAGTTCATCAAATGTCCGTATCTACAGTGGTCAAAACTTCTTCTTTGGTCAATCCGTTGTCTGTATAGCGTCTCGTCAACTTCCTCGTCCAAGGGGGTCTTTTTATCTTGGAGAAAAACCAGAAAAACAGGTGAAAGAAACGGACCGTATAATCGCATTTTCATTACATCATTATTTCTATCATTGGGTCATAAATCAAATCCAGGTTAATTACAGTTTCCTCACTCCTCAAACTCATTACCCTGGTACGATGTTTGCACTTCATTAAAGCCTGACCGCATCTAAATATCAAGCCAATTGATATGACAACACCTAAGATACATAGGAGAAACTTCCCAACATCCATTATGACTCCTTGAGCCCAGTCTCCTAAACCGGAGAACCAATTTCGCGGGTTCAACCATGACACCCAACCAGTCAGCTCATTACCTACAGCAGCAAGAGTGAGATTGTGTTTTCGGCGAAATTCCCACTTCAATTGGAGAATATCGTCCATCTTTTGGTCTATGACCTCGACCGGATCCTCGGTGCTATTCGTGATATACGTGCAACACTTCACGCCATACTGTGTTGCCAATGTAACACAATACCCGCCTGTCACTGCTGTGAGGTAATTAAGAACCATTCTATGCTGCACCAGTTCTGTTTTATAAGCTTGAAGTTCCCTTCCAGTATATCTAAACGTGTCATCATACATTTCAGTGATATTATCTAACAAATTTGCGAGCGCCGATATGTATTTATAATTTAGCACTCCTCTAGCGGTGCGGGTGAAATCTAACGCGATTAAGAATTGAATCCCGGTGGATTCACTTATCAGATCAGAGGCCGGATGCTCTGTCTTCTCTATCAGGTGCCTTTTAACAACGTGCTCATAGTGGGTGTGAGTATAAGGAGCTTGGGCATCACGATGTATGTCTTTCATTTTGTCATGTGTTACAGTCATCACTTCAGGCAATACTTTTCCAATATAACACAATCCTTCAGAGTTTGGGGCAAGCCACTTGTACGCCTTTCTCCCGCATATGAAATATGCATCATCGGGGAGAACATATGGGACGGAGAAGGACATAACCATATTACACACCTTCCAGGTGAAATCTCCTAACCCTAATTCTTCCATCTGCTTAATACACGTATCAGGTTGTACGATATGTGCACAGTATCCTGGTGATACTTCTCCAACTCTCGTAATCCTATTTCCTAAGGTGTACCTATACCGGAAAGATTTTCCTCTACTAGCTATGTGGCGTACAAGCTCTGTATCTGTAGGCATTCTATCTGCTCTATGCGAAAAGGTCATGGTGTGGTTACTCCATGACACTTCCCAATTTCCCGGCTTTCTGGGATTAGAGATGTTGAAACATAATAGGGACCTATCCACATGGTATTGGTGGAGCTTCAAACTAGGAGGGCTGGAGATATTAAACCTCCTGTCCACCGGTCTCCCACCATTTAACTCAAGTACCTCCCCTATCGTTAAAGGAAATGGTACTAGCCCTGATTTGCTATGACCTTGAGGTACTTGAGAGCATACCCAACAATCTGTTTTGTTTAACACATTACCCACTAAGGAGTGATAGTCACTCAATGGATGCCGGTCCATATGGATATTAAAACTGGATTGGCATTTCTTAATGCACCCATCTTCAATGACATTGTTACAGAGCCTACAGATACAGTTTTCCTCAGCTAACAATCCGTCACAATTCCTTCTATGGTCAATGCTATCGGATCGTTTTCTGATACTCGCCTTTGCTTGTTGGTTAGGTTGATCTTGGAAAACTACGCCTCCATCTTTATCATCAGTACCCATTCCAGAACCTCTATCGACCTCCATGGAACTCTCGCCGGAACAGACTGCTCTGGTCAACATCATGGTCAACAGGAAAATCCGGATCACAGTCTCTTGGGGCAAGTCCATCTTATAGGAGGATACGGAGAAGAATGAGAAGGAGGAAAAAGAAATTTGAGGGAGAGGGGATGGGAAGTGGAGGAAAACAATAAAAGGGAGTGGGGAGTCGACAACAGCTCTCGGTCTTCAAGGCTCAGGTGCCGCCTCAGTCCACCTGGAACAGACACTCCAGTGATACAACCTCTACCGTCTGTTCCTTATCACGGGACTTCTCTGGATCAGCAACCTTCTTGCAGTGGGATGAATGGACCCAAGTCTCTCTCTCAGCAACCTTCAATGCTGTAGTGCTAGTCAATAAGACCTGGTATGGTCCTTCCCATCTGTCAATAAGGCAACCTGAGCGTAGAAAATTCCGTATCATTACATAATCCCCAGGTTCAATGTCATGACAATTACTATCAGGTAGATCAGGAATCACCAACTTCAGATTATCATTTTGATTCCTTAACTGTTTACTCATGTTAATCAAGTACTTTACAGTTACTTCATTGTTACATTTCAAATCATCCTAAGGGTTAATCATGGCATGCGGTTGTCGACCAAACAAGATTTCAAAGGGAGACAGATTAAGAGGGGACCTGGGAGTGGTTCTGATACTGTACAATACAATGGGTAAAGCTTCTGGCCATGTCAATCCTGTCTCTGCCATCACTTTACTCAATTTATTTTTAATAGTGCTGTTCACTCTTTCGACCTTCGCACTCGCCTGTGGACGGTACGGAGTGTGCAGCTTGCTATCAATTCCCATCAATTTACACATTCCTTGAAAGACATCACCTGTAAAATGGGTACCCCTATCACTTTCGATTATTCTAGGGATACCATATCTACATACAAATTCCTGCACAATTTTCTTAGCAGTAAACATAGCGGTATTTGTAGCCGCAGGAAATGCTTCAACCCAATTTGAGAAAACATCTATACAAACAAGTACATATTTCAAATTCCGACAAGGGGGTAATTGTATAAAGTCAATTTGTATTACCTGGAAAGGGCCGCCGGCAGGTGGGATATGGGATGGTTCTGTAGGTATTGCCTTTCCAATATTCTTTCTCAAACAGGTAAGGCATGACATTGCTCTTTTACTCGCATGAGAGGAGAATCCTGGGGCGCACCAATATGCTCTCACCAATTTGCACATCCCTTCCTTGCCTAGATGAGTCAGCCCGTGAGCTGCTTCAGCCAGACATGGAAGATATGCTCTGGGGGCCACTGGTTTACCATGTCCATCCGTCCAGAGTCCTGAGGACTCCTGGCCATATCCCTTTGCCTTCCAGACTGCCTTTTCCTGTGTGGAACACAAATTTTGCATTTCACACAACTTCTGTGTGTTAATGGTATTAAATACCATCAATTGTGTGGTGTCTGTCTGTATGGGGGTAGCAGCTGCTAACTTAGCAGCTTCGTCTGCTCGGCTGTTACCAAGTGATACCGGGTCTTGGCTATATGTGTGTGCTTTACATTTGATAACAGCCACTCTGTCGGGTTCCTGTATCGCTGTTAGAAGCCTTTTTATGTGAGTTGCATGCGCTACCGGTGTACCAGCGGCCGTCATGAAATTTCTGAGACGCCATAGGGCTCCGAAATCATGGACTACCCCGAATGCGTATCTAGAATCGGTGTAGATATTGGCTGACCTACCCTTAGCCAATTCACATGCTCTGGTTAGGGCGACCAGTTCAGCAACCTGGGCTGAGTGAGGTGGGCCTAGCGGTTCCGCTTCTATGGTGTCTTGGTCATCTACGACTGCGTATCCAGTACACAAGTCTCCCGAGTCTGACTGTCTATGACAACTACCGTCCGTGTAGAACGTGAGTTCTGCATCTTCCAGTGGGTTGTCACTGATGTCAAGGCCTTGCGGTAAAATTTTGGGTCAAATATTCCATACAATCATGTGTATCTTCCTTTATATTAAATCCTCCTTCCCCATCACTCTCACCTTCCACCCTTTGTGCCTGACCAGGCACACCTGGGAGATACGTTGCAGGATTTAATGCACTGCATCTCCTTATGGTGATGTTAACGGGGGCCATTAGTGCCAATTCCCATCTTGTAAACCTCGCTGATGAGACGTGTCTGGTTTGGGCAGAATTCAATAAGGCTGATACTGCATGTGGCGTATGGATTGTGAGGTTGTGGCCTAGCACGACATCTTCGCTTTTTGTCACTAGCAATGCTATCGCAGCAACGCTTCGCAAGCATGTGGGGAGGGATCGCGCTACCGTGTCTAGCTGAGCGCTGTAGTATGCAACTGGCCTACTGGCATCACCGTGTTTTTGGGTTAGTACACCTGCCGCGCAACCAGCACTTTCTGTTCCGTATAGTTCAAAGGGTTTTCCATAGTCTGGCATACCTAGTGCTGGTGCCTGTGTTAGGCACTGTTTAAGTCTCTCAAATGCTGTTTCGGACTCGTCTGTATGCGAAATCCTATCAGGTTTGTTTGAGGAGACCATTTCCTGCAAAGGTAACGCCAAAATGGAAAACCCTGGGATCCAATTACGGCAATACCCACACATTCCTAAAAACGTTCTGATCTGTTGCTGGGTTTGTGGCAGAGTCATGTCTCTAATTGCTTGGATTCTATCAGCGGTCAGGTGTCTCAGTCCTTGTGTTAGACAGTGTCCCAAATATTTTACCTTAGTTTGGCATAATTGCAACTTGTCTTTGGAAACCTTGTGTCCGGTGTCTGAAAGATGAAACAGGAGCTGTTTCGTATCCTTCAGAGATGCTTCCAGTGAATCTGAACACAGCAGTAAATCGTCCACATACTGTATCAATACTGATCCACTGTCTGGTTGGAAAGACTGTAAACAATCATGCAAAGCCTGAGAAAATATACTTGGACTATCTATGAAACCTTGGGGTAATCGAGTCCACGTGTATTGGACTCCTCTGTATGTAAATGCAAACAAATATTGGCTGTCAGGGTGCAGAGGTACCGAAAAGAAAGCGGAGCAGAGGTCAATAACAGTGAAAAATTTGGCAGTGGGAGGGATTTGCATTAGGATGACAGCTGGATTTGGCACTACGGGGAACTGACTCTCAACTATTTTGTTAATCCCCCTTAGATCCTGCACTAGTCTGTAACCCCTCCCCCCACTCTTTTTAACAGGGAAGATGGGACTATTGGCAGTGCTGGACGTTCTTACCAGAATGCCCTGTTGTAGCAAGCGCTCTATTACTGGGTAAACTCCTAACTCCACCTCTGGCTTCAGAGGGTACTGTGGGATTTTTGGAGCTATCCTACCATCTTTTACTTGTACAACTACTGGAGCTACGTTTGCCATTAATCCAGTGTCTTGTCCGTCTTTTGTCCAAAGTGACTCTGGTATCTGAGATGTCATCTCTTCTATTTGGGATGGATTCCTATTTGTCATAATGGTATGTGACATTAATTTTGATGGGGAGTCTAACATGTCTCGCACTTCCTGAGCGTGTTTCTCAGGTATGTCCAAGAATACACCTTCAGGAGTACAATAAATGACGCACCCCATTTTACACAGTAAGTCTCTTCCCAGGAGATTGGTTGGTGCCGATGCAGCCAGCAAAAAGGAATGCTTGGTATGCAAAGGCCCTATTGTAATCTCGGCTGGTTTGCTAACAGGGTAGTGCTGGACTACTCCTGTTACTCCCATGGCTGGAATTGTCCTACCAGTGGTTCTCATGCCCACTGTCGAATTTATCACTGACTTGGCCGCCCCTGTGTCTACAAGAAAGTTTAAAGTTTTACCAGCTACATTAATTGCGATCTCGGGTTCACTTCCAAGGTTGGCAATTAATTTTACTGGCTGCAGATTACAGGTATGGCCACACCCCTATTGGGTATGGTGACCTTCCTGAATCCCGCTGGCAGCAACTACTTGTGAGGGAGTTAGCTGGGAACTACCAGAGGCATGCCAGTCTCTGTTCGGGGGATATCTTTTTGTTTCCCCTGTATGTGGCTCATAACTCCGTTTCTGTGGACCCCGATCCCAATGTCGTGTGTCGTGTCGTTGTCTAGGGGGTTGGTATGAGTTTCGTGGATTCTTTACTCTACAATCTCGTGCCATGTGTCCCTGTTTGTGACAAGAATAACAAGTAACCATACTTGACTTACCCACAGGATTTGGTGATACAAACAAAGGCTGCCTTGTGGTCAGAGCCTGTATACTTACTGACATTAATTTATCACCTTGTTGTTCCCTGTGTCTGGTGATGTTTCTATCGTGATCAATAGCAGCCTCTCTCAAAGTAGCCACAGACAGACCTCGCCAACATGGTTGTGTGGTCTGTACCCTAGTCTTCAATGACTCTTTTAAACCATCCATCAGTACCGATACTGCTACTTCCCGATGGTTTGTGTCTGTTTTAATGTCCTCTATGCCTGTGTATTTTGCCATTTCTAATAATGCTCTGTGAAAATACTCTGCAGCTGTCTCTGACTCCTTCTGTTTAATGGAGAATATCTTATTCCATTTAGCTACTGCTGGGAAATACTCTTTTAACTGCAAGTTTATTCTTTTCACATTATCTTGGTTGTACACATCAGTAAGAGGTACATCATGATCTAGTCCGCAATCAGCTAAAAATTGAGTTGCGTCGACATTTGAGGGTAAACATGCTCTCAGCAATATCTGCCAGTCTTTATTGTTGGGCTCTACAGTGTTACCTAATTCTCTGATGTATTTTTGACTGGCAACTAAGTCTTTTCTGGGGTCAGGAAATTCGGACACTATGGTCCTTAGTTCCATTCGGGAAAATGGAGTGTACATGGCAATGTTCCTAATGGGAGTGGCTCCTGATGTGTCTGTTTTCCCATTTGGCACTGCTATTACTCTAACAGGTGTAATTCTAACAACCTCATTCTGTGTAGATTCTACAGGCTGTGGTGAAATAGTCTCAGCATAATGCATGGTGCCGTACTTACCAGTTGATACGACCTCACCTATCCCTCCGCTAGGGGCCTTTACTAATCTCGTGGGTGGAGCTGTGCCTACTGTGGTTTCTGCTATGGTGGCTGCTAGAGAGAGCGCTGAAATCGTTGCCGATTCGTCCTCTTGATCACACTCCTGAGGAAAGTTCAAAACAGGGTACAACTTGCACGGGTTAATACTTGCATGGGTTAATGGGTTAACATTATCATTAACATTTACACAGTTACTAAGTGATTTTGTGTTACACCTTAGTGCGTCTTTCTCCGCAATCAACTTCTCTCCTGATATATATGGTGGCGGTGGGGCCGTGGCAATCAGTTTTCTGTTAGAGCCAGATCCCGCCGCCTGAGCCAAACCTCTCTGTATCTCACCTTCCTGTTGCCACAACTGCAAATAATCATAATGCTGGATTCGTCTCTTTGTTGATTTTATGAGACATATCCTCCTCCTTAAATTTTGTAACACTTCTGAGCTGAAGCTACCTACTCTTGGGAATTTCTCCCCGTCATGTACAGTCATTCTCTCCCATTCATCACATAAAGTTTCTGTGTGACTTCCATATTTCTCACACATTATATACCTGGCCGACCCAATTGGTCGGACCACTGAATCAACCCGAACCGAGGTTGATCGCCCCCTACCTGAACAAGTGGCCCCCATAGTTCGAAAGTGTTGCTTTATTTAGCCAACTCTTACGCAAAACCAAATGTCCACAATAGGCTGACGGTGGCGGTTTACCGAGTACCCCACTCACTCGCCCACGCCGACCAATACGACCTGATCACACCGATATGGTGCTGGCGTACTCGACCTAGGGCCCCTGCGACCTGAACCTCTATTTACTGGAACCTGCGAGGGTTATCCGAAGAACACTTACTCTTTCCAGTAACTATTGGTTGCTGGATAGTTCCTGAGTGAGCAGCAAACTTCCCTTAAAGTAAAAAAATTACACAAATCACGTTAGAGTGTACAAATAGCGTTTGTGACCCCTTTACTCTTTTGGTATTAGGTCAGATTACTAACTAATGTACACAATTACGTGCGGTCCAATCGTTCAGTACACAAACAACTAAGCTTATGTACGGAAAGACCAATGGAATCGAAAATTACGGCTGCGAATTCCTTCAGCCAGAGCTTATATGGCCTATATGGGTGTTGCACCAACCCTTTTCGGTGTTGTGCCTGTGAACTGTATAGCGGACTTCCTTGTCGGCTGTACCTGGACCTCCTGGTCTGCTATGACCTCCTGGTCTTGTTACAGTATGACCTCCTGGTCTGCTATACTCTAATGCTCAAAATTGTATATTTAACCAGGGATGCCTCCCTAGCCACCGTGCACGTCACTTACACGCATGTACCTCACGAGTACTCGGCTTTTCTTGTGGTTCAACCTTTAAAAATTGTAAAAACACTCACTCATCACATGTACACTTTTGTTTCTATTTCTATTTCTGCGCAGAAATTTTTCTTTAGATCAGGTGTGTTACCAATTAGGAGCAGGATCTGTTAATTAAATTTCGGACACCCAAAAATAGACTTGCGTTATTTCTCGCCTCGCGTTATTTATCGCTTTGCGTTATTTATCGCTTTGCGTTAAAAATCAACTTATCGTGACTTGAGCTACGTGGGCGTAACCGGACGCTCCGTTGCGTAACGTACGCTGCGTGCGTCGGCCTTTGGATTGCGTACGCAAGTCTTTGTTAGAGACACGTATACGCAAAGCAAAGATCCACCGTAACACAATTTATACTTTTATCAATGTAGATGATCCTTGATCATCTACCACACAACACACTGACTTCGCCTTATCTCCCAGGCAAAACTGTGTGTTTGTCTATCCTTTAACTATGTTATCTATTCTTAAACTATGAAATAACGGCAACTCTCTTTTAGCACTTTTATCAACTATAAAACTGGCAGACAGGAGAGTGATATACGAAAATACACAAATGAAAAAGAAATGCAGATATATATATGTGTGCGTGCGTGTGTACGCAAGACAGAAAAATAAACAGTTTTAAAAGACACTAGCGTTTTGTTCTTACCTCCGGTTCCCGGATTCCTTCAGCACTCTTTACCTAAGCGAAGCAGACGCTTATCCTGTCAGCACTACGAGGGATACAACCTCCCGCCCTTTGCTGAGGGATAATGTCTGCTGATCTACCTAGTGCAGATATGTGAAGGACGGGCGAGCCGCCAATTGATAAAGCTAAATATTTATCGTATATAAAACACTTTAAGAGGTCTAAGAACACTGTACGCTATCTACGTAAGAAGTACCGTAAGGGTACGCAAGTTGTGTAGCGATCGCTCAACCGTAGTCGAGACGCTCAAGCGTCACGTTCGCTTACGGCCCAGTGATCACAGGCAGGCACGCTATTGGCTGCCGACTAACGTAATGATTCGCTATAGCGTAGCGTACGCTCGGGACCACGAGGAGATCACCAGCGGTGCAGACGCTTACAACGTTAAAACCTTTATATCTATACCTTTAACAATGAGATACACAGTATACCTTAGTGACAGAGTGTAAGTGCAACCTGGTGTAACCTGATTAACTACAAAGCTGCTTGAGCGTCACCGACGCTCAGAGAATACTTAACCCTATAAAGAATACACAGATACCTGGGCTTAGGGTCCAAAACCTATTATATGTATTATAACTATTATACTTGCAAAAGGAATCACAGTACAAATGATACACTACAATATAACATAGACTAACTAACCAGATAACTACACGGGAAATACAATACAATACAATTAAAGGAAAATACGAGAGAAAGAGTAGGGAGAGAGAGAGAGAGATGGCTCACAGTAAGACAATATGATTACGGAGAAAACTTACGCACAAGGGGAACGATCGCATGTGCCTCGATATCCAGCTCCCGATTATCAGCAATGAGAACCGTTGATGAGAGTGAATCTGGATATGGTCGGCCTGCCTATTTATGCCCCACACACAATACAATTCAATGGTCCCTACAATCTCATTGTCCATTGGACACAGGAATTCGGCTTCGCATTATAACAAAAGGTCATAGGTTGATTCATACAGGTGGGCTGTGACTGTTTCCAACTGTTCAGGTGGGTGGGATACTGGGTTTCCCGCCACATGACTAAGTAAGAACAAATAATAGTAAATGGACATAAACTTCTTATGTCCATAACCATTCGCACGAGCGATTAATCCGCTCCAAACCAACACCGGAATATTGCTATTTAAATACTCTTCCGATGGGTACCAAACACTACTGTATGACCCCTGTTAGACCCTTCGTACAATACAAAGAGGGATCTCTCTGTTCAGGAACATGCTATGTTAACCAAACTTTCAGAATCTATCAAAGGGACCATGATCTATAAAATACCTTATTAGTGAAAATATGTAACGATTGAGTCGCACGCTACGACTACACAAACTTTACTGTAAATACGCATACCGAGCACCAGCGGGTGCACGCAACAGCGGGTATGCGCACTCACGGGAGAGCGCACGCATGCGCAGCGCGGACCTGAATGAGGTGCAAATATGGCAGTGTGCATAGAGATATTTTTCTGACTTTGACAAAATACACAGATAGTGGTGAGATTCACACCAGCTCAAACATAACAAGGTAAACCTGGCTAAACAGCCTGAACAACCTCAGCAACAGCTGAAAAACAGTACTTAAGCAAGTAACAACATAGGCCCTCATTCCGAGTTGTTCGCTCGCTAGCCGCTTTGCGCAGCAGTGCACATGCTAAGCCGCCGCCTACTGGGAGTGAATCTTAGCTTTGCAGATTAGCGAACGAAAGATTTGCAAAATAGCGAATAGAATAGCGATCAGAAATTTCTTTGCAGTTTCCGAGTAGCTCGATACTTACTCTGCCACTGCGATCAGTTCAGTCCTTTTCGTTCCTGGTTTGAAGTCACAAACACACCCAGCGTTCGCCCAGACACTCCCCCGTTTCTCCAGCCAATCCCGCGTTTTTCCCAGAAACGGCAGCGTTTTTTCACACACTCCCATAAAACGACCAGTTTCCGCCCAGAAACACCCACTTCCTGTCAATCACACTCCGATCACCAGAACGAAGAAATTTCTTTGTTAAGCCGTGAGTAAAATACCAAACTTCTTTGCAAATTTACTTGGCGCAGGCGCGGTGCGAACATTGCGCATGCGCAGTTTGCGGAAAATCGCTGCGATGCGAAGAAAAATAACGAGCGAACAACTCGGAATGAGGGCCATAGTACTAAACCAAGTAACAAGGCAGTACTGAACCAAGGAACAACTGCAGGTAAACGAAGCGCTGGGCGGGCGCCCAGCATCCTCTACGGATTACAAGAAAAGGATTTACTGGTAAGTAATTAAAATCCTATTTTCTCTTACATCCTAGGGGATGCTGGGGTCCACATTAGCTCCCAGTATGGGAGGGAGGGCGCGGAGGCTCTTGCAGAACTGATTGACCAAACTTTAGGTCCTCAAAAGCCAAAGTATCGAACTTGTAGAACTTAGCAAACGTGTTTGACCCTGACCAAGTAAATGCTGGCAAAGCTGTAAAGACGATACACCCCAGGCAGCCGCCCAGGAAGAACCCACCTTATGAGTAGAGTGGGCCTTAACAGATTTTTGAACATGGCAAGCCTGCCGTAGAATAAGCATGCTGGATAGTGAACCTGATCCAGCGAGAAATCGTCTGCTTAGAAGCAGGACACCCAATCATGTTGGGATCATAAAGAACAAACAGAGAATCTGACTTTCTGTGACATGAAGTCCTCTTCACATAAATTCTCAAAGTCCTCACAACATCCAAGGACTTTGAGGCAATTGAGGAGGTAGTAGCCACTGGCACCACAATAGGTTGGTTGATATGAAAAGCCGACACAACCTTCGGAATAAACTGCTGACGCGTCCTGAGCTCAGCTCTATCTTCATGGAAAATCAAGTAGGGGCTCTTGCAGGACAATGCCCCCAATTCAGACACACGCCTAGCCAAAGCTAATTCCAACAGTGTGACCGCCTTCCAAGTGAGAAACTTGACCTCAACCTCCTGTAGAGGCTCGAACCAATGCGATTGCAGGAACTGCAACACCACGTTAAGATCCCAAGGTGTTCAACCTCCATGCCGTCAAACATAGCCATGGTAAGTCTTGATAAGCGAACGGCCCCTGTTGTAGAAGGTCCTCTCGAAGAGGAAGAGGCCTCGGATCTTCCAGTAGTAACTCCAGTAGATCCTCGTACAAAGCCCTTCTTGGCCAGTCTGGAGCAATGAGGATCGCCTGAACTCTTGTTCTTTTGATTATTTTGAGAATTTTTGGAATGAGTGGAAGTGGAGGGAACACATACACTGACTTGAACACCCACGGAGTTACCAGGGCGTCCACCGCCACTGCCTGTGGGTACCTCGACCTGGAACAATACCCCCTAAGCTTCTTGTTGAGGCGTGAGGCCATCATGTCTATTTGAGGTACGCCCCAAAGATTTGTCACCTCTGGAAACACCTCTGGGTGGAGGCCCCACTCTCCCGGATGGAGATCGTGTCTTCTGAGGAAGTCCGCTTCCCAGATGTCTACTCCCGGAAAGAAGATTGCTGACAGCGCCACCACGTGTTTGTCACAATCCTGACTGTAGGTTTATATTTGGTGACTTACCCCTGCCATCTGTCCTGGATCCTGTGTCTTTTCACTCACGGAGTTAAACAGCTTGTCAGCACTATGAGTTTTCCTGAGTTCTCTGCCTGAGAGGTAATCAGCTCCACCTGTGGTGATCTCCTGTGTGAGGCTGAATTCAGTAATCTAAAAGCAAGCATCCTGTGTTTTGCAGAAGTCCAGGCTTCAGTGTTCTCTTGGCCTGCTAGGCCTCATTCTACATCACAGCCTTGGCTAGAGTAGTCACATGACAGTGACATCACCTAATCCTGCCCACCAATCATCAAGGACCAGGAAGTATAAATCAGGAGGCTGAGTTGGAATCTGGGCCAGTTCCTTGTGTCACATACAGCCTTGTGTGGGTCTTAAGCTGAGCTCCCTAAAGGTAACCTTTGTACCTAAGTTCCTGTGGAAACTCTGTTCCCTTGTTACCGTTTGGTTTATTTGTGTGTTGCCATTTGATTTCACCATTTCCCTGAGTCTCAATGTAAAGGTACAGCTGCAATGTTTCGTCTTAAAGGCACAGTACTGAATTCCGTGTTCTCCACTGAAAACCACAGCTGTCGTGTTTCAGTTTTACTACTGTTGTAGTTGGGATCTCCAGGGCTCAGTACCTCGTGCCTCAGCATCTCCGTGCTTCCAGCATCTCCGTGCCTCAGCATCTCCGTGCTTCCAGCATCTCCGTGCCTCAGCATCTCCGTGCCTCAGCACCTCCGTGCTTCCAGCATCTCTGTGTCTCAGTACCTCCGTGCCTCAGCACCTCCGTGCTTCCAGCACCTCAGTATCTCCGTGACTCAGCATCTCCGTGCCTCAGCACCTCAGTGCCTCAGCATCTCCGTGCCTCAGTGCCTCAGCACCTCCGTGCTTCCAGCACCTCCGTGCATCAGTACCTCCGTGCTTCCAGCACCTCCGTGCATCAGTACCTCCGTGCCTCTGTGCCTCAGTACCTCCATGCCTCAGTACCTCCGTGCCTCAGTACCTCCGTGCTTCCAGCACCTCCGTGCCACAGCACCTCCGTGCCTCAGTACCTCCGTGCCACAGCATCTCCGTGCTTCCAGCACCTCCGTGCCACAGCACCTCCGTGCCACAGCACCTCCGTGCCTCAGTACCTCCGTGCCACAGCATCTCCGTGCTTCCAGCACCTCCGTGCCTCAGCACCCCTACGCACCCCAGTGTCTCTACGCACCCCAGTGCCTCCACGCACCTCAGTGCCTCCACGCACCTCAGTGCCTCCACGTACCTCAGTGTCTCCAAGCACCTCAGTGTCTCCAAGCACCTCAGTGTCTCCAAGCACCTCAGTGTCCGCAAGCACCTCAGTGTCCGCAAGCACCTCAGTGTCCGCAAGCACCTCAGTGTCCGCAAGCACCTCAGTGTCTCCAAGCACCCCGTGCCCTTTAGCACAATTATACCTGGTATTCTTCACTGATTCATCAGTGCCTTTCCAGTTCTGTCTTTCAGGAGACCTTCAGCATGCCTCCTGTCTGCCGACCTAATCCTGCATGAGGAGAACCTAGATTCGGCCATCTCTGCTGCGGTTCCTCTTCCCAGTCACCGGAGGAAACCCAGAGTCCACAGCATTTCCAAACCAGGTCAGTGGTAGTATTCACATAATCCTCCAGTCGCCCGCACAGACTTCACTACACCGGGTTCACAAAAACCTCAGTCATGACAGTAGGAACTGGCCACATGGACCCGGCCGAAAGTGTTAGTCTGACGCATGACCTCCTAAGCAATATTGCAGGACGCTTGGAAGGTCTTGAGTCGACTCAGCATCGATTGGCACAGTGTCTGCAGCGGAATTCGTCCTCCAGAGATTCTATGACCTTCTGCTCTAAGACTCCTGACCAACTGCAGATTTTCTACCAGATGTTACTACAGTTACAAGAACTTTTGCCTAGTATTCTCTCTGTGATGCCTGATCTCCTCAGGAATACTACCAACGTTGTTGATCCTGTTTTGTCCCATCCAGTCAATAGAGTCTCTTCCTCTGCGCAAGGGAAAGTTTTTCATCAGAGCTATCCACGGCTCAAGCTCTCTGAAGCTGAACGTCAGCGGCGTAAGGAGCTACATCTCTGTCTTTACTGTGGAAATTCTGGTCATTTTGTTAAAGACTGCATTCTTCGCAAGCCAGGTAATAGTGACAAATCTCAGTATCATAGTGCTCATGTCTACAAGTCATCCACAGTATCCGATCCTTCTGCTGCTGACGGGGGTATCAAGAAGGCTACTCTTCTGAGAGAGACTCAAATTTATGACTGGGGTCCGGTGGTTAAAAGACCTTATCCCAAGTTGGGTGTCCAGAGAAGAATGTTCAAGCCATTTACAGTCACAGAGGAGTCCGTGTCCACAGACCCAGGAGGGGCGTCTTCAGAGCGTCCAGCCCCAGGAGGGGCGTTTTCAGAGCGTCCAGCCCCAGGAGGGGCGTCTTCAGAGCGTCCAGCCCCAGGAGGGGCGTCTTCAGAGCGTCCAGCCCCAGGAGGGGCGTCTTCAGAGCGTCCAGCCCCAGAGAGTCTTCAGAGTGCTGCCCAGCCAGTGAGTCTTCAGAGTGCTGCCCAGCCAGTGAGTCTTCAGAGTGCTGCCCAGCCAGTGAGTCTACAGAGTGCTGCCCAGCCAGAGAGTCTACAGAGTGCTGCCCAGCCAGAGAGTCTACAGAGTGCTGCCCAGCCAGAGAGTTTACAGAGTGCTGCCCAGCCAGAGATTCTACAGAGTGCTGCCCAGCCAGAGATTCTACAGAGTGCTGCCCAGCCAGAGATTCTACAGAGTGCTGCCCAGCCAGAGATTCTACAGAGTGCTGCCCAGCCAGAGATTCTACAGAGTGCTGCCCAGCCAGAGATTCTACAGAGTGCTGCCCAGCCAGAGATTCTACAGAGCGCTGCCCAGCCCCGTGAAGAGGGGGCTCTTGCCTCAGCCCAGCCCCGTGAAGAGGGGGCTCTTGCCTCAGCCCAGCCCCGTGAAGAGGGGGCTCTTGCCTCAGCCCAGCCCCGTGAAGTGGGGGCTCTTGCCTCAGCCCAGCCCTGTGAAGAAAGGGCTCAGCCCGTCCCGGTTCCAGCCGGTCCAGCAATACTCCAGGCCCTGCCTGGTCAGTCCGTCCCGGTTCCAGACGGTCCAGCAATATTCCAGGCCCTGCCTGGTCAGTCCGTCCCGGTTCCAGCCGGTCCAGCAATACTCCAGGTCCAGCCTGGTCAGTCCGTCCCGGTTCCAGCCGGTCCAGCAATACTCCAGGTTCTGCCTGGTCAGTCCGTCCTGGTTACAGCCGGTCCAGCAATACTCCAGGACCAGCCTGGTCCGTCTCCTTTGGCTCCAGCCAATTCAAGTATCCTCGGATCCAATCCAGTCCTACTCGTCCAGCCAAAGCTTTCTTCAGTTTCATCCTCTAAGCCTGCCAAAGATAGTCCAAGTATCTCCTTCCGTAGGAATCCGACCATTCAGGTTGGTCATGTAGGAGTCTCTCCTAGCTCAATACTAAGTTCTCCGCCAAAGAATTTAAAGTTACAGTGCACTTCTAGGTCATTTTCAAACTGTGTATCTAAAGGAGATTCGTATTTTCCGTTAGACTTGGACTCAGACTCTGAATTTGATCCAGTTTATGATGCTACTCCTTTCCTGGGAGGTGCTGTTCCTTCCTGTTATGCTTCCATGCATGAAGAGGTTCCAGAATCACCAAAAAGCTCTACAGGTCTCTGTATGAAAAGTCCTCGTTATAGAACAAGATTTAATTTAAGCCTCAGTGGAGTGCTAGCTTCGAAAGCACAATCTTCTCGCACTACAAAACGAGGAGAGGAACCTTCTACAGTTTATTCCTCAGTCCTTTCGGATGAAGGAAATTCCAGTCTTGTCTATGATGGATGGTCTACCTGTTCTGAAGATGAAGATCAGGAAGACTTCTAAAGAATCCAGCTTAAGTTTTGTTCTGGACCCTCTGGTTTCCACTTTTTAGAAGCTTTGTGTACAAGTTATTCATCAAGTTCCTCTAAGATTCAAGATGGGTGTCCGGAGTCCACCCTTGAAGAGGGGGATACTGTCACAATCCTGACTGTAGGTTTATATTTGGTGACTTACCCCTGCCATCTGTCCTGGATCCTGTGTCTTTTCACTCACGGAGTTAAACAGCTTGTCAGCACTATGAGTTTTCCTGAGTTCTCTGCCTGAGAGGTAATCAGCTCCACCTGTGGTGATCTCCTGTGTGAGGCTGAATTCAGTAATCTAAAAGCAAGCATCCTGTGTTTTGCAGAAGTCCAGGCTTCAGTGTTCTCTTGGCCTGCTAGGCCTCATTCTACATCACAGCCTTGGCTAGAGTAGTCACATGACAGTGACATCACCTAATCCTGCCCACCAATCATCAAGGACCAGGAAGTATAAATCAGGAGGCTGAGTTGGAATCTGGGCCAGTTCCTTGTGTCACATACAGCCTTGTGTGGGTCTTAAGCTGAGCTCCCTAAAGGTAACCTTTGTACCTAAGTTCCTGTGGAAACTCTGTTCCCTTGTTACCGTTTGGTTTATTTGTGTGTTGCCATTTGATTTCACCATTTCCCTGAGTCTCAATGTAAAGGTACAGCTGCAATGTTTCGTCTTAAAGGCACAGTACTGAATTCCGTGTTCTCCACTGAAAACCACAGCTGTCGTGTTTCAGTTTTACTACTGTTGTAGTTGGGATCTCCAGGGCTCAGTACCTCGTGCCTCAGCATCTCCGTGCTTCCAGCATCTCCGTGCCTCAGCATCTCTGTGCTTCCAGCATCTCCGTGCTTCCAGCATCTCCGTGCCTCAGCATCTCCGTGCCTCAGCACCTCCGTGCTTCCAGCATCTCTGTGTCTCAGTACCTCCGTGCCTCAGCACCTCCGTGCTTCCAGCACCTCAGTATCTCCGTGACTCAGCATCTCCGTGCCTCAGCGCCTCAGCATCTCCGTGCCTCAGTGCCTCAGCACCTCCGTGCTTCCAGCACCTCCGTGCATCAGTACCTCCGTGCTTCCAGCACCTCTGTGCATCAGTACCTCCGTGCCTCCGTGCCTCAGTACCTCCATGCCTCAGTACCTCCGTGCCTCAGTACCTCCGTGCTTCCAGCACCTCCGTGCCACAGCACCTCCGTGCCTCAGTACCTCCGTGCCACAGCATCTCCGTGCTTCCAGCACCTCCGTGCCACAGCACCTCCGTGCCACAGCACCTCCGTGCCTCAGTACCTCCGTGCCACAGCATCTCCGTGCTTCCAGCACCTCCGTGCCTCAGCACCCCTACGCACCCCAGTGTCTCTACGCACCCCAGTGCCTCCACGCACCTCAGTGCCTCCACGCACCTCAGTGCCTCCACGTACCTCAGTGTCTCCAAGCACCTCAGTGTCTCCAAGCACCTCAGTGTCTCCAAGCACCTCAGTGTCCGCAAGCACCTCAGTGTCCGCAAGCACCTCAGTGTCCGCAAGCACCTCAGTGTCTCCAAGCACCCCGTGCCCTTTAGCACAATTATACCTGGTATTCTTCACTGATTCATCAGTGCCTTTCCAGTTCTGTCTTTCAGGAGACCTTCAGCATGCCTCCTGTCTGCCGACCTAATCCTGCATGAGGAGAACCTAGATTCGGCCATCTCTGCTGCGGTTCCTCTTCCCAGTCACCGGAGGAAACCCAGAGTCCACAGCATTTCCAAACCAGGTCAGTGGTAGTATTCACATAATCCTCCAGTCGCCCGCACAGACTTCACTACACCGGGTTCACAAAAACCTCAGTCATGACAGTGTTTTTCCGCCCAGAGGATGATTCTTGTTACCTCTGACATGGCAGCTCTGCTCTTCGTTCCGCCTTGTCGGTTTATGTACCACTGTCGTTACATTGTCCGACTGAACTTGAATGGCCCGATCTTTTAGAAGATGAGCCACCTGTAGAAGACCATTGTACACGGCTCTTAGTTCCAGAATGTTTATTGAAAGGCTGGATTCTAGACTTGACCACCTTCCTTGGAAGTTTTTCCCCTAGGTGACTGCTCCCCTTCCTCTGAGACTTGCATCCGTGGTTAGAAGGATCCAATTCTGAATCCCGAACCTGCGGCACTCCAGTAGGTGGGAAGTTTGCAGCCACCAAAAGAGCGAGATTCTGGTTTTCGGTGACAGATGTATCCTCTGGTGCATGTGAAGATGAGACCCTGACCATTTGTCCAGGAGATCCAGCTGGAAAGCCCACGCATGAAATCTTCTGTACTGTAGAGCCTCGTAAGAGACAGCCATCTTCCCCAGAAGGTGAATGCACTGATGAACCGATACTCGGGCTGGCTTCAGGACATTCCGTACCATTGATTGGATCACCAATGCTTTCTCCACCGGCAGAAACACCCTCTGCACTTCCGTGTCGAGAATCATCAAATGTAACTTTGGAAGATTCAGAATCCAACCATGGTCCCGGAGCAGTGGAGTTGTGAGAGCAATGGACTGCAACAACTTCTCCCTGGACGATGATTTTATCAGCAGATCATCCAGATATGGAATTATATTCACACCCTGTTTGCGGAGTAGAAGCATCATCTCTGCCATTACCTTGGTGAACACCCTCGGTGCTGTGGATAGGCCGAATGGCAGAGCCTGGAATTGATAGATACAGTCCAACAGCGTAAACCTGAGATAAGCCTGGTGTGGTGGCCAAATAGGAACGTGAAGGTAAGCATCCTTGATATCTAAGGACACCAGGAATTCCCCCTCCTACAGACCTGAGATCACTGCTCTCAGAGATTCCATTTTGAACTTGAAATCCCTCAAATTTGGATTTAACGATTTGAGGTTCAATATTCGTCTGACCGAACCATCCGGCTTCGGCACCACAAAAAGGTTTGAGTAGTAACCTTTGTTTTCCAGGTGAGACGGAACTGGAACAATGACATTTTCCCTTTCCAATTTTTTAATGGCTTCTTGTAAGATAGCCCTTTCTGTCAGCAAAGCTGGTAAGCCTGATTTGAAAAACTGTGAGGTGGGAGCTCTTGAAACTCCAGTCTGTACCCCTGAGATACAATATCTTGAACCCAGGGGTCCAGGCCTGAGGACGCCCAAACCTGACTGAAATTTCGTAGACATGCTCCCACCTGCCCGACCTCCAGACTGGGAGTTTCACCATCATGCTGAGGATTTTAGGGAAACAGAGCCCGGCTTCTGTTCCTGGGAACCTGTGCAGGTTTTCTGGATTTTCCCCGACCACCTCTGAAGAAGGTGGAAGGGGATTTGGACTTCTTAACCTTTGCGGTCTGAAAGGACTGCATTGTAGACGCAGAAAAGGATTTCTTAGGCGTCGGAGCAGCTGAGGGAAGAAAGGTTGACTTACCCGCGGTTGCCATGTGTAAGGAATCGACTTACCACAGCTGCATCTGTCCGTTGGTGCGGTCTCCGTCCGGGGTCCCTACGTCTCGCTGCCACTGGTCACCTTGTCTCCGGACGTCATCTTGGGCCTAGGGACGTTCCTGTTGCCAGCGGGCGTGCATGCACGCCGCGTTCCTGCCGGGCAGCGGCATGGGCGCCGCCATGACAGTTTCCATCAGACTACCGCATCAGCCAATCCGGAGCTTGGCCGCACCTCCTCATTCACTTTCCACCAATACCTACAGACCGGGGGGTATATCAGGAGCAGCAGGGTGAGTCAGTCCTGGTCCTGGACTTCGTGTCACTCCTATGACCTGTGTCTCTGGCTCCGTTCTCCAGTTCCTCCGTTTACCTGCTTTGCCTTCCAGTTTGATCCTGTACCACCGTGGAACCACAAGCACCAGCAATCCTTGCACTTGTGTTCAAGCTTCACACCTTTACCAGCTACAGTGTGCTCCAGCCCTTTGCAGTAGAGACTCTCCTCCAGGTGCATCTCATCATCTACACCTGTTCATCAGCCTGCAAGCTGCCAGTGTTATTTCTAACTGCACTGAGAACTTTAACACTTGTCTCCTGCAATTGCTACAAGGCTTGCTATTCCCATCATCATCTCTGCTGGCTCCACGGCCTAACAACCCTCGGTTCCCATACCGACACATCGATCCCCTGATCGATTGAACTTACTATACAGACTTTGCCATAGACTCTCAGCTTCCACGCTGTACATTCACAATTACATTTGTTACTGTTATTATCAAGTTTTCCTGCTGCCATATTGTTTAAACTTACTGTTTAATAAACAACATTGCACACATGCGCAGGAATCCAATCCGGCCTCCTCACTTTCTTCATCCTACTTCCATTGACCCACTAGCGCCCCCTCCGGGAACACAAACTAAACAGAACCTGACACCATGGATATACGCATCCAAAGCCTCCCCAAATAGAGCCTGACCTGTGTAGGGTAGGTTCTCTACCCTCTTCTTGGATTCCGCATCCGCAGACCATTGGCGCAGCCAGTGTCCCTTTGCGTGCCGAAACAGCCATGGAAGACGTCCGTACAGTCAGATTACCAAGGTCCTTCATGGCCTCCACCATGAAACCCACAGAATCCTGTATGTGACGTAAAAACATTTCAATGTCACTTCTATCCATAGTATCTAAATCCTCTAGTAACGTGCCTGACCACTTTACTATGGCTTTAGAAATCCATGCACAAGCAATAGTGGGCCTAAGCACCTGAAGCAGTGTATATGGATTTGAGCGTAGTCTCAATCTTGCGGTCTGCCGGTTCTTTCAAAGAGGTAGACCCAGGGACAGGTAAAACCACCTTTTTAGACAATCCAGAAACAGAAGCGTCTACTATAGGAGGGTTTTCCCTCTTTTTCCTATCCTCTTCAGGGAAAGGAAAAGCAACCAGAACTCTCTTTGGGATCTGGAATTTTTTCTCTGGGTTTTCCCAGGATCTTTCAAATATTGCATTTAATTCCCTAGACGCAGGAAAGGTAAGGGAGACTTCCTTATTGTCTGTAACGAAAGCCTCCTCTACCTGCTCAGGTACTTTGTCAGTAATGCGTAAAACATCCCGAATGGCCTCAGTCATTATCTGCACCCCTTTAGCAAGGGAAGCCGCGCCCTGCAGTAAGTCCCCATGACCGTCACCCGTATCAGAGTCGGTATCCATGTCCATTTGCATTACCTGGGCAAGAGCACGCTTTTGGGGGCATAAACCAGGGGACTTAGATGAGGTAGTGGAAGTTGAATATGACAAAACCTCCACAGATTGTTTTAAAACCTGTGTTTCAGTCTCATAATGAGCTATCCTAAATTAAATCTGGGATATCATACCCTTAATAGAAGCCACCCACTTGGGTTCAGGTTCAGAGGGCTGAGACAGTGTGTTGCAGTCCTGAGTACATGGAATAGACTCTTCTGGACAAGATACATACTCTGCAGCACAAGATACGGAGTCCCTGGACATTGTAATGTGAGTGTCACGATCCGGGTATCTGGACGCCATTTCTTACCTATCAGATGCCTCCTAAGGCTGGCTCAGCGCTCCAGGACCGGATCCCATCTGTTATCCTGATGTGCACATTCCCGCATCCTCTCCTGTCTCTCTGGACGCAGTCACAGTAACGCCTTATACATCTGGCATGGCGTCTCCCGCGGCCTCCGCCGCCGTCCCTGAGCTGCTGCATTCAGAGTGGCGATTACGTCAGCCGCGGCCTCCGCTGTGTCCGCGTGGACGTATGTGCATCTGTCAGCCTGGCGTCTCCTATCTCCGGTGGCCGGCGCCGCCATTACTGTTTTCCAGACCACATGTTTTACAATCCAAACTTCCCTCCAAGTGTCTGCATGGGCGCAGCCATCTTGGATTCTGTCAGCTGATCTTTCCTACCAATCCGTTGTCAGTATTATTAATTTGCATAATTGCCTAGCCAATGCCTTCCTTGCTGCAGGTATAAATAGGTTGTGCCTGAGCAAGGAAGGCGTCAGTGCTTTGGTTGTCAAACCTAGTTCCAGTTTGTCTCTCTCCTGTGATTGTCTTCCAGGTTCCAGCTCCTGTCTCCAGACTTCTGCTATAGAGACCCGCACCAGCATTCCATCTGCGGTGTAGCCTGACTCTCCGATCCATTCTGGACTCACCTGTTTCCAGCTACAACATCACCTGCTTCCAGCTCAGCTTCCAGCAGTGTACAGCTTCTCTTAAAGGGCCGGTGTCCTTTCTGCAGTTTACCACTCTCCACCGGTATTATTATTTCTCCGCTCTCAAATTCTACATTTCATCTATATTGCATCGCTCTCAAGCTTTATTTATTATTTAACTGGTTCCAGCCAGTATCCACTCCGTGCCAACACCTGTCTGGTTCTAACCAGTACCCACAGCAGCATTTTATCTACAGCAGTCCAGCTTTCCCTGGAACACCAGCTGGTACGACCCTGGGCTTTCCTCATTGCTACAGTTGAGCCTGGTAAGGACTTTCCAACTTGCAGATAATAAGAACTGTCTCATACCACCAGAGCTCTGTGGCCCCTGCCACCCTTTAGTTCCCAGGAACTGTATTATTATTTCTCTGCTGATTTTTATGTTTCTTTTTACTGCTACTGTGATGCATGGAGTTTGTCATAAATAAATATCATTGACTTTTACTCAAGTTGTCGTGGTCACGCCTTCGGGCGGTTTCTCTTCATGTTACTTACATGTCCAGGGGTCTGATACAACCTCCCAGGTTCCGGTACATCTCAGCCCCTACAACTGAGGCTGCCTTCCGTCAGCTCAGGCCCTCAGTTGTGACAGTAAGCACTGACCAAATGAATCCAGCCGGAGACCAGGATCAAGCGGCCAGGCCGATGCAAGAACTGGCAGCCCGACTTGAACATCAGGAGGCTGCACAGGGCCACATCATCCGCTGTCTCCAGGATCTCTCTACTCGGCTGGATGGGATTCAGACAACTCTCCGTGGATCAGGCGCATCTGGGGCGTCAACCACAGTGACTCCAACTATAACCCCACCCACCTTACCCGTTTCTGCTCCACGTCTTCATCTTCCAACGCCAGCAAAATTTGACGGATCTCCAAGATTCTGCAGGGGATTTCTCAACCAGTGTGAGATTCAGTTTGAGCTACAACCTGGCAATTTTCCCAGTGACCGTACAAAAATTGCCTACATCATCTCTCTTCTCAGTGGCTCAGCCCTCGACTGGGCATCACCGTTATGGGAGAGGTCCGACACCCTGCTATCTTCTTACACTGCATTCGTGTCAACATTCAGGCGCATCTTCGACGAGCCAGGCCGGGTAACTTCAGCTTCGTCTGAGATTCTCCGTTTACGCCAGGGATCACGTACTGTAGGACAATATCTTATACAGTTCCAGATTCTGGCATCTGAACTGGCATGGAACGACGAGGCCCTGTATGCTGCATTCTGGCATGGTTTATCCGAGCGTATTAAAGATGAGTTAGCTACCAGAGACTTACCCTCCAAGTTAGATGAGCTAATCTCACTTTGTACGAAAGTTGACTTACGTTTCAGAGAGAGAGCAACTGAGCGTGGAAGATCATCTGCTCCAAAATCTTCTGCTCCTCCTCCTCGCCAACTGTCACCAACTAAAGATGAACCCATGCAAATTGGCCGTTCCCGTTTAACTCCTGCTGAGCGCCGAAGACGTCTCTCTGAGTCTCTCTGTCTGTATTGTGCAGCTCCGTCTCACACTATTAATGCCTGTCCCAAACGTCCGGGAAACTCCAAATCCTAGCTCGCCAAGGAGAGGGCCGGCTAGGAGTAATGATCTCCTCTCCATCTCCTCAAGATTGTAATCTCCCAGTCTCGCTTCAAGTTGCTCAACGTTATCAGAACGTCATTGCCCTCCTGGATTCCGGAGCAGCTGGGAACTTTATTACCGAAGCCTATGTTAAACGGTGGTCCCTACCCACCGAGAGACTTCCTTCCTCCTTTTCCTTAACTGCCGTGGATGGCAGTAAAATTTTTGATACAGTTATTGCTCTAAGGACTCTACCAGTTCGTCTGAGAGTGGGAGTTCTTCATTCCGAACTTATTTCACTTTTAGTGATTCCAAGAGCCACACATCCTGTGGTCCTGGGCCTTCCATGGCTCCGTCTTCACAATCCTACAATTGACTGGACGACTACGCAAATTCTGGCATGGGGTCCCTCCTGTGCTGAGACATGTTTGTTTAAAGTGTTGCCTGTCTGTTCTTCCTCCCCCAGGTCGTCTGATGTTCCACCTCCTCCATATCAAGATTTCACGGATGTGTTCAGTAAAGCTTCTGCTGATATCCTTCCTCCTTATAGAGAATGGGACTGCCCGATTGATCTCGTTCCAGGGAAGGTTCCACCTCGAGGCCGAACTTATCCGTTGTCTCTGCCTGAGACGCATTCTATGGAGGAATACATTAAAGAGAACCTAGCAAAGGGGTTCATTCGACCTTCTTCTTCTCCAGCCGGCGCAGGCTTCTTTTTTGTAAAAAAGAAAGATGGTGGTCTGCGGCCGTGCATCGACTACAGAGGTTTGAACGACATTACCATCAAGAACCGCTATCCTTTACCCCTGATTACTGAGCTCTTTGACAGAGTTAGCGGAGCTACCATCTTTACAAGCTGGACTTGAGAGGTGCATACAATCTCATCCGGATCCGTGAGGGTGACGAGTGGAAGACCGCATTTAACACCCGTGACGGACATTATGAGTACCTCGTCATGCCCTTCGGATTGAGCAATGCTCCAGCTGTCTTCCAGCATTTCGTCAATGAGATTTTCAGAGACATTCTATACCGTCATGTCGTGGTCTATCTAGATGATATCCTCATTTTTGCCAACAATTTAGAGGAACATCGTTTTTGGGTAAAGGAGGTTCTGTCCCGTCTCCGTGTCAATCATCTCTATTGCAAATTAGAGAAATGCGTCTTTGAAGTCAAGTCCATTCCGTTTCTAGGGTACATTGTGTCCGGTTCCGGACTAGAGATGGATCCTGAGAAACTACAAGCAATCCAGAATTGGCCGGTACCCTTAACCCTCAAAGGGGTCCAGAGGTTCTTAGGGTTCGCCAATTATTACCGAAAGTTTATACGAGACTTTTCCACCATTGTGGCGCCTATTACTGCTTTCACCAAGAAGGGTGCTAACCCGTCCAAGTGGTCTGAAGAAGCCACGCAAGCTTTTCATCTTTTAAAACAGAGGTTCATCTCTGCGCCTGTCCTGAAACAGCCTGACATCGACTCTCCTTTCATCTTAGAGGTGGATGCCTCCTCCGTTGGAGTAGGAGCGGTGTTATCTCAGAGGGCTAAAGATGGCCATTTACATCCTTGCAGTTTCTTCTCACGGAAGTTCTCCCCAGCGGAGCGCAACTATGCCATTGGCGACCAGGAGTTGCTAGCCATCAAGCTCGCTCTAGAGGAGTGGAGATATCTGTTGGAGGGAGCTTCTCATTCAATCACCATCCTTACAGACCACAAGAACCTTCTATATCTGAAAGGCGCACAATGTCTCAACCCTTGTCAGGCCAGATGGGCACTTTTCTTTTCCAGGTTCGACTTTAAACTCCAGTTCTGTCCGGGCTCTCAGAATCGCAAGGCCGATGCCCTTTCCCGCTCATGGGAGCAAGAAAATGAGTCAGAGTCTTCAGACAAGCATCCTATTATAAATCCGTTGGCATTCTCCACGGTAGGGATGGACTCTACGCCCCCATCAGGGAAAAGTTTTGTGAAGCCGACACTAAGGAAGAAGCTCATGCATTGGGCCCATGCTTCCCGCTTTGCCGGACATACAGGTATCCAAAAAACCCTGGAGTTTATCTCTAGGTCCTATTGGTGGCCAACTCTGAAAAAGGACGTTTTGGAGTTTATTGCATCTTGCCCAAAGTGTGCTCAACATAAAGTATCCCGCCAGTCGCCTGCGGGGCAACTGGTTCCACTATCTGTTCCCCGTCGACCATGGACCCATTTGTCGATGGATTTTATTACAGATTTGCCCATGTGCAACAAGTTTAATACCATCTGGGTGGTAGTTGACCGGTTCACCAAGATGGCACACTTCATTCCTCTTACCGGTCTTCCGTCAGCTTCCAAGTTGGCTCAAGTATTCATACAAGAGATCTTTCGACTCCATGGTCTTCCAGAAGAAATTATCTCAGATCGAGGAGTTCAATTCACAGCCAAATTCTGGCGAAGTTTATGTCAAGTCCTCCAAGTCAAGCTAAAGTTTTCCACGGCTTACCATCCTCAGACCAATGGTCAAACTGAGAGGGTGAATCAGGACTTGGAGTCCTTCCTCCGCATCTATGTGTCCTCCTCTCAAGATGACTGGGTTCAATTACTTCCCTGGGCCGAGTTCTGTCATAACAACCAGTATCATTCTTCATCTTCTTCAACACCATTCTTCACCAACTTTGGATTCCACCCTAAAGTCCCTGAGTTCCAACCGCTTCCAGCAACTTCTGTTCCCGCAGTGGATATCACCTTGCATCAGTTTGCCAATATCTGGAAGAGCGTACGATCAGCTCTGCTCAAGGCATCGTTCAGGTACAAGAAGTTTGCGGATAAGAAGCGTCGAGCAGTTCCTGCTCTCAAGGTGGGTGATCGGGTATGGTTATCCACGAAGAATTTGAGGTTAAGAGTTCCCAGTATGAAGTTTGCACCTCGCTACATCGGTCCTTTTAAAATTGATCAAGTCATCAATCCTGTTGCTTACAGACTCCAGTTGCCTCCCTTCTTAAAAATACCCAGGACATTCCATGTTTCCCTGTTGAAACCGCTAATCTTGAATCGGTTTCATTCCTCACTTCCTCCAACTCCGAAAGTCCAAACTCAACGAGGCGTTGAGTATGAAGTAGCCAAGATCCTGGACTCACGTCACCGTTACGGTCAACTTCAGTATCTTATTGACTGGAAGGGTTATGGCCCTGAGGAACGTTCATGGACCAATGCTTCTGATGTCCATGCTCCTGCCTTGGTCCGGAGATTCCATTCCAAGTTTCCTCAAAAGCCAAAGAAGTGTCCTGGGGCCACTCCTAAAGGGGGGGGTGCTGTCACGATCCGGGTATCTGGACGCCATTTCTTACCTATCAGATGCCTCCTAAGGCTGGCTCAGCGCTCCAGGACCGGATCCCATCTGTTATCCTGATGTGCACATTCCCGCATCCTCTCCTGTCTCTCTGGATGCAGTCACAGTAACGCCTTATACATCTGGCATGGCGTCTCCCGCGGCCTCCGCCGCCGTCCCTGAGCTTCTGCATTCAGAGTGGCGATTACGTCAGCCGCGGCCTCCGCTGTGTCCGCGTGGTCGGATGTGCATCTGTCAGCCTGGCGTCTCCTATCTCCGGTGGCCGGCGCCGCCATTACTGTTTTCCAGACCACATGTTTTACAATATAAACTTCCCTCCAAGTGTCTGCATGGGCGCAGCCATCTTGGATTCTGTCAGCTGATCTTTCCTACCAATCCGTTGTCAGTATTATTAATTTGCATAATTGCCTAGCCAATGCCTTCCTTGCTGCAGGTATAAATAGGTTGTGCCTGAGCAAGGAAGGCGTCAGTGCTTTGGTTGTCAAACCTAGTTCCAGTTTGTCTCTCTCCTGTGATTGTCTTCCAGGTTCCAGCTCCTGTCTCCAGACTTCTGCTATAGAGACCCGCACCAGCATTCCATCTGCGGTGTAGCCTGACTCTCCGATCCATTCTGGACTCACCTGTTTCCAGCTACAACATCACCTGCTTCCAGCTCAGCTTCCAGCAGTGTACAGCTTCTCTTAAAGGGCCGGTGTCCTTTCTGCAGTTTACCACTCTCCACCGGTATTATTATTTCTCCGCTCTCAAATTCTACATTTCATCTATATTGCATCGCTCTCAAGCTTTATTTATTATTTAACTGGTTCCAGCCAGTATCCACTCCGTGCCAACACCTGTCTGGTTCTAACCAGTACCCACAGCAGCATTTTATCTACAGCAGTCCAGCTTTCCCTGGAACACCAGCTGGTACGACCCTGGGCTTTCCTCATTGCTACAGTTGAGCCTGGTAAGGACTTTCCAACTTGCAGATAATAAGAACTGTCTCATACCACCAGAGCTCTGTGGCCCCTGCCACCCTGTAGTTCCCAGGAACTGTATTATTATTTCTCTGCTGATTTTTATGTTTCTTTTTACTGCTACTGTGATGCATGGAGTTTGTCATAAATAAATATCATTGACTTTTACTCAAGTTGTCGTGGTCACGCCTTCGGGCGGTTTCTCTTCATGTTACTTACATGTCCAGGGGTCTGATACAACCTCCCAGGTTCCGGTACATCTCAGCCCCTACAACTGAGGCTGCCTTCCGTCAGCTCAGGCCCTCAGTTGTGACAGTGAGATATATAGCATACACACACACAGGAAAATGTCAGACACAGTTTCCCCCAAGTACCTTCAGAGAGACACAGAGTTATGGAGCCAGCCCACACAGCGCCCAGTAGACAGATATATAATAAATGCCTGGCACTGACTGTGCAACCTTAATAGACTACACAGTAATGTGAATAACACTCCCCCCCCCCTTCTATAACCCCCTGGTAACATACAGGATAGTTGGAGTTATGTGGAGGGTCAGTGCTCCCTGTCAGCGTCTCTGTAGTGTGATCTGCAGGGAGAAAATGGCGCTGGTGAGTGCTGGATCCACTCTGAGGAGAAGCTCCGCCCCCTAAAATGGCGCGTCTTCCCGCACTTCTAGAAATTATACTGGCCTGAGGTAAATGTTGCTAGCAGTAGTACAGTGTCCCTGATAGCTGCTGTGACCAGTGTAAGGGTGTTTGCGCTGGCCCAGAGCACCCCTTACAGCGCAGCACTCTGTACCTCTGGGCCCTCTGGAGCGCAGCCTCAGCGCTGCTCTCCCACCCTGATGCCGCCATCCTCACCGGATCCCCGCTTGTTGGGTCAACTCACCACCGACGTCTTCTGGCTCTGTTAGGAGGTGGCGGCAGTGCTGCGGGAGCAAGCGGTAACCTCGGGGGCTTGCGATCGACACCCTCAGGAGCTCAGTGTCCTGTCAGCAGAGCTAGTGGCCATTAACCTCAGAGGGTTGGACACTACTCCCCCCCCCCCCTAAGTCCCATGAAGCAGGGAGGCTGTGCCTAACTCTAATAAACATAACAAAACTAGAAAAACTCCTAGGAGCTCCCCTAGCTGTGACCGACTCCTCTGGGAACATTTTCTAAACTGAGTCTGGTAGGAGGGGCATAGAGGGAGGAGCCAGCCCACACTATTAAACTCTTAAAGTGCCCATGGCTCCTAGTGGACCCGTCTATTCCCCAAGGTACTAATGTAGACCCCAGCATCCTCTAGGACAGGGTTGGGGAACCTTTGGCCCTCCAGCTGTTGTTGAACTACACATCCCAGCATGCCTTGCAATAGTTTTAGCATGGCCAAATAGCAAAACTCTAGCAGGGCATGCTGGGATGTGTAGTTCAACAACAGCTGGAGTGCCAAAGGTTCCCCACCCCTGCTCTAGAGGATGCTGGGGTCCTGCTTTAGGATGTAATAGAAATCTGGTAGCTTTAGCCAAAGTGGCACCTAAATGTGTTCTTTTGTAGTAACCTGCAAAGGAGATAAAGTCTACTTACCAGTAACACACATGTTCGTCTTCCAACTGCTTCTAATACATCCATGCAAGGGTGGATTGGGTTTAGAGTTTATAGAATTTTTCCAGGTCCACTTTCAGTTCCCAATCTGCCCCTGCATCCATGGTCCTTGGCTTGGGTAATTCTAGTTTAAACTATAAGAAGATATATGATGCAGAAATCCAACACCTAGTTCCAGGAGCAGTTGAGGACACCTGGAGGACAACACACATGAAAAAGGAATATTAAAATGTAGTAAATGGACATTATGGAAGCAAGCACCTCAGACACCTTCTGTCTGTCCTTCCCAGAGTCTGGGATCTGCCAAAGTCCGCTGTCCAAGACCAGTGTGGAAAAATTGTGCCTGCAAGAGATTCCTCAGTATGTAGCAATGGATAGGCATCCACAGAACTGGAGGGTCCTATTTTTATTCTTTTCCAAAACATCCATCAGCAAGGGCGTAGCTACCATAGGTGCAGGCAGTGCAGCTGCTATGGGGCCCAGAACTGAGAGGGGCCACCTTCCCTGTCACAGTTACATGTGTTATATACAGGGTGTAGCTACCATAGGTGCAGGGAGTGCAGCTGCTATGGGGCCCAGAGCTGAGAGGGGCCCACCTTCCCTGTCACAGTTACATGTGTTATATACAGGGTGTAGCTACCATAGGTGCAGGGAATGCAGCTGCTACGGGGCCCAGAGCTGAGAGGGGCCACCTTCCCTGTCACAGTTACATGTGTTATATACAGGGTGTAGCTACCATAGGTGCAGGGAGTGCAGCTGCTATGGGGCCCAGAGCTGAGAGGGGCCACCTTCCCTGTCACAGTTACATGTGTTATATACAGGGTGTAGCTACCATAGGTGCAGGGAGTGCAGCTGCTATGGGGCCCAGAGCTGAGAGGGGCCACCTTCCCTGTTACAGTTACATGTGTTATATACATTTTTCGCCATTGAGTGATACGTAGGGGTACTTTCAAACTTTTTCCTTGGGGTCTGCAATATATCTAGGTATACCCCTGGACCTGTTCATTGTAGTGTGGTATAAAATAAACTGGAGGGCATTTTAATGTTATATAATATGAACCGGGGCACTGTAATGAGGCACAACATAAACGGGGAGCACTATACCCTAATGTGAATTGGGGGTACTGTGCGGCATAATGTGTACTGGCAGCTCTGAAATGTGACATAGGAGGAACTTAAGCACTACTATAATTCATAAAAGAAACTAGGGCACTACTATGGGGCATAACATTAAATAAGGCTCTACTATGGTTCAGAAAATGAACTAGGGCACTATTATAGGGCATACAATTAACAACTGCGGCAGAGAAATGTCTCTCTAGGAGCATTGGGATGGGGCCCCTTCAAAATGTTGCAATGGGGCCCACAAAGTTCTGGCTACGCCCCTGTCCATCAGCTTCCTCTATCCTTCGGTAATCCTTTCATTGATCTGGAAACCTCTTCTGTTCTTTCTTGGGAGTTGCTTTCAGTCTTCTTCCTTGGCTACTGTTGACTGTGATCTGATCTACCAGACACTTGTGGCCTTGAGGACTCAGGATCTCCATGGCCGGCTACTGACCAGGCGATTGGGCTTTACCTAGCAAAGTGCCCACAATGACCTTTGTGTAGGTCTATTGGTGGGGTCCCCTTCTACAAACCACTTACCCTAGAGAGAAAATAATTGCATTGCATTGGGCTGAGGTTGTGATTTATCCTTAGTGAGCTCAGATTTAGAGGTTAAAAAAACTCATGCCAACATGTTGTTTCTGCAATGATCTCCCTCCTAACTAGCAAAACCATGCCAGTTCCATGCCCAGCACCTTCATGATTCTGTCACAGTTGATGCCAGCTGGCTTCTGCAGTCAGATGATGCCTCACGGCCTTCAATTTAGAAGCAAATTTGCCCAGATGCAAGTAATGAACACAATTTATCAGCGGCATAAACAGCCTGTATCTGGAGGAAATCCCTTTCATACCCCAGGATGTGAGTCACGGAATATTATTACAAAGGAGTGCCAGGAGTAGAGGATGGGTAAATTTGCTATTAGAAAAAAGCTGGTGCTTGAAACCAGGTATACAGAGAAAAGTGAAGATCAATCCCTGAGGTTGAGCTAAAGCAGTTGCACTATGGTAAGACAGGACAGAATAAACATAGTAAAGCAAAGTGTAAATACAGATGGAGCCCTGCTCATCTATCCATTTAATAGGATTAATTGAGCCCGGGCAGTCGGACGTAATCCCCTGCTGTAATGACATAATCCCCTGCTGTATTGTTCTCTCTGTATTGTATTGCAGCTGAGAACAATAGAGGAAAGGCTTATGCTAGTAAGCCTTGGTGCACCTAGGTGCAGCAGAGAAGCCGAGGTGAGCGAGGCTCCATCTGTAGGGGGATAACATAAAACATTGTGCCTGATTCAGAGCAGAACGTGAGGCCAATGATCACTGAGATCAGCGATTCTCTGCTACTGCGCATGCGCAAAAATCACTAAAAACTTGCACGGCGCATGCGTCACATTTTGTGCATGCACAGAGTTGCAGCTGCGGTTGAGATGTGCTCGATCAGAAATGTCTTTGAAAAGTCCTGGGCATTCCTTGGTGTTCACTGGGAGGTGGCTGTTAAGGATATGTTATGGAAGCACTGCAAGCATGTCGGTGAAGTGTTTGCTTACGCAGAGGCTTTGTCATTCACATTGGAGGCCATGGTGGTCATTCCGAGTTGTTCGCTCTGTAATTTTCTTCGCATCGCAGCGATTTTCCGCTAATTGCGCATGCGCAATGTTCGCACTGCGACTGCGCCAAGTAAATTTGCTATGAAGTTTGGTATTTTACTCACGGCATTACGAGGTTTTTTCTTCGTTCTGGAGATCGGAGTGTGATTGACAGGAAGTGGGTGTTTCTGGGCGGAAACTGGCCGTTTTATGGGTGTGTGTGAAAAAACGCTGCAGTTTCTGGGAAAAAATAAGAATTTACTTACCGATAATTCTATTTCTCGGAGTCCGTAGTGGATGCTGGGGTTCCTGAAAGGACCATGGGGAATAGCGGCTCCGCAGGAGACAGGGCACAAAAAGTAAAGCTTTAGGATCAGGTGGTGTGCACTGGCTCCTCCCCCTATGACCCTCCTCCAAGCCTCAGTTAGGTACTGTGCCCGGACGAGCGTACACAATAAGGAAGGATTTATGAATCCCGGGTAAGACTCATACCAGCCACACCAATCACACTGTACAACCTGTGATCTGAACCCAGTTAACAGTATGATAACAGCGGAGCCTCTGAAAAGATGGCTCACAACAATAATAACCCGATTTTTGTAACTATGTACAAGTAATGCAGATAATCCGCACTTGGGATGGGCGCCCAGCATCCACTACGGACTCCGAGAAATAGAATTATCGGTAAGTAAATTCTTATTTTCTCTATCGTCCTAGTGGATGCTGGGGTTCCTGAAAGGACCATGGGGATTATACCAAAGCTCCCAAACGGGCGGGAGAGTGCGGATGACTCTGCAGCACCGAATGAGAGAACTCCAGGTCCTCCTTAGCCAGGGTATCAAATTTGTAGGATTTTACAAACGTGTTTGCCCCTGACTAAATAGCCGCTCGGCAAAGTTGTAAAGCCGAGACCCCTCGGGCAGCCGCCCAAGATGAGCCCACCTTCCTTGTGGAATGGGCATTTACATATTTTGGCTGTGGCAGGCCTGCCACAGAATGTGCAAGCTGAATTGTATTACACATCCAACTAGCAAAAGTCTGCTTAAAAGCAAGAGCACCCAGTTTGTTGGGTGCATACAGGATAACAGCAAGTCAGTTTTCCTGACTCCAGCCGTCCTGGAACCTATATTTTCAGGGCCCTGACCACATCTAGCAACTTGGAGTCCTCCAAGTCCCTAGTAGGCGCAAGACACCCCAATAAGCTGGTTCAGGTGAAACACTGACACCACCTTAGGGAGAGAACTGGGGACGAGTCCGCAGCTCTGCCCTGTCCGAATGGACAAACAGATATGGGCTTTTTTGAGAAAAAACCACCAATTTGACACTCGCCTGGTCCAGGCCAGGTCCAAGAGCATGTTCACTTTTCATGTGAGATGCTTCAAATCTACAGATTTGACTGGTTTTAAACCAATGTGTTTTGAGGAATCCCAGAACTACGTTGAGATCCCACAGTGCCACTGGAGGCACAAAAGGGGGTTGTATATGCAATACTCCCTTGACAAACTTCTGGACTTCAGGAACTGAAGCCAATTCTTTCTGGAAGAAAAATCGACAGGGCCGAAATTTGAACCTTAATGGACCCCAATTTGAGGCCCATAGACACTCCTGTTTGCAAGAAATGCAGGAATCGACCGAGTTGAAATTTCTTCGTGGGGCCTTCCTGGCCTCACACCACGCAACATATTTTCGCCACATGTGGTGATAATGTTGTGCGGTCACCTCCTTTCTGGCTTTGACCAGGGTAGGAATGACCTCTTCCTGAATGCCTTTTCCCTTAGGATCCGGCGTTCCACCGCCATGCCGTCAAACGCAGCTGCGGTAAGTCTTGGAACAGACATGGTACTTGCTGAAACAAGTCCCTTCTTAGCGGCAGAGGCCATAAGTCCTCTGTGAGCATCTCTTGAAGTTCCGGGTACCAAGTCCTTCTTGGCCAATCCGGAGCCATGAGTATAGTTCTTACTCCTCTACGTCTTATAATTCTCAGTACCTTAGGTATGAAAAGCAGAGGATGGAGCACATACACCGACTGGTACACCCACGGTGTTACCAGAACGTCCACAGCTATTGCCTGAGGGTCTCTTAACCTGGCGCAATACCTGTCCCGTTTTTTGTTCAGACGGGACGCCATCATGTCCACCTTTGGTAATTCCCAACGGTTTACAATTATGTGGAAAACTTCCCCATGAAGTTCCCCCTCTGCCGGGTGGAGGTCGTGCCTACTGAGGAAGTCTGCTTCCCAGTTTCCATTCCCGGAATGAAACACTGCTGACAGTGCTATCACATGATTTTCCGCCCAGCGAAAAGTCCTTGCAGTTTTTGCCACTGCCCTCCTGCTTCTTGTGCCGCCCTGTCTATTTACGTGGGCGACTGCCGTGATGTTTTATCCCACTGGATCAATACCGGCTGACCTTGAAGCAGAGGTCTTGCTAAGCTTAGAGCATTATAAATTTACCCTTAGCTATATTTATGTGGAGAAAAATCTCCAGACTTGATCACACTCCCTGGAAATTTTTTCCTTGTGTGACTGCTCCCCAGCCTCTCGGGCTGGCCTCCGTGGTCACCAACATCCAAAACTGAATGCCGAATCTGCGGCCCTCTAGAAGATGAGCACTCTGTAACCACCACAGGAGAGACACCCTTGTCCTTGGATATAGGGTTATCCGCTGATGCATCTGAAGATGCGATCCGGACCATTTGTCCAGCAGATCCCACTGAAAAGTTCTTGCATGAAATCTGCCGACTGGAATTGCTTCGAAGGAAGTCACCATTTTTTTACCATGGCCCTTGTGCAATGATGCACTGATTTTAGGAGGTTCCTGACTAGCTCGGATAACTCCCTGGCTTTCTCTTCCGGGAGAAACACCTTTTTCTGGACTGTGTCCAGAATCATCCCTAAGCACAGGAGACTTGTTGTCGGGATCAGCTGCGATTTTGGAATCTTTAGAATCCACCCCTGCTGTTGTAACAGTATCCGAGATAGTGCTACTCCGACCTCCAACTGTTCCCTGGACTTTGCCCTTATCAGGAGATCGTCCAAGTAAGGGATAATTAAGACGCCTTTTCTTCGAAGAAGAACCATCATTTCGGCCATTACCTTGGTAAAGACCCGGGGTGCCGTAGACAATCCAAACGGCAGCGTCTGAAACTGATAGTGACAGTTCTGTACCACGAACCTGAGGTACCCTTAGTGATAAGGGCAAATTTGGGACATGGAGGTAAGCATCCCTGATGTCTCGGGACACCAGATAGTCCCCTTCTTCCCGGTTCGTTATCACTGCTCTGAGTGACTCCATCTTGATTTGAACCTTTGTAAGTGTTCAAATTTTTTTAGATTTAGAATAGGTCTCACCTAGCCTTCTGGCTTCAGTACCACAATATAGTGTGGAATAATACCCCCTTTTCTTGTTGTAGGAGGGGTAATTTAATTATCACCTGCTGGGAATACAGCTCGTGAATTTTTTCCCATACTGCCTCCTTGTCGGAGGGAGACCTTGGTAAAGCAGACTTCAGGAGCCTGCGCAGGGGAAACGTCTCGACATTCCAAACTGTACCCCTGGGATACTACTTGTAGGATCCAGGGGTCCTGTACGGTCTCAGCGTCATGCTGAGAGCTTGTCAGAAGCGGTGGAACGCTTCTGTTCCTGGGAATGGGCTGCCTGCTGCAGTCTTCTTCCCTTTCCTCTATCCCTGGGCAGATATGACTCTTATAGGGACGAAAGGACTGAAGCTGAAAAGACGGTGTCTTTTTCTGCAGAGATGTGACTTAGGGTAAAAACGGTGGATTTTCCAGCAGTTGCCGTGGCCACCAGGTCCGATGGACCGACCCCAAATAACTCCTCTTCCTTTATACGGCAATACACCTTTGTGCCGTTTGGAATCTGCATCACCTGACCACTGTCGTGTCCATAAACATCTTCTGGCAGATATGGACATCGCACTTACTCTTGATGCCAGAGTGCAAATATCCCTCTGTGCATCTCGCATATATAGAAATACATCCTTTAAATGCTCTATAGTCAATAAAATACTGTCCCTGTCAAGGGTATCAATATTTTTAGTCAGGGAATCCGACCAAGCCACCCCAGCTCTGCACATCCAGGCTGAGGCGATCGCTGGTCGCAGTATAACACCAGTATGTGTGTATATACTTTTTATGATATTTTTCCAGCCTCCTGTCAGCTGGCTCCTTGAGGACGGCCCTATCTATAGACGGTACCGCCACTTGTTCTGATAAGCGTGTGAGCGCCTTATCCACCCTAAGGGGTGTTTCCCAACGCGCCCTAACTTCTGGCGGGAAAGGGTATACCGCCCATATTTTCTATCGGGGGGAACCCACGCATCATCACACACTTCATTTAATTTATCTGATTCAGGAAAAACTACGGTAATTTTTTCACATCCCACATAATACCCTCTTTTGTGGTACTTGTAGTATCAGAAATATGTAACACCTCCTTCATTGCCCTTAACGTGTGGCCCTAATAAGTAGAGATGAGCGGGTTCGGTTTCTCTGAATCCGAACCCGCCAGAACTTCATGTTTTTTTTCACGGGTCCGAGCGACTCGGATCTTCCCGCCTTGCTCGGTTAACCCGAGCGCGCCCGAACGTCATCATGACGCTGTCGGATTCTCGCGAGGCTCGGATTCTATCGCGAGACTCGGATTCTATATAAGGAGCCGCGCGTCGCCGCCATTTTCACACGTGCATTGAGATTGATAGGGAGAGGACGTGGCTGGCGTCCTCTCCGTTTAGAATTAGAATAGATTAGAGAGACACTTGATTTACTAATTTTGGGGAGCATTAGGAGTACTCAGTAGTGTACAGTGCAGAGTTTTGCTGATAGTGACCAGTGACCACCACTTTTATTTATAATCCGTTCTCTGCCTGAAAAAAGCGATACACAGCACACAGTGACTCAGTCACATACCATATCTGTGTGCACTGCTCAGGCTCAGGCCAGTGTGCTGCATCATCTATTATCTATTTATAATATTATATATATCTGTCTGACTGCTCAGCTCACACAGCTTATAATTGTGGGGGAGACTGGGGAGCACTACTGCAGTGCCAGTTATAGGTTATAGCAGGAGCCAGGAGTACATAATATAATCCGTTCTCTGCCTGAAAAAAGCGATACACAGCACACAGTGACTCAGTCACATACCATATCTGTGTGCACTGCTCAGGCTCAGGCCAGTGTGCTGCATCATCTATTATCTATATATAATATTATATATATCTGTCTGACTGCTCAGCTCACACAGCTTATAATTGTGGGGGAGACTGGGGAGCACTACTGCAGTGCCAGTTATAGGTTATAGCAGGAGCCAGGAGTACATAATATATTATATAGTGAGTGACCACCAGACACACAGTGCAGTTTATTTAATATATCCGTTCTCTGCCTGAAAAAAGCGATACACACAGTGACTCAGTCAGTCACATACCATATCTGTGTGCACTGCTCAGGCTCAGGCCAGTGTGCTGCATCATCTATATATATTATATATCTGTCTGACTGCTCAGCTCACACAGCTTATAATTGTGGGGGAGACTGGGGAGCACTACTGCAGTGCCAGTTATAGGTTATAGCAGGAGCCAGGAGTACATAATATTATATTAAAATTAAACAGTGCACACTTTTGCTGCAGGAGTGCCACTGCCAGTGTGACTAGTGACCAGTGACCTGACCACCAGTATATAATATTAGTAGTATACTATCTCTTTATCAACCAGTCTATATTAGCAGCAGACACAGTACAGTGCGGTAGTTCACGGCTGTGGCTACCTCTGTGTCGGCACTCGGCAGCCCGTCCATAATTGTATATACCACCTAACCGTGGTTTTTTTTTCTTTCTTTATACATACATACTAGTTACGAGTATACTATCTCTTTATCAACCAGTCTATATATTAGCAGCAGACACAGTACAGTGCGGTAGTTCACGGCTGTGGCTACCTCTGTGTCGGCACTCGGCAGCCCGTCCATAATTGTATATACCACCTAACCGTGGTTTTTTTTTCTTTCTTTATACATACATACTAGTTACGAGTATACTATCTCTTTATCAACCAGTCTATATTAGCAGCAGACACAGTACAGTGCGGTAGTTCACGGCTGTGGCTACCTCTGTGTCGGCACTCGGCAGCCCGTCCATAATTGTATACTAGTATCCAATCCATCCATCTCCATTGTTTACCTGAGGTGCCTTTTAGTTGTGCCTATTAAAATATGGAGAACAAAAATGTTGAGGTTCCAAAATTAGGGAAAGATCAAGATCCACTTCCACCTCGTGCTGAAGCTGCTGCCACTAGTCATGGCCGAGACGATGAAATGCCAGCAACGTCGTCTGCCAAGGCCGATGCCCAATGTCATAGTACAGAGCATGTCAAATCCAAAACACCAAATATCAGTAAAAAAAGGACTCCAAAACCTAAAATAAAATTGTCGGAGGAGAAGCGTAAACTTGCCAATATGCCATTTACCACACGGAGTGGCAAGGAACGGCTGAGGCCCTGGCCTATGTTCATGGCTAGTGGTTCAGCTTCACATGAGGATGGAAGCACTCAGCCTCTCGCTAGAAAAATGAAAAGACTCAAGCTGGCAAAAGCAGCACAGCAAAGAACTGTGCATTCTTCGAAATCCCAAATCCACAAGGAGAGTCCAATTGTGTCGGTTGCGATGCCTGACCTTCCCAACACTGGACATGAAGAGCATGCGCCTTCCACCATTTGCACGCCCCCTGCAAGTGCTGGAAGGAGCACCCGCAGTCCAGTTCCTGATAGTCAGATTGAAGATGTCAGTGTTGAAGTACACCAGGATGAGGAGGATATGGGTGTTGCTGGCGCTGGGGAGGAAATTGACCAGGAGGATTCTGATGGTGAGGTGGTTTGTTTAAGTCAGGCACCCGGGGAGACACCTGTTGTCCGTGGGAGGAATATGGCCGTTGACATGCCAGGTGAAAATACCAAAAAAATCAGCTCTTCGGTCAGTTCGGTGTGGAGGTATTTCACCAGAAATGCGGACAACAGGTGTCAAGCCGTGTGTTCCCTTTGTCAAGCTGTAATAAGTAGGGGTAAGGACGTTAACCACCTCGGAACATCCTCCCTTATACGTCACCTGCAGCGCATTCATAATAAGTCAGTGACAAGTTCAAAAACTTTGGGTGACAGCGGAAGCAGTCCACTGACCAGTAAATCCCTTCCTCTTGTAACCAAGCTCACGCAAACCACCCCACCAACTCCCTCAGTGTCAATTTCCTCCTTCCCCAGGAATGCCAATAGTCCTAGATGGGCCCGGTGTTTGTGTCGGCCACTAGGGTCGCTTATCTTACTCACACAGCTACCTCATTGCGCCTCTTTTTTTCTTTGCGTCATGTGCTGTTTGGGGAGGGTTTTTTGGAAGGAACATCCTGCGTGACACTGCAGTGACACTCCTAGATGGGCCCGGTGTTTGTGTCGGCCACTAGGGTCGCTAATCTTACTCACACAGCTACCTCATTGCGCCTCTTTTTTTCTTTGCGTCATGTGCTGTTTGGGGAGGGTTTTTTGGAAGGGACATCCTGCGTGACACTGCAGTGCCACTCCTAGATGGGCCCGGTGTTTGTGTCGGCCACTAGGGTCGCTTATCTTACTCACACAGCGACCTCGGTGCAAATTTTAGGACTAAAAATAATATTGTGAGGTGTGAGGTATTCAGAATAGACTGAAAATGAGTGTAAATTATGGTTTTTGAGGTTAATAATACTTTGGGATCAAAATGACCCCCAAATTCTATGATTTAAGCTGTTTTTAGTGTTTTTGGAAAAAAACACCCGAATCCAAAACACACCCGAATCCGACAAAAAAAATTCGGTGAGGTTTTGCCAAAACGCGGTCGAACCCAAAACACGGCCGCGGAACCGAACCCAAAACCAAAACACAAAACCCGAAAAATTTCAGGCGCTCATCTCTACTAATAAGGAATACGTTTGTTTATTCACCGTCGACACTGGATTCAGTGTCCCTGTCTGTGTCTGTGTCGACCGACTAAAGTAAACGGGCGTTTTAAAACCCCTGACGGTGTTTTTGAGACGTCTGGACCGGTACTAATTGTTTGTCGGCCGTCTCATGTCGTCAACCGACCTTGGCGCGTGTTGACATTATCACGTAATTCCCTAAATAAGCCATCCATTCCGGTGTCGACTCCCTAGAGAGTGACATCACCATTACAGGCAATTGCTCCGCCTCCTCACCAACATCGTCCTCATACATGTCGACACACACGTACCGACACACAGCACACACACAGGGAATGCTCTGATAGAGGACAGGACCTACTAGCCCTTTGGAGAGACAGAGGGAGAGTTTGCCAGCACACACCAAAAACGCTATAATTATATAGGGACAACCTTATATAAGTGTTTTCCCTTATAGCATCTTTTTTATATATTTCTAACGCCAAATTAGTGCCCCCCCTCTCTGTTTTAACCCTGTTTCTGTAGTGCAGTGCAGGGGAGAGCCTGGGAGCCTTCCCTCCAGCCTTTCTGTGAGGGAAAATGGCGCTGTGTGCTGAGGAGATAGGCCCCGCCCCTTTTTCGGCGGCCTCGTCTCCCGCTCTTAACGGATTCTGGCAGGGGTTAAATATCTCCATATAGCCCCCGGAGGCTATATGTGAGGTATTTTTAGCCAAAAAAGGTTTTCATTTGCCTCCCAGGGCGCCCCCCTCCCAGCGCCCTGCACCCTCAGTGACTGCCGTGTGAAGTGTGCTGAGAGGAAAATGGCGCACAGCTGCAGTGCTGTGCGCTACCTTAAGAAGACTGAGGAGTCTTCTGCCGCCGATTCTGGACCTCTTCTCGTTTCAGCATCTGCAAGGGGGCCGGCGGTGAGGCTCCGGTGACCATCCAGGCTGTACCTGTGATCGTCCCTCTGGAGCTAATGTCCAGTAGCCAAGAAGCCAATCCATCCTGCACGCAGGTGAGTTCACTTCTTCTCCCCTAAGTCCCTCGTTGCAGTGATCCTGTTGCCAGCAGGACTCACTGTAAAATAAAAAACCTAAGCTAAACTTTTCTAAGCAGCTCTTTAGGAGAGCCACCTAGATTGCACCCTTCTCGGCCGGGCACAAAATCTAACTGAGGCTTGGAGGAGGGTCATAGGGGGAGGAGCCAGTGCACACCACCTGATCCTAAAGCTTTCTTTTTGTGCCCTGTCTCCTGCGGAGCCGCTATTCCCCATGGTCCTTTCAGGAACCCCAGCATCCACTAGGACGATAGAGAAACGCGGGATTGGCTGGAGAAACGGGGGAGTGTCTGGGTGAACGCTGGGTGTGTTTGTGACGTCAAACCAGGAACGACAAGCACTGAACTGATCGCACTGGAAGAGTAAGTCTCGAGCTACTCAGAAACTGCACAGAGAAGTCTTTTCGCAATATTGCGAATCTTTCGTTCGCAATTCTGCTAAGCTAAGATTCACTCCCAGAGGGCGGCGGCCTAGCGTGTGCAATGCTGCTAAAAGCAGCTTGCGAGCGAACAACTCGGAATGAGGGCCCATGTTCATATGGAAAATTTGCACCTGACGCAGGGCAAGTGTCAGATTAATGGTTCGAACGATGGTGGGGTCTAAGGTTGAACCAGACGGTATTTTAGCATCTATAGATGCTCACAGCGGGGGTCTCAGTACTTGCACTTTCAGACACACGCTTATGCACCAGGGAAAGAGATTGTAGCGACAATTGCATAAACTCACAGATGATACTGTACAGCTGCACCTGCGTTCACCTTTCTATCAGGCCCATTATGTAAATAAAATTAAATCTTGCTGTCTTTGGATACAGGAGCATTATTGTGTCCCGTCTGGATTAATTACTCAGCACCTGGATGTGGACAGCTCCTCCCACTAGACGTACGTTTAGACACAACAAGGACATTTGTATAAGAGTTCCTGTAAGTCGTCATGCACCCCGGAGCCTACAATAGCAGCCAAACACCGCACACATAGACTAGCAATTAATGTACAGATCCCAGATGCACAGTGTCACATGTTCCCCACAATAACTTAAACAATGCCCTATTCAGTCTGTGCCGCCCTACACGTCCGTTACATTTAATTAATTTATAATATATGCTTTCCCGTGAGCAAATGTACTGCAACATAATGATCAGTGCAATGATATGGAAGTCTGTGGGGAACCCTTGACAAACTTTGGACTGAGTCCCAGAAATCTCCACATCAATAAATGATCTTGTGCCTGGCTTCTTCTGAGGCAGGGAAAATCGCTTACTGGGGGTCATTCTGACTCGCTCGTTCACTCACTGCTTTTTGTCGCAGCCAAGCGAACGGGTCCCTACTGCGCATGCACCGGCGCCATAGTGTGCCGGCGCGTGCCAGTCGACCAAAAGCCGTAGCAGGGATGCAATCGCCTCTGCCTGATTGACAGGCAGAGGCGGTCGCTGGGCGGGAGAGGGCGGAACGGCGGCGTTTGGCCGCCGTTTCGTGGGAACGGTCCGGCCATGCCGGGGGGCAGGCCACAGCGGCTGTGGGCCGGGGAGCGATGAGTAACTCCCGGCCAGCACGCTAAAGCTGCGCTGGTCGGGAGATACTCTTGAAGTGCAAAGGCATCACCACTGTGCGATGCCTTTGCACTTCTGCGGGGGGGGGGGGGGGGGGGGGCGGCACTGACATGCGGGGCAGACTAGCCCTGTGCTGGGCGTCCTCCCGCATGTCAGTGTGAATGATCGTAGCTGTGCTAAATTTAGCACAGCTACGATCAACTCGGAATGACTCCCACTGGCCAAACAGGAATATTAATGTGAAACCTTTTTTTCACCTGTCTGCCCCAAGCTGAGACTATTTTGGCCGGTATAATCACTAAGGCTTTTTTCTCTGCCGTCAAACTCTGGCGGTTTCTTCCGAAGGAAAGAGGCAGGTATCCAGAGTCCAGGTGAGCTCTTATTTAAAGGTAGCAGTATCCAATCAGATGTCCTTATCAGTTAAATTAGTGAAAGTTTTCACACTGGGAAATAAAATCAAGGCAAGTATGTGGAGCAATTTAATAATGGTTAAATAACCCTTACTTATATTTAATAATTATTAGTTAATACTATCCTTAAGGCATCACTGAGAAACTTTTGATAAAGTACTGCAGTACTTAAAACCTGAGTTTGTCTTTCTAGTAGTGGCACTGGATACAAATACAACCAACTATATACACATAGCAAAGCTACTGCAGTTCCAAGAATGGGTGGTCTTCAGTTTGCCGGTGGCCGGGCTCCGAACGACCAGCATACCAGCTCTGGAATCCCGACAGCCGGCATACCGACAGCTTTTCTCCCTATTGGAGGTCCACGACCTCCCTGGAGGGAGAATAGATAGCGTGGTGCACCACCGTGCCTGCAAGGGGCTCATTTGTGCTCGCCCAGCTGTCGGTATGCCGGTGGTCAGGATTCCGGTGCCGGCATACCGACTGCCAGGAGCCCGACCACCGGCATAACATACTACACCCCCAAGAACACATGGCAAGTGAACTGAACACAGAAAAACTGTACTACTGTACTGTAAATACTAATTGTGAGAAACTCTGAAAATTCAAGTACAAGTGCTATATACTGTATGTCACAAAGCATTTAAATGTAAGCAGAAGAATATGAAAGCTATGCAAAATAAAAAAAGTACACTGGTACAGATGAGTCAGCCCTGAGTGTCACAGGAAGCTGCAGATAAGATTGTTGGTATATCGATTTAGGTGCTACAAGGTGTTTCAGCTGCAATGAGAAATGGTTCATCATGTTAGCCACTTATGGTCCTATTGCAATCAACGGAATTGAAAATGAAATGTTTTCAGCTACAAAAGTTGGAACAAATGTAGCCTGCATGAAAATTGGGACTATGTCACAGAAATTTAAGATGTCCATCATGAACCAGAAATGGGAACAAATCTCAAAGCTTTCAGTGTCCTATAGCACAGTGGCCACAGAGTTAATTGCACCAAAGGGAACAGAAAAGGGACCGTAATAGCAGCAGGCATCCAATGCCATCAATTACAGTATATGTCCTTGATACACAATATTGTTATGTTATGATGACAACTCAGTTGCAGTCAATGAATCTCTGGCACAGAAATTTAGTCACCTTGGATATGGTAGTGTTCAAACATTTCTGAATGGTATGGTCACAAGAATGTCAGTGACTGATACAGAAAAATTCATATGGTATGTGAAAGCTGTATAATGAGAAAACAAAGGTATAAGCCATTTTCAAAGTCAGCAAGTAGAGCTGAAGCATCTCTTGAGTTAAAGTAGTACATAGAGGTGTGTTGCCAAGGGAAGTTAATAAGTGGTTACAGATAATTCATAACGTTCATTGATGACTTCACAAGAATGACGCACATATTCTTTATCAAAAAGAGAAGTCTGAAGTAATAAATAAAATATGAAAATATTGTGTTTAGTGAGCCTCAATACATCCAGAAACCAAAGACAAGGGGCTTGATGCATCATTGCTTGGAAAGTGATAAAATGGAGAGTGAAAAAGTACCAGCCAATCAGCTCCTAACTGCCATGTCACAGGCTGTGTTTGAAAAATGTCAGTTAGGAGCTGATTGGCTGCTACTTTTTTACTCTCCATTTTATCACTTTCCAAGTGATGATGCATCTAGCCCAAGGTCTGATTGGTGTGGGTGGAAGTCCAAGATAGGCTGAGACAACAGACATTGGGCCTGATTCAGACCTTATTGCTACTGTGCATTTTCACAGGCGATCAGGTCATAACTGCGCATGCGTATGCACTGCAATGCACATGCGCGGCGGAAAACAACAACGGGCGTCGCCGGTCAGTGACAGGATGGTGTGAAAATTCCATTTACGCGGCCGTTCGTAAGGTGATGGACAGGAGGAGGACGTTTGTGGGTGGTAACTGACCGTTTACTGGGAGTGTTCGGAAAAACGCAGGCGTGCCCAAGCGTTTTCAGGGAGGGTGTGTGACGTCAGCTCCGGCCCCGATTAGCCTGTTCTCATCACACTGTAGGTGTAAGTCCTGGGCTGTGCAGAGTCTGCACACTCTGGATTTTCGCAGCTCGGCGTACACATGCAATCGCACACTTGCACGGCGAATTTACACTCCCCCTGGGAGCGGTGACTATCTGAACGCAGGACAGCAAAGTTAGCAGCCCAGCAACCAGGTCTGAATCCCCCCCATAGTCAGAACAGTCCTGCTAATATCACTTCCGAGAAAAGTGGATTAAACCCATTTGTTGGAAATATGTGTGTACAGACTTGAGAATGTATCAGAGTTTTTGTACACACCAGTGGAAGGCTTACAACTACGAATAGCCCAGTTACATAACCAGTGAAGTGGTTTTTATGAAGATAAAGCAGGTACATCCGTACTCACTGTTATACACACTGGTAGTTAGTAGTGATGTGCACCGGACATTTTTCGGGTTTTGTGTTTTGGTTTTGGATTCGGTTCCGCGGCCGTGTTTTGGATTCGGACGCGTTTTGGCAAAACCTCACCGAAAAATTTTTGTCGGATTCGGGTGTGTTTTGGATTCGGGTGTTTTTTTTACAAAAAACCCTAAAAAACAGCTTAAATCATAGAATTTGGGGGTCATTTTGATCCCATAGTTTTATTAACCTCAATAACCATAATTTCCACTCATTTCCAGTCTATTCTGAACACCTCAAACCTCACAATATTATTTTTAGTCCTAAAATTTGAACCGAGGTCGCTGGATGGCTAAGCTAAGCGACACAAGTGGCCGACACAAACACCTGGCCAATCTAGGAGTGGCACTGCAGTGTCAGGCAGGATGGCACTTCAAAAAAATAGTCCCCAAACAGCACATGAAGCAAAGAATAAAAGAGGCGCACCAAGGTCGCTGTGTGACTACGCTAAGCGACACAAGTGGTCGACACAAACACCTGGCCCATCTAGGAGTGGCACTGCAGTGTCAGGCAGGATGGCACTTCAAAAAAATTGTCCCCAAACAGCACATGATGCAAAGAAAAAAAGAGGCGCACCAAGGTCGCTGTGTGACTAAGCTAAGCGACACAAGTGGCCGACACAAACACCTGGCCCATCTAGGAGTGGCACTGCAGTGTCAGGCAGGATGGCAATTCAAAAAAATTGTCCCCAAACAGCACATGATGCAAAGAAAAATTAAAGAAAAAAGAGGTGCAAGATGGAATTGTCCTTGGGCCCTCCCACCCACCCTTATGTTGTATAAACAGGGCATGCACACTTTAACGAACCCATCATTTCAGCGACAGGGTCTGCCACACGACTGTGACTGAAATGACTGGTTGGTTTGGGCCCCCACCAAAAAAAGAAGCAATCAATCTCTCCTTGCACAAACTGGCTCTACAGAGGCAAGATGTCCACCTCATCATCATCCTCCGATTCCTCACCCCTTTCACTGTGTACATCCCCCTCCTCACAGATTATTAATTCGTCCCCACTGGAATCCACCATCTCAGGTCCCTGTGTACTTTGTGGAGGCAATTGCTGCTGGTGAATGTCTCCACGCAGGAATTGATTATAATTCATTTTGATGAACATCATATTCTCCACATTTTCTGGAAGTAACCTCGTACGCCGATTGCTGACAAGGTGAGCGGCTGCACTAAACACTCTTTCGGAGTACACACTGGAGGGAGGGCAACTTAGGTAGAATAAGCCAGTTTGTGCAAGGGCCTCCAAATTGCCTCTTTTTCCTGCCAGTATACGTACGGACTGCCTGACTTGCCTACTTGGATGCGGTCACTCATATAATCCTCCACCATTCTTTCAATGGTGAGAGAATCATATGAAGTGACAGTAGACGACATGTCAGTAATCTTTGGCAGGTCCTTCAGTCCGGACCAGATGTCAGCACTCGCTCCAGACTGCCCTGCATCACCGCCAGCGGGTGGGCTCGGAATTCTTAGCCTTTTCCTCGCACCCCCAGTTGCGGGAGAATGTGAAGGAGAAGATTTTGACGGGCCACGTTCCGCTTGACTTGACAATTTTCTCACCAGCAGGTCTTTGAACCTCTGCAGACTTGCGTCTGCCGGAAATAGAGATCCAAGGTAGGTTTTAAATCTAGGATCGAGCACGGTGGCCCAAATGTAGTGCTCTGATTTCAACAGATTGACCACCCGTGAATCCTGGTTAAGCGAATTAAGGGCTCCATCCACAAGTCCCACATGCCTAGCGGAATCGCTCTGTTTTAGCTCCTCCTTCAATGTCTCCAGCTTCTTCTGCAAAAGCCTGATGAGGGGAATGACCTGACTCAGGCTGGCAGTGTCTGAACTGACTTCACGTGTGGCAAGTTCAAAGGGTTGCAGAACCTTGCACAACGTTGAAATCATTCTCCACTGCGCTTGAGTCAGGTGCATTCCCCCTCCTTTGCCTATATCGTGGGCAGATGTATAGGCTTGAATGGCCTTTTGCTGCTCCTCCATCCTCTGAAGCATATAGAGGGTTGAATTCCACCTCGTTACCACCGCTTGCTTCAGATGATGGCAGGGCAGGTTCAGGAATGTTTGGTGGTGCTCCAGTCTTCTGTACGCGGTGGCTGAATGCCGAAAGTGGCCCGCAATTCTTCGGGCCACCGACAGCATCTCTTGCACGCCCCTGTCATTTTTTAAATAATTCTACACCACCAAATTCAATGTATGTGCAAAACATGGGACGTGCTGGAATTTGCCCAGATGTAATGCACGCACAATATTGCTGGCGTTGTCAGATGTCACAAATCCCCAGGAGAGTCCAATTGGGGTAAGCCATTCTGCGATGATCTTCCTCAGTTTCCGTAAGAGGATGTCAGCTGTGTGCCTCTTCTGGAAAGCGGTGATACAAAGCGTAGCCTGCCTAGGAACGAGTTGGCGTTTGCGAGATGCTGCTACTGGTGCCGCCGCTGCTGTTCTTGCTGCGGGAGGCAATACATCTACCCAGTGGGCTGCCACAGTCATATAGTCCTGAGTCTGCCCTGCTCCACTTGTCCACATGTCCGTGGTTAAGTGGACATTGGTTACAACTGCATTTTTTAGGACACTGGTGAGTCTTTTTCTGAGATCTGTGTACATTTTCAGTATCGCCTGCCTAGAGAAATGGAACCTAGATGGTATTTGGTACCGGGGACACAGTACCTCAATCAAGTCTCTAGTTGCCTCTGAATTAACGGTGGATACCGGAACCACGTTTCTCACCGCCCAGGCTGCCAAGGCCTGAGTTATCTGCTTTGCAGCAGGATGACTGCTGTGATATTTCATCTTCCTCGCAAAGGACTGTTGGACAGTCAATTGCTTACTGGAAGTAGTACAAGTGGTCTTCCGACTTCCCCTCTGGGATGACGATCGATTCCCAGCAGCTACAACAGCAGCGCCAGCAGCAGTAGGCGTTACACTCAAGGATGCATCGGAGGAATCCCAGGCAGGAGAGGACTCGTCAGACTTGCCAGTGACATGGCCTGCAGGACTATTGGCTTTCCTGGGTAAGGAGGAAATTGACACTGAGGGAGTTGGTGGTGTGGTTTGTAGGAGCTTGGTTACAAGAGGAAGGGATTTAGTGGTCAGTGGACTGCTTCCGCTGTCACCCAAAGTTTTTGAACTTGTCACTGACTTATGATGAATGCGCTGCAGGTGACGTATAAGGGAGGATGTTCCGAGGTGGTTAACGTCCTTACCCCTACTTATTACAGCTTCACAAAGGCAACACACGGCTTGACACCTGTTGTCCGCATTTGTGTTAAAATAAATCCACACCGAAGAGCTGATTTTTTTTTGTATTTTGACCAGGCATGTTAATGGCCATATTCGTCCCACGGACAACAGGTGTCTCCCCGGGTGCCTGACTTAAACAAACCACCTCACCATCAGAATCCTCCTTGTCAATTTCCTCCCCAGCGCCAGCAACACCCATATCCTCATCCTGGTGTACTTCAACAGTGAAATCTTCAATTTGACTATCAGGAACTGGATTGCGGGTGCTCCTTCCAGCACTTGCAGGGGGCGTGCAAATGGTGGAAGGCACAAGTTCTTCCCGTCCAGTGTTGGGAAGGTCAGGCATCGCAACCGACACAATTGGACTCTCCTTGGGTATTTGTGATTTAGAAGAACGCACAGTTCTTTGCTGTGCTTTTGCCAGCTTAAGTCTTTTCATTTTTCTAGCGAGAGGATTAGTGCTTCCATCCTCATGTATAGCTGAACCACTAGCCATGAACATAGGCCAGGGCCTCAGCCGTTCCTTGCCACTCCGTGTCGTAAATGGCATATTGGCAAGTTAACGCTTCTCCTCAGACGCTTTTAATTTTGATTTTTGGGTAATTTTACTGAACTTTTGTTTTTTGGATTTTACATGCTCTCTACTATGACATTGGGCATCGGCCTTGGCAGACGACGTTGATGGCATTTCATCGTCTCGGCCATGACTAGTGGCAGCAGCTTCAGCACGAGGTGGAAGTGGATCTTGATCTTTCCCTATTTTAACCTCCACATTTTTGTTCTCCATTTTTTAATGTGTGGAATTATATGCCAGTAACTATCAATAGCAATGGCCTACTACTATATATACTGCGCACAACTGAAATGCACCACAGGCATGGATGGATAGTATACTTGACGACACAGAGGTAGGTAGAGCAGTGGCCTTCCGTATCGTACTGCTATATATACTGGTGATCACTGTCAGCAATCTGCAAAACTAAAATGCACCACAGGTATAGAATGCAGATGGATAGTATACTTAATGACGACACAGAGGTAGGTACAGCAGTGGCCTTCCGTACCGTACTGCTATATATAGTATACTGGTGGTCACTGTGTCAGCAAACTGCAAAACTAAAATGCACCACAGGTATAGAATGTAGATGGATAGTATACTTAATGACGACACAGAGGTAGGTACAGCAGTGGCCTTCCGTACCGTACTGCTATATATAATATACTGGTGGTCACTGTGTCAGCAAACTGCAAAACTAAAATGCACCACAGGTATAGAATGTAGATGGATAGTATACTTAATGATGACACAGAGGTAGGTACAGCAGTGGCCTTCCGTACCGTACTGCTATATATAGTATACTGGTGGTCACTGTGTCAGCAAACTGCAAAACTAAAATGCACCACAGGTATAGAATGTAGATGGATAGTATACTTAATGACGACACAGAGGTAGGTACAGCAGTGGCCTTCCATACCGTACTGCTATATATAGTATACTGGTGGTCACTGTGTCAGCAAACTGCAAAACTAAAATGCACCACAGGTATAGAATGTAGATGGATAGTATACTTAATGACGACACAGAGGTAGGTACAGCAGTGGCCTTCCGTACCGTACTGCTATATATAGTATACTGGTGGTCACTGTGTCAGCAAACTGCAAAACTAAAATGCACCACAGGTATAGAATGTAGATGGATAGTATACTTAATGACGACACAGAGGTAGGTACAGCAGTGGCCTTCCGTACCGTACTGCTATATATAGTATACTGGTGGTCACTGTGTCAGCAAACTGCAAAACTAAAATGCACCACAGGTATAGAATGTAGATGGACAGTATACTTAATGACGACACAGAGGTAGGTACAGCAGTGGCCTTCCGTACCGTACTGCTATATATAGTATACTGGTGGTCACTGTGTCAGCAAACTGCAAAACTAAAATGCACCACAGGTATAGAATGTAGATGGATAGTATACTTAATGACAACACAGAGGTAGGTACAGCAGTGGCCTTCTGTACCGTACTGCTATATATAGTATACTGGTGGTCACTGTGTCAGCAAACTGCAAAACTAAAATGCACCACAGGTATAGAATGTAGATGGATAGTATACTTAATGACGACACAGAGGTAGGTACAGCAGTGGCCTTCCGTACCGTACTGCTATATATAGTATACTGGTGGTCACTGTGTCAGCAAACTGCAAAACTAAAATGCACCACAGGTATAGAATGTAGATGGATAGTATACTTAATGACGACACAGAGGTAGGTACAGCAGTGGCCTTCCGTACCGTACTGCTATATATAGTATACTGGTGGTCACTGTGTCAGCAAACTGCAAAACTAAAATGCACCACAGGTATAGAATGTAGATGGATAGTATACTTAATGACGACACAGAGGTAGGTACAGCAGTGGCCTTCCGTACCGTACTGCTATATATACTGGTGGTCACTGTGTCAGCAAACTGCACAACTGAAATGCACCACAGGTATAGAATCTAGATGGATAGTATACTTAATGACGACACAGAGATAGGTACAGCAGTGGCCTACTGTACCGTAATGCTATATATTATATACTGGTGGTCACTGGTCAGCAAAACTCTGCACTGTACTCCTCCTATATAATATTATACTGGTGGTCCCCAGTCCCCACAATAAAGCAGCACACTGAGCACAGATATGGAGTGTTTTTCAGGCAGACAATGTATACTGGTGGTCACTGTCAGCAAAACTCTGCACTGTACTCCTGCTATATAATACAGCTGCTCCCCAGTCCCCACAATTAAGCAGTGTGAGCACAGATATATGCAGCACACTGAGCACAGATCTGGAGCGTTTTTTTCAGGCAGAGAACGGATAACTGGTGGTCACTGATCAGCAAAACTCTGCACTGTACTCCTCCTATATTATACAGCTGCCCCCCAGCCCTCCCCACAATTAAGCAATAGTGCACAATCAAGTTCAACAATAACGGAGAGGACGCCAGCCACGTCCTCTCCCTAACATTTCCAATGCACAAGTGAAAATGGCGGCGACGCGCGGCTGCTTATATAGAATCCGAATCTCGCGAGAATCCGACAGCGGGATGATGACGTTCAGGCGCGCTCGGGTTAACCGAGCCATACGGGAGAATCCGAGTATGCCTCGGACCCGTGTAAAAAGGGTGAAGTTCGGGGGGGTTCGGTTTCCGAGCAACCGAACCCGCTCATCACTATTAGTTAGAGAGGAGCTGGAGTGGGATTACATTCAGCTCACCAGCCAGTGATTGTATGGAACCGAGTAGCGGTGCAGAATGCAGGAAAAGCTGTTATATTGCAGGTAAACGCAGGTTCCACTGGAGCTACAGTGGAAGACCACTCTAGCACAGTCTCAAGATGGCTCTGTGCTAGCTCAGGAGTAGTCTTGGTGGCCATCTTAGTACAGGAAATGAAGCTTCCCTAGAGGGGTAACAACATGGAGTCTGCTCTGCACAGTAGCACACTCCAACGTCAACAAAATGTTTTCCTGCTTGTCTAACCCTCAATTTTTTACAGGTTGTTACGTAAAAGCTGAAAGTAAATGTTTGTGTGACATGGAAAAGCTTGTAGGGGTTGTTGAAGCTGGAGAGCGCTACTGTGCTTAATCCATTATGGCGCATTCAGGGAGGCTTCAATCCTTCCCCAAGATGGCCGCTGTCTGTAGTTCTGAGCATGTGCTGTGTCAAATTATTACTGTGTTAGAGTGCCACAGTGGTATAAAGATGTCTTCCACTTAATCAGTGAGACCCTGCTATTAACGCTAACCACATGGAGATGCTGACCCCACTTGCTTCCTGCAGAGCTACAGTACCATGATACAGTCACCAGCTGGTGATCTGTACGCTCAGCTCAACTCAGCTCCATGTGGAATATTCAGGTTTATTAGCAAGCCAGAAAAGTTAGCAATTGGGCAAAACCATGCTGCACTGCAGGGGGGTCAGATGTAACATGTGCAGAGAGATTTATATTTGAGTGGGTTATATTGTTTCTGTGCACTGCAGGGTAAATACTAACTCTCTCTGCACATGTTATATCTGCCTCACCTGCAGTGCACATAGCCCTCATTCCGAGTTGTTCGCTCGCTAGCTGCTTTTAGCAGCAGTGCACACGCTAGGCCGCCGCCCTCTCTGAGTTTATCTTAGCATAGCAGAAGTGCGAACGAAAGGTTAGCAGAACTGCTCGATAAATTTTCATGCAGTTTCTGAGCAGCTCCAAACCTACTCCTACCTTGCGATTACTGCAGACAGTTTAGTTCCTGTTTTGACGTCACAAACACGCCCTGCGTTCGGCCAGCCACTCCCTCGTTTCTCCAGGCATGCCTGCGTTTTTACCTGACACGCCTGCGTTTTTTAGCACACTCCCGGAAAACGGCCAGTTACCACCCAGAAACACCCACTTCCTGTCAATCACTCACCAATCAACAGAGCGACAGAAAAGCGTTGTTTGCCCTTGTGTAAAACTGCATAGTTTTGTGTGAAAGTACTTCGCGCGTGCGTACTGCAGCATGCGCAGAAGTGCCGCTTTTTCACCTAATTGCCGCGCTGTGACCGAAAGCAGCTAGCGATCAACTCGGAATGAGGGCCATGGTTTTGCCCAATTGCTAACTTTTTTGGTTTCCTAACAAACCTGAATAAGGCCCATGACAAGTGTCTGCTTAAAAATAAATGTGAGAACGGCTGTACAATAGACATGACTCGAATTTGGACGCAAACCCCTGTGGTTTATGGGGGTCATTCCGAGCTGATCGTAGCTGTGCTAAATTTAGCACAGCTACGATCAGGAACACTGACATGCGGGGGGACGCCCAGCAGAGGCCCGCATGTCAGTCCCTGCCCCGTCGCTGAAGTACAAAAGCATCGCACAGCGGCAATGCTTTTGTACTTCAGAAGTAGCTCCCGGCCAGCACACAAAATCTGCTACTCGTCGCTGCCTGGCTCGCAGCGGCTGCTTGTGACATCACGAAGCCGCTGCGGCTCACCCCCCGCGCGGTCCGGCCACGCCTGTGTTGGCCGGACTGTGCTTACAAAACGGCAGCCAAACGCCGTCGTGCCGCCCCCTCCTGCCCAGCAACCGCCTCTGCCTGTCAATCAGGTAGAGGCGATCGCTAGCCAACGACAGCCGTCGGCTGTCAGCCATGCACCGGCGCACTGCAGGGCCGGTGCATGTGCAGTTCTGTCCTGATCGCTGCGCTGCGATAAACTGCAGCGAGCAATCAGGTCAGAATGACCCCCTATGTACAAATCCAATGGTAGAGGTAAACCACATGCACAGGCAGGGCCGGCTCTACCATTAGGCAGCTTTAGGCGGCTGCCTAGGGGCGCCGGGCTCTGGAGGGCGGCACTGAATTCAACTAGCAAAAAACTGAAGGATGTATCTGCATGTGGCCTCCTCCTTTTACACTGCGCTGGCTGCTGCTGCAGGTCTAATCAGGAGCAACTGCTGCTATCAGGCTGTACCATAGTGTCTCAGCGCTTCCTCCGTGCTGACATGTATAACATCAGGTCATGCGAAGGCACATAGGAGGTGGATGTAACTTTGGCTCCTGAGGGGCGCCCCCATAGCCACTCCTCATAGCCCTGATGCTCCTCCTCCAGGCCCCTGGATCCCGGCTCTCCAGCAGCAAGCAGAACCTGACTACATGTCTCCACCCAGTAGTGTCACTGTAATGCTGCTGCTGCCTATAAGAGGAACCATTCCAATTAAAAGGAAAACAAGGCAAAAACTTTTAGGTAAGTAACCCATGGGGGTCTCTGCTGGACCACAGACAGTACAGATCTTACATGATATCTGGTTTGACCTTGTGAACAGCGCTATAGGGAAAACACAGGCACTGGGGCACAATACAGTACATATGGGGGGGGGGGGGGGGGGGGCAGTAATTAAATTACAGATGGACAGATGGAACCCAATATGGAGCATACAAATATATGTATGACTGTGCGTTAATATGTATGTATACACATACAATTAAAGGGATTTAATTAGCATCCCAGCAGATACCAGCGTACAGAATACCGGCACCGGAATGTTAGTATGCCAGAGAGGGTTAGGCTTAGGCTGCGGGGAGGGACGGTTAGGGGAAGGGTAAGGGGTAGGGTTAATTAATTTAATTCAAAACGTCGGGATTATGGTGGTCTGTATGCCACTGTCAGTATTCTGACCACCGACATCCCATACCCAACCCCAATTAAGGTTCCCCACCAGACCCTATATATAGTATATATGTATAAAAAAAAGTAGAACTGGCCTTTGTGTCCTATATGATTCCTAACATGCTTGCTAATGTGTATATATAAAAAATAGACTGCACTCAAGGACTTTTAAAGTAAATGTATATTGGCCCTCATTCCGAGTTGTTCGCTCGTTGCCGAGTTTCGCTATATTGCGATTAGTCGCTTACTGCGCATGCGCAAGGGTCGCAGAGCGCATGTGCTTAGTTATTTTACTCATAAGTTAGGTATTTTACTCACGGCATAACAAGGATTTTTCATCGTTCTGGTGATCGGAGTGTGATTGACAGGAAGTGGGTGTTTCTGGGCGGAAACTGGCCGTTTTATGGGAGTGTGTAAAAAAACGCTGGCGTTTCTGGGAAAAACGCGGGAGTGTCTGAAGAAACGGGGGAGTGTCTGGGCGAACGCTGGGTGTGTTTGTGACGTCAAACCAGGAACGAAACTGACTGAACTGATCGCAATGGCTGAGTAAGTCTGGAGCTACTCAGAAACTGCTAAGAAATTTCTATTCGCAAATCTGCTAATCTTTCGTTCGCAATTCTGCTAAGCTAAGATACACTCCCAGAGGGCGGCGGCCTAGCGTGTGCAATGCTGCTAAAAGCAGCTAGCGAGCGAACATCTCGGAATGAGGGCCCTTGTGAGCAAAATTCTGTGACTGTTTACAATATACTTTAAAAGTCACTGAAGGGAATTCAAATGTTTGAAAAGTCGGTTGGGTGTCTGTTTTTTCCTGTCTATTAGACAGGAAAAAAAGACACCCAACTGACTTTTCAAACATTTTAATTCCCTCCCTTGAGTGTTGCCCCTTTTCTCTGTATATGTATAATGATGCACACCCCATCCCACCTAGTGGCCACCTGCATTTCCCCTCCAGGAGGTGATGGGGGGGGAGAAGTGGTTTGCAGGTTAGGGGGCGCTAGGTTGAAGCTTTGCCTAGGGTGCAGAAAGAGCTTGCACCGGCCCTGTGCACAGGACCCATATAGCACATGTGCAGAGCAAGTCCTGCATGCTGAATTGCAGCCCACCACCACATGTACACACATATTCCAACAGAAAGAGCCTGTGTTACTGGATTAGAGAATTGTAGGGCTGCTGGACTGATAACAGGAACCACCACATCACAGTAACACCCGATGAAGGTAAGTAGCCATTACCAGGCTGATGATTACATTCCAGCACAGATATAAGGGCAGATGTCATTGACTGTAATGCACGAAGATCTTATTGCAATTTGCAGTGAGAATTATTTAGAAGAACTGAATAAGCCCGCGTGGACTGCATAGATAATTATGCAAATGTACTGTATGTCATATTCATGAAGCTAAATTTAATCAAGCTAAATGATATAAATACTGCTGCAATAATCATTCTTCTTAATGAATCCGAGCTCTCCAATAATTTAAATGTCATTACATGCGGAGGGAAACGCTGGAGATTCTGAGCACTAATAAGTTCCATTTATGTCCTCATACAATAATGTTTATTTAAGAAATTATAAACTGCGATTGAGGAATTATGTGCCATGCACGATGCAATTTAGCATAAAGTGGAGGGATTATAGTGCCAGCTGCACCCACTTTATACCGCACATAGGGGGTCATTCCGAGTTGTTCGCTCGCTAGCTTTTTTTAGCAGCTGTGCAAACGCTATGCCGCCTCCCACTGGGAGTGTATTTTAGCTTAGCAGAAGTGCGAAGGAAAGGATCGCAGAGCGGCTACAAAATAATTTTGTGCAGAGTCATAGTAGCTTCAGACCTACTCAGCGCTTGTGATCACTTAAGACTATTCAGTTCCTGTTTCGACGTCACAAACACGCCCTGCGTTCGCACAGACACGCCTGCATTTTTCCTAGCACGCCTGCGTTTTTTCGAACACTCCCTGAAAACGGTCAGTTGACACCCAGAAATGCCCACTTCATGTCAATCACTCTGCGGCCAGCAGTGCGACTGAAATGCTTCGCTACACCTTGAGTGAAACTACATCGTTCGTTGTAATAGTACGACGCGAGTGCGCACTGCGCCGCATACGCATGCGCAGAAGTGCCATTTTTTTGCCTGATCGCTGAGCAGCAAACGAAAACAGCTAGCGATCAACTCGGAATGACCACCATAATTCTGTGCATGCAATGACGCCTCACTTGCAGCTGTTTTAAGGGGTGGTCTTCAGTTTGCCAGACCCCCCTGGAGGGAGAATAGATAGAGTGGCGTGCGTAGCGCGCCACCGTGCCCACAGCGTGGCAAGCGCAGCAAGCCCGCAAGGGGCTCATTTGCGCTCGCCCAGCTGTCGGTATGCCAGCTGTCGGGATTCCAGTGCCGGTATGCTGCCCGCCGGGAGCCCGACCACCGGCATAACATACTACTACCGTTTTAAGTGCAAGTCTGAATAAGCACCATGGTGACCACTAATGCGCATGCCACTTGTGTCACACCCAGAACAGGCTAGTAACATCCTACCCAAACTGGGGATGTATTCATCATTTCAGCAGTCGGGATGCCGGCAGCCATGTGACCGACACTGTAATACCGACACCACTCTGGAGACTGGCGCCGGAACACAGACAGCTGACAACCTGAAGGTAAGTATCGAGGTTTGCCTTAGGGTTAGGGGGGTGGTTAGGGTTAGGCACTAGGGGTGGTAATTAGCCCTAGCTGCCACCCCGGAGGGTTAGAGTAGGGGACGGGCAAGGGTAGAAACACTTACCGCCTTCTATGTCAGGATCATCAATGAGACAGAGGCGGCTGCTGGGCGGGAGGGGGCTGAACGGCGGCGTTAAGCCGCTGTTTAGTAGGCGCGGTCCGACCAGGGGGGCATGGCGCGGCGGCTGCGTGACGTCTCACGCAGCCGATGCGGCCAGCGGCAGCGACAAACAACTCCCGGCCAGCCGCAGGAGCTGCGCTGACCAGGAGTTACTCCACAGATACAAAGACATCGCCTCTGTGCGATGCTTTTGTATTTGTGCGGGCTGGTGGCCGGCACTGACATGCGGGGCGGACTAGCCCTGTGCTGGGCGTCCCCCCGCATGTCTGAGTTTACGATTGTAGCACAGCTGCGATCAACTCGGAATGACCCCCAATGTGACATGGACTACCGTTATCAGGGATGGTCTGCAACGGTATTGGGTACGCCATGACGGGTATAGGGAGTTCGTAGGTGGCTATGGGGGAGATTTATCAAATATTGGATGGAGACAGGGCCGTCTTTTCGTATGGGCTCAATGGGCTCTTGCCCAAGGGCCCCAGGAGTATAAGGGCCCTAGGCTGATAGCTGATGGTCCCCTCTTTCCAAGGGTACCAGATTTTTGAAAATCGGCCCTAGGGAACCAGAGATATACGACTTCAAAGCAGTGGTCCCCATCCAAGCCTGTAATTGCTCTTCCCAGCCAGATATCTCAGGTTCTGTATGACTTAGAGTTTTCTGAGAGTACATTTCAAAAGCTGAGATTCTCCACTTTCAGTGGACACTGGCAGCTTGTCTCTACTTTGCCAAGAACCAGAGATATCAGCCTTCAAGCAGCTGGTCCCTGCTCAAGCTCCACACGCCTAATATGCTGTTTTGTATATTTGTTGGTGGATTGCTCTGGCTCCTGAACTCTGATCTCTAAGTCCCCAGAACCTCCTGACAAGTGAGACACTCTAATTTTTTATCCCATTCAAAGCTAAGAATTTTTTTCCCATGAACTTGAGATATCTGCAGTCAAGCAAGCTGCTGTCTGACCAGAAAATTATGAATATTAAGCCCACTCCACTGTCGACCCCTCCCTTACGTATTAAACACCCCCTACCACCCTGGAAGTCATGTACCGGGGCCCCTTCATTCAGCCCAATGCCCCCTTCTACAGTTTAGAATTCTCCCTCCCACCCCATCTGTGCAGTAAAGGAGTAATTAGCAGAAATTACTGCTCCAGGTCCTACATGCTGAGTGGAAGATAGAACACCCCCTACCGCCCGCGGGACATCAAAGCTGCCGCTGATAGCACCCCCTCCCATAGAGGATGGGTAGGGGCCCCAGTGCATTGCTGTGCCCAGGGGCCCACACTGCTGTTAAGACGGCCCTGGATAGAGATAATGTGTAGAGCACAGGTTCTCAAACTCGGTCCTCAGGACCCCACACAGTGCATGTTTTGCAGGTCTCCGCACAGAATCGCAAGTGAAATCATTTGCTCCACCAGTGGACCTTTTAAAATGTGTCAGTGAATAATGACTACACCTGTGCACTTCCTGGGTTACCTGCAAAACATGCACTGTGTGGGGTCCTGAGGACCGAGTTTGAGAACCACTGGTGTAGAGAGATCTAGGGGTCTATTTACTAAGCCTTGGAGAGTGATAAAGCGGAACGGAGATAAAGTACCAGCCAATCCACTCTTTACTGCCATGTTACATGGCGCATCTATAATGGTGTGCCGTGCATATGAGCCGTGGGTCCAAGGGGCCCACACATCGCACACCCTGCACCCATTTAATTATACTCACCTCACCGTTGGACCAGCGCTGGCTGCAGAGCGGCAAATATCAGCAGAAGATTTCCTCCACATATAATTTCCGATGATTTGCGAATACGCAATAAAGATGTCCCCGGAAACATGGCACCCGCACAATGCAAGAGTCTGCTGCACCGCCGGAGAGGAGGGGGCCAATTGGAGACTGCACAGAGGCACCCTCCTCTCTTAGAGCTCCTCTGGTTGGTAATGTATCTCCATCCACTTTAGCTCTCTCCAAGGCTTAGTAAATAGACTCCAAAGTATCAAACAATCAGCTCCCAACTGTCATTTATCAAACACAGCCTGTAAAATGGCAGTTATGAGCTGATTGGCTGGTACTTATTATCTCTCCATTTTATCTCTCGCCATGCCTTGACAAGTTTCCCCGAGTAACTAGGCACTAAATGCCATTTTCTGACACTGTCTGCATTCCATAAGTTCCATTTCACAACTCAGACACTGTCATCAATTAGTGACTGTAGTATCTTACCTGTATCTGTGTGTATTGCAGTGATGTGCGGTGGGGTGAGGCGGGTGAGGCAGAGCCTTTCCTGTCATACTAACATTTGTGCCAGAGTTTTGACTGTATAAAGTATATGAAAAATACAAAGAATTTGTTTGAAATATCTTTTATTTTATTATTATTATTATCCTTTATTTATATGGCGCCACAAGGGATCGGCAGCGCCCATTACACAGTACATAATAAAATGAGCAAACAAGAAAACAGCACTTACAGTACAGGACAATATAGGACAGGTATAGAAAACACGGGGTTAGGTGCCATCAAGGTGAGTATGGAGTATAAGATAGTGTAAGTAAGAAAAGAAAAGGCACATGAGGAAAGAAGTCCCTGCTCTTGCGAGCTTACAATCTAAAAGGTGAGGGGCTAACAGACCAGAGTGACACAGAAGGGGTAGACAGTGAGCATAGACAAGAGGGTTAGGAGGAGAGTTGGCTGGGTTTGGAGAAGAAGTGGGTCTTGAAAACCCGTTTGAAGTTTTGTAGAGAGGTGGATAGTCAGATGGGGAGAGGTAGGGAATCCCAGTAAAAGGGAGCAGCACGTGCAAAATCTTGTAGGTAGGAGTGGGAGGAGGTAATTAGTTGGCAGGAGAGACAGCGTGCATTAGCAGAGCAAAGAGGATGGGTGGGAATGTAAAGAGAGATAAGGTCAGAGATGTAAGAGGGAGAAGAGTGGATGAGGGCTTGGTAGGTGAGTGTGAGAAGCTTGAAATGGATTCTGAATAGGAAGGGAAGCCAGTGAAGGTCCTGCAAGAGAGGGGATGTAAATGTAGTACGTTTGGTGAGGAAGATGAGACGGGCAGCAGCATTGAGGATAGATTGAAGTGGAGAGAGGCATTTTTGAGGGAGTCCAGATAGGAGGAGATTGCAGTAGTCTAATCTGGAGTTGACCAGTGAGTGAATGAGGGTCTTAGTAGCATCCTGGGTGAGAAAGGGTCTGATCCTGGAGATGTTTTTGAGGTGGAAATGGCAGGTTTTTGAGAGGTACTGAATGTGTGGTTTGAAGGAGAGGGAGGAGTCAAGGATTACTCCAAGACATCGCACTTGTGGGCTAGAGGAGATAGTTTTGCTATCAATGGATAATGAAATTGTGGGAGGTGAGGTTATGCGGGAGGGAGGGAAGATGATCAGCTCAGTCTTAGACATGTTAAGTTTAAGAAAGCGCTGGGACATCCAGTAGGAGATAGCAGAGAGACAGTTGGAGATACGAGTGAGGAGAGCAGGGGAGTGGTCAGGGGAGGAAAGGTAGATTTGAGTATCATCAGCGTAGAGATGATATTTTAAGTCAAAATAGCTAATGAGCTCACCTAATGAGGATGTGTAGAGAGAGAAAAGGAGAGGCTCAAGAACAGAACTTTGGGGGACACCTACTGGTAGAGGAGGTGGGGGGGAGGTGGAGTCATGAGAGGAGACAGAGAAGGAACGGTCAGAAAGGTAGGAGGACAGCCAGGAGAGAGCAGTATCACGCAGAGCAAGGGAGTAAAGGATTTGCAGGAGGAGAGGGTGATCCACAGTGTCAAAAGCAGCAGAGAGGTCAAGGAGAATAAGCAGAGAATAGTGGCCCCTGGAATTCACAGCTAGGAGGTCATTGCAGACTTTCGTGAGGGCAGTTTCAGTGGAGTGCTGAGGACAGAAACAAGACTGGAAAGGGTCAAGCAGTGACTGGGAAGAAAGAAAGACAGTGAGGCGGTTGTAGACAATACGCTCAAGGAGTTTGGAGGCAAAAGGGAGAAGAGAGATGGGTTGGTAGTTGGAGAGATTGGTTGGATCAAGGGTAGGTTTTTTAAGAATAGGGGAGACAAGTGCATGCTTGAAGGCAGAAGGGACAGTGCCTGATGAGAGTGAGAGATTGAGTAGATGGGCAAGATGGGAACAGGCAGAAGAAGAGAAGAAGCGGAGGAGGCGGGAGGGAATAGGGTCGAGTGGAGAGGTGGAGGGGGGTGAGGACCGGAAGAGGACCATGACTTCCTCTCCAGATGCAGGGAAGAAAGATGTCAGAGTTGGTAGGAGGGAAGGAGAGGGGGGGTTGAGAAATGGAGGAGGGAGGTTGCTCAGGTTCTGGTGGGATGTTATGTCCTGACGAATGGAGTAAATTTTGGATGTGAAGTAGGTGGCAAAGTCAAGAGCAGAAAGAGAAGAGGGGAGTTGAGGCGGGGGTGGGCAGAGGAGCGAGTTGACAAAGAGGGGGGGTTGGCAAAGAGGCGCCTGGGGTTTGAGGATTGGGAGGAGATGAGGTTTTTGAAGTAAGACTGTTTTGAGAGAGTAAGTGCAGCAAAGTAGGATGAGAGCATAAATTTGTAGTGGAGGAAGTCGGCCTTATTGCGCGATTTCCTCCACTGACGTTCAGTGGTACGTGAGCATTTTTGCAGATATCTGGTGCATTTGGTGTGCCAGGGTTGAGGTGTCGATCTTCTTTGTATTATTCTAATCATTTTTATAGCCAAAAGTCTGGAGTAAAAAGTCTATGGCAGGTGAGACAGTGCCTAGCTTTTCAGCACATCTCTGATCAAAACTCACCAAATTTGCAGGAGTTTATATTGCTGCACCTGTGTATAATGCCCAGATGTATATACTGCTGCACCTGTGTGTAATACCCACATGTATATACTGCTGCACCTGTGTATAATGCCCACATGTATATACTGCTGCACCTGTGTATAATACCTACATATATACACTGCTGCACCTGTGTATAATGCCCAGATGTATATACTGCTGCACCTGTGTATAATGCCCACATGTATATACTGCTGCACCTGTGTATAATACCAGCATGTGTATACTGCTTCACCTATATATAATACCCACATGTATATACTGCTGCACCTGTGTATAATATCCACATGTATATACTGCTGCACCTGTGTATAATACCCACATGTATATACTTCTGCACTTGTGTATAATTCCCACATGTATATACTGCTGCACCTGTGTATAATGTCCATATGTATATACTGCTGCACCTGTGTATAATGCCCACATGTATATACTGCTACACCTGTGTATAATTCCCACATGTATATACTGCTGCACCTGTGTATAATGCCCAGATGTATATACTGCTGCACCTGTGTATAATACCCACATGTATATACTGCTGCACATGTGTATAATGCCCACATGTATATACTGCTGCACCTGTGTATAATGCCCACATGTACCCTTTGGCTCATATATTGCATGTAAATCTGGCTCTGTTGCTAGTCAGTGCCTCCTGAGCCATTTAGCTCACCGCACATCCCTGGTGTATTGTTTATGTTAGAGATGTGCAGCAACCCTTGTGTTTTGGTTTTGGGGCACTGCTTTGTTTTTGTGTTCCGGTTTTGGCAATACCACCCTTGTGTGTTTTGGTTTTGGATCTGGATTTATTTCTTTTTTTAAATTGCTAAAAACAGCTAAAATCAAGTAATTTGGGACTGTTTTTGTTACTACAGTATTAATATCCTCAGTACTACAGTATACGACACTACAGAAAGAATGTTTTAAAAAAGAAGAGGCCCCAGGGCAGTACAGGGAGATGGAGGTATAGTATGAACTGACAGGCAGGTAAAGCATTGATTGACTGATCAATTGATGAATTCATTGATTAAAATTGACTAATTAAATGTAATTGTTAAAAAGTGATTAATTATTTATTGATTGATTAATTTAGAAAATAAAATGTTAATTGGTCTGTTTTGCTGAGAAAAGAAAGGCCATAAAAGAATAAAATGTTAGCAGCCAAGGATTCACAACAAGGGTTGAAAAAGAAGCCACGAAAATGAATACTGTACTTGAACTGAAGAGTTGCAAACTCTAAATCAGACTATCTTACATTGACAAATATTAGGAGGCTAACCTGCTGACCAAACTGCCCACTCCCCCTCTCCTTCCTAATCGCGTAACACACCCCTGCAGGGCCGGCGCTTCCACTAGGCAGCTTTAGGCAGCTGCCTATGAGCGCAGGGAACTGAGGGGGCGGCACACTGAGGCTGTCAGGAGCCCTGGTCATTCTAGTGGTTAGACCGCCTCCCTGTATCCCCCATGAAATAGCAGGCCAGCAGCAGCAGGGTACCAGGCGGCATGGACATTGGACACACTAGTAGCAGCGCTGCGGGGGTAGTCCTGCAACGCTACTAAACCAAGTGACAGCAACTGATGCTTTTTGGCCATTCCAGGCCACTATACCCTACTCAGTGTCCCGGGATCCACCACCGTTTTTCTTTAATTCACCACCTCTCTGTAGAAGATATGCAGTGGCAGCAGAGAGGTGGTTTCCCCCTCGGCCGTTCCCGTTCCCGTGTCCCCTCTCTGCCGGCTCCATAGACTGCTGCTTTGGATTTTTTTGATGCTTTTGTGTTTAAGGGGGCGTGGCCACATATCCGTGATTAGGCCACGCCCCCTACTTTGCCAGTTCTCCCCGCGGTCTGTCTGTGGCCCTGCCTGGCCTGCCTGCTCTTTGGGAGACTGGCTCCTGTGTGATCAGAGCTGAGCCTGGAGGTAACTACTGTGGTAGTGCCAGGTGTGTGCCTCCAATATGAGTGTGTGTGTCTCTGTCCCAGTATGAGTGTCAGGGTGTGTGTGTGTGTGTGTGTGTGTGTGTGTGTGTGTGTGTGTGTGTGTGTGTGTGTGTGTGTGTGTGTGTTTGTTTCAGTGTGTGCCTCTGCCTCAGTATGAGTGTCAGTGTGTGTGTTTCAGTACGAGTGTGTGTGCCTCTGCCTCAGTATGAGTGTCAGTGTGTATGTCTCCGTATCAGTGTGTGTGTTTCAATACGAGTGTGTGTGCCTCTGCCTCAGTATGAGTGTCAGTGTGTGTGTGTGTGTGTTTCAGTGTGTGCCTCTGCCTCAGTATGAGTGTCAGTGTGTGTGTCTCCGTATCAGTGTGTGTGTTTCAGTACGAGTGTGTGTGCCTCTGCCTCAGTATGAGTGTCAGTGTGTGTGTCTCCGTATCAGTGTGTGTGTTTCAATACGAGTGTGTGTGCCTCTGCCTCAGTATGAGTGTCAGTGTGTGTGTCTCCGTATCAGTGTGTGTGTTTCAATACGAGTGTGTGTGCCTCTGCCTCAGTATGAGTGTCCGTATCAGTGTGTGTGTTTCATTACGAGTGTGTGTGCCTCTGCCTCAGTATGAATGTCAGTGTGTGTGTGTGTCTCAGTATCAGTGTGTGTGTCTCAGTATGAGTGTCAGTGTGTGTGTGTGTGTGTGTGTGTGTGTGTGTGTGTCTCAGCATCAGTGTGTGTGTGTGTGTGTGTGTGTGTGTGTGTGTGTGTCTCAGCATCAGTGTGTGTGTGTCTCTGCCTCAGTATGAGTGTCAGTGTGTGTGTCTCCGTATCAGTGTGTGTGTTTCAGTACGAGTGTGTGTGGCTCTGCCTCAGTATGAGTGTCAGTGTGTGTGTCTCCGTATCAGTTTGTGTGTTTCAGTACGAGTGTGTTTGGCTCTGCCTCAGTATGAGTGTCAGTGTGTGTGTCTCCGTATCAGTGTGTGTGTTTCAATACGAATGTGTGTGCCTCTGTCTCAGTATGAGTGTCCGTATCAGTGTGTGTGTTTCAGTACGAGTGTGTGTGGCTCTGCCTCAGTATGAATGTCAGTGTGTGTGTGTGTCTCAGTATCAGTGTGTGTCTCAGTATGAGTGTCAGTGTGTGTGTGTGTGTGTCTCAGCATCAGTGTGTGTGTGTCTCTGCCTCAGTATGAGTGTCAGTGTGTGTGTCTCCGTATCAGTGTGTGTGTTTCAGTACGAGTGTGTGTGGCTCTGCCTCAGTATGAGTGTCAGTGTGTGTGTCTCCGTATCAGTGTGTGTGTTTCAATACGAATGTGTGTGCCTCTGTCTCAGTATGAGTGTCCGTATCAGTGTGTGTGTTTCAGTACGAGTGTGTGTGGCTCTGCCTCAGTATGAGTGTCAGTGTGTGTGTCTCCGTATCAGTGTGTGTGTTTCAATACGAATGTGTGTGCCTCTGCCTCAGTATGAGTGTCCGTATCAGTGTGTGTGTTTCAGTACGAGTGTGTGTGGCTCTGCCTCAGTATGAGTGTCAGTGTGTGTGTTTCAATACGAATGTGTGTGCCTCTGCCTCAGTATGAGTGTCCGTATCAGTGTGTGTGTTTCAGTACGAGTGTGTGTGCCTCTGCCTCAGTATGAGTGTCAGTGTGTGTGTCTCCGTATCAGTGTGTGTGTTTCAGTGTGTGCCTCTGCCTCAGTATGAGTGTCAGTGTGTGTGTCTCCGTATCAGTGTGTGTGTTTCAGTACGCGTGTGTGTGCCTCTGCCTCAGTATGAGTGTCAGTGTGTGAGTCTCCGTATCAGTGTGTGTGTTTCATTAAGAGTGTGTGTGCCTCTGCCTCAGTATGAATGTCAGTGTGTGTGTGCGTCTGTGTCTCAGTATCAGTGTGTGTGTCTCAGTATGAGTGTCAGAGTGTGTGTGTGTGTGTGTGTGTGTGTGTGTGTGTGTGTCTCAGCATCAGTGTGTGTGTGTCTCTGCCTCAGTATGAGTGTGTGTGTGTGTGTGCCTCTGCCTCAGTATGAGTGTGTGTGTGTGTGTGTGTGTGTGTGTGTGTGTGTGTGCCTCTGCCTCAGTATGAGTGTGTATGTGTGCCTCTGCCTCAGTATGAGTGTCATTGTGAGTGTGCGTCTGCCTCAATGTGTGTGTTTTTTACGCTGTGGAGCCCAAAGTGTTATTTTCTTTTTTTCCTGAAAGGGGCGAATGTGTTTGTTATTATATATTCCTGTGGTGGCCAATGGCGAGGGTGTTTATTTATTTATTTATTTTTTTATTTTTTTGGGGGGGGCGGTGGAGGATGAAGTTTTGCCTAGGGTGCCAAGAAACCTTGCACCGGCCCTGCACCCCTGTAGTACATTTATGTTGTGCACCAGTCTGAGTATACAGTACACGTAGCAAGTTTTTACTCCTAAATCTAGTCCACAAGTGGTTCAAGATAGAATTGTACTTGGGCCCTCCCATCCACTCTTATGTTGTACATTATATTGATTTTAAAAGGACGATCACAGTTTAACAAACCAAGCATTTCACTGACAGGGACTGCAACTTTTGTGTCTGAAGTTTTTAGTTTGTTTGAGCCCCCACAAAACAATTTTTTAAAAGGACTACCTCTGATCATTATTGAGTAGGTTGATGATTAGGGTGTTGGCGATGGAGATTGTATGTGCTGGTCCAAACTGCTGGTAGCTGATACTGGACTGCTTGTTATTATTTTACAAATTATATGTTTTTTGATAAATAATTTGCATGAACTCAAATGATGCAACAGGTAGGAGGTGCTTAGACGGGGAACGTCTCTACCTCTACTAACTTTGGCCTCACAAATGGTACAGATGTCTTCATAAATGTTGTAAGAATTTGGGTAAAAATAATTCCACTCACAAGAGATGGCTTTTTTGATCACAGACAAGAACTGCTGCTATGAGTGGCTGATTTACATCTTTAACACAAACATCCTCATTATCAACACCCTTATTATCATCAGATACACAAATATCCCTCTCATCCCGATGCACTTCCACATGAGCATCCTCAATTTCTATGTCAACAGCTTTACTTGTGCTGCTCATACCCACATTTGCAGAAGGTGCAGAAATAGTGGAAGGCGGCTCCTCTACAAGTACAATGTCAGAAATATCAGACCCCCTGTGGCCAGAGAGACCCCCAGCCACATGTGTAATGGCGGCCGTGGCAATGAAGGGGTTAACCATTAAGCGCCCGGCGCCATTTTGGAGGACAATGGGCACTTGGCGCCACTTTTAAAAATGTACTGGCACTGGGCGTCATCTTCAAATGTTATGGGCGCTAGGCGCCATATGTTTTAAATATGTATTTTTAATGTGACCCATGGTCCCGGACCTCTCCAGTGACCACGGCAGTGAGAGTAGCCCCCCCGGCGCACTGAGCTGTATGTGTGCGCCAGGAGAGAAGGGGGAGCCACTGCAGCTGGGAGATCAGCTCCAGCTGCGACGCGCAGTGTGTGTGCGGCAGCTGGGGGCCGGGAGCTCTGCTCCCAGTGCCTCAGCACTTCAGAGGTGGCCAGCTGGGACGAGGTCCCCGGCTGAGGGGCTGTGCGTGCCACCGCTGGGGAGTGGGAGCTCCTCTCCCAGCGCCCCAGCATCAGGAGTGGACAAGGAGGATTGTGCTGCTTGGCGCCGCAGCTGAGAGACCGGAACCGCCGGCTCACGGGGTACCAGGCTAGACAGCTCCCTAGTAGCAAGGGTTACATAGGGAGATGGGCGCTGAGGTCTGGGAGCTACGCTCCCGGAACCTCAGTGCTGCAAGGAGGCACAGAGCCGCGGTGGTCAGGATGAGCGTCCCGAGCCACCAGGCTTCAGAAGGGGGGTGCGCTGCAGCCTCGGATCCGGAGGCTGCGGCGAGGCAACTGAATTCCACTACACGGGGGGACAGCAGCGGGGCATGTAAATGTTAGCCCCTGTTGCAGCCAGCTCCCCCAGCCCTTGGCAGCATTCCTAGCCCCCTCAGTGTGCCCTGTTGCCCTGGGGAGAGCCCTAGAAGTCAGGCTGCAGGGCTAGGGATCCCAGCGCTGAGCACTGGGCACAGTACAAACAATGTATTTAAATGTGTTAATATATATATTGTGTTGTGAGGCACTGCAGTGCCTGGGTATGTAGAGCCTAGTGCAGGGCATATTTAAAGAGAAATGTACAGTGTATTTAAATGTATTTTAAAGGAAAATGCACTTACTTGGTTGTGTGTCCCAGGAGGGGGGAATCCACGGCTGTGCAGGCTGATGTATTCCCCCAGACCTTCTCCCCAAAAACGGAATGCCTTCTCCTCCTGCCTAAAACTTAAAAATGGCATGGGAGAGAGAAGAGGAGCTCAGCTTTCCAACAAGCTGAGCAGTTTTCTGGAGCTCCATAGAGATCACCCGTGGTGGACAGGAAAACCTGACCAGGGATCTAGGCTGCCCAGCTCTGGAGCCCGAATTCAGGCTGCAGATAATGAGCTAGGTCCCAGGCAGATTTCTGGAAGTAAGTTTAGGCGGGAAAACTTCCCCCAGCCTAGACTGAACGTCATCGGGGCGGATCCAGATCCTCCAGGGTGGGACGGTCAAAGGAGAGTGACCACTCCCCACTGTCCATAGAGGACAATGGTAGCTGTGCATGTGACCAAGGCATGCACAGCCCATGGGTAAACCTTGATTGGTTGTAAACCACAGGGCGGACTTACCCCCTCTGGTATTGTCAGTGGCGTAAGTTCGTCCCAGTTGCCCAGAGGCATGATAAATGTTGGTGCCCCCCTACATATACACACACATACCATATGTAACTATCCGACAGTAGCAGTGTGCTCAGGTACCTTTCCCAATAGTAATATAGATACACATACAAAGTGGACGCACTCCAAGTCAGTCATTACAATAAAATAGACATCAGAATACCTTTATAGTACACCTACAGTGCTCCCTCACCCGCCAGCTGGTCTCGATGGAGATGCTTTGGAGCAGCGGTGTGCCGATATATATAAAAAACACACAAACACCTCATTCACTTAAAAACACACACACACCTCTTTCACTTAAACATACACACACGCCGCTTTCACTTTAACACACAACTGCCTTTCACTTAAAAACACACACATGCCTATTTCACTCACACACTCACACACACATGCCTCCTTCACTTAAAAACACACACACATGCCTCTCACACACACGCCTCTCACTTACACACACACACATGCCTCTCACTTAAACACACGTGCCTCTCACACACACACGCCTCTCACTTACACACACGCCTCCGTCTTACACACACACACACACATGCATCTCACACACACATGCCTCTCACACACATGCCTCTCACACACACATGCCTCTCACTTACACACATACACACACACGAACACACACATGCCTCTCACACACATGCCTCTCACTTACACACACACATGCCTCACACACACACACACACACACACACACACACACACACACATGCCTCTCACTTACACACACACATGCCTCTCACACACATGCCTCTTTTACTTGAACACACAACTTTCCTTAAAAACACACACATACCTCACTTAAAAACATGCACACACAAAACACAGTGCTTCCAACATTTATTAAAGCCACCCCAGCACCCCCAACTACACCTCCCCCCCCTTCCCCTACACACACACAGTGCAGCTTGAGGCAAGTGCTGCCAGTAACTACCTTTGGCTATCGCCAGCTTGACGAAGGAATAAAGAGCTTCACTCGGCTGGTTAGCTTAACTGGAAGGGCGGCAGGGCCCGGGAGGAGCTGCGCTCAGGAGCTCCCCATAGCTGCAGCCAGTGCCAGCTATCTGTATATACAGGAGGCAGCTTCCGTGTCACTGACACAGCTCCTCCGTCTGCAAGAATTATATATAAAAAAAAAAAAGTAGCAGCGAGCGATCGTCTGGCAGCGGAAGACAGTGGAGGAAATGTGCCCCCTTGAGGTAAGGAGCCTGGCGGCAGCCGACTCCACTGCCTCCCACAGTTCCGCCACTGGGCATTGTGTATTGGAGTATGATAACAGGAGGCAGCTGCCCCATGAAAAGTGTATTATACCATTTTCATTCTGCTGTAGCACCTTGCTGTATTGCTGTTGCCCCTAGCAATAGAAAAGAGTCTTTTTTAAGACTATTTGAGCAAATAAACATCATCTGCCTCAAGACGACCGCTTCATCTTGTGACCTGCAGGGCTAGGCGAAACCTAGCTCTGTTTTCCGGCTGTCCAGGGTGTAACCCGCGTCTCCAAGCCCCGCCTCCAGCCAGCTACCGACTAGTGGGGATTCGTCAACACCACACAGGTGTGGTAAGGTGATGTGTCGACATAGACAGAGCAGAACTGTGGTTCCAGATGCCACGGCAGGTTAGGAGTTTGGTAGTGGCAGCGTAGAACCCACTCACTGCGCAGTGGGTGGAGTCAGTAACATGCGGTTACTGATGGTAAGCGGGAATCTTCTATGTGGCCAGGTCCCATGTGACCTAAACATCCATTCTGTGTGCTGGGGGCGAGACGCGAAACCGGTGAGGGCTTTCGTACGGGACCGTCCGGTCACCCCCCCGCATAGCTAATGTGGACACCACTAGACTCTGCTCAGGGATTTATGAACACATTGGGCCTGATTCAGGTTGGATGGCAAATGCTGCTAAATAGCAATATTTGCAGTCCATGTGATCACATGCTAGGGGCCGCCCATATCAGGGCAAGGATACTCAGTATGCTGACCACCACCCTTTGATCAAGCAGAAATTGTGGGCACATGTGCAGGATTGGTGCTGCTCATGCTCCCACATCCTTATCGTAAATTTTGCTGTCGGATCGTGATTAGTAATCCAACCTGAATCGGGCTCATAGTTTGTTCCTCTGCCTTAGTATTCTTCTTTTTTTGGGCACTGATTTGTCAGTTTTAAAGGTGACACCTCTACTAGATTTGGGGAGATGTTGCATCATCATCATCATCATCATCATCATCACCATCATCGTCATCATATGAAGTTACAGAAGAAGATGCCTGACTGCATTTGGCCCTGGCTTGCACAATAGGCATTCTTCTAGTGCATGAAACAGCAGTAGCACTAGCAGAACCACCACTTGCAAACAATGGCCGTGGCCTGAGCCTTTCCATGCCACTTCGTGCAGTATTTGACATGTTGGAAAATGTACATATTGTGTCAGTAAACATTCTCTATATTATTAGAAGTGATGTTTTCTTTAACATTGTGAAATATTTAGATTTCAGATGACCTTTCTTAAACTTTGTGTATCCTGGACCACATTTAGTAGATGTTGAAGTACTATCATGACTAGTACTGGGTTGCTGCTCCTGCTTTTATAGACTGATCCATATCCATATTTTTCCTTTTTTTCTTTTGTATATACACTGCTGTGACTCACTGTGCTTATAGTAATTGTGACACACTGGCACCTAATGAACATTATTATTTTACAAGACAATACCTGAACAACACACACAAGTGTTTGTTTTTATTTTTATTTTTCAACACTTTTGCAACTCACTGCGCTTATAGTAAAAGTGGCACACTGGCACCTAATGAACATTATTTTTACAATTTTTATTTAGTTTTTAACTGCTTATGCACCCCACAGCCCTTCACTGTTTGACACAGCCACAACCATGGACCCCCACACCACTCCTCCCTTGATATATATATATATATATATATATATATATATATAATGGCCCCGTGCCAATATGGGCCTAAGGTGTAGATAGACAGTTAAATGGTTAATTTTGGGAAGCCCCCTATTAGTATTATGTGGAAAAAAGTTCTTGCCAATTGTTTTGAAAAGTGGGGAATACCCTATAGATGGAATGAGTATGCTGTTAATTCCTTTTAACCTGTTGTCTTGAGTACAACATATAATTCTTAAACATATGTATACATTTCAAACAATTTAATATCAATAAAACATAATTAAAACAGTTCACATATACTTTGTGTATAATTTTTCCTTATAAACATTATGAACACTCTCTGATGTCAACATACAAGCAGAGTGGCTATTTGCCAGTAAGATTTGTTTATACAGCAACGATAAAGTTTTCCCCAAATGCGTTTCGTCTATGGTGACATCTTCAGGGGTGTTGGTTTTTTTTTATACAACCATATTTTTCAGATTGAGTAGTTACATTAATATTGGTTGGTTATAGGGCTATCTAACTGGCAATTAGATGTTCCTTAAAGTAATACGACCCTATAGAACCAGGTTATGGTCACCAGGACTTCTGCATTGATTAAAAACTGCATGTTTAGAAACATTCGCTCTTTAGACGGCCCTCAGTGTGTTATCCAAGTCTTGTGACTCTAAAGAACTTGATTACGGTCACAAGGACTCCTGTATTGATTAGAAACTGCCCATTAGTAAAGATCAGTTTTTTGAATCGGGTACTTCTATAGCCATATAGTTTTGCTAATGGCTGATGATTAGGACACTCAGGAGTTCGAGTGAATTTTTTGTGGATGTAGGCTTACTCAAATCCTTCTGTCTTTTCTTGTAATCCCAGACAGACTCAATGATGTTGAGATCAGGGCAGGGATGTAATGAAGTCTGAGTTCAGTGGCCGTGCGGGATGCTACCCGAACTTGCACGTTTTTTAAAGGGGCAATCATTTGCAAGGCATGGTTCAGCTTTGTAAGTGATTGCCCCTTTAAAAAAACATCTGAGTTATCGGCCTCCATTACATCCCGCCCCAGGTTTCTGTGGGGGCAATATCATCATTTCCAGGGCTCCTTGTTCTTCTTTACACTGAAGACATTGGCTGTATGTTTGGGGTTGTTGTCCTGCTGCAGAATAAATTTGGAGCCAATCAGACGCCTCCCTGATGGTTCTGCATGGGGGATAAGTACCTGCCTGTATTTCTGTATTGAAAGTCGGCAACGTGTAACTTATTATCTAAACACACAAAAGTGCTACTATATATATATTTGTTACTTCTGCTTTTTATGACCTGTCTGAGAGAACATCTGATATTTTATGTTTGCTACATGTCGAATGTGTTCTTCTAAACGAATTCATTCAACCGTGCAACAGAGCAAATGCTGATGAATTGACACCTCCTGTGTGATATTTCCATCTCATTATAAAACATAATCAACTCACACTGTCGCAATTTTGTGGTATTTAATTCTGCTTATATGTCTAGTACTGTAATTATTATGCACATTTATGGTTGGGATAAGGCTATATTTTTCCCTCTTTTACTGTTTCAATTGGTACTTAATGATATCAATAAAAATGACATATTATTAATGGCATGATGTTTTCTCTGTATAAAATTAATTTAGTATACATAAAACCAAAATATGTGCACTTTAAAAGTCAACTAGATAAGCAGAAAATGAACAGCGATGAATTGAAAACACTCTCATCTGTAATTACCCAACACCTAGGCAGAGAAAGCCTTTGTTATCCAGTAATATCTCTACGTTGAGTCATAAGATGATTGTCACATTGGGCAACAAACACATAGACTATTTTTCTTAGTAGTTAAAATGATCATTCTAGCAGCTGTTTTGAAATATATTCTGCAACATTATGTGGAGATGTGAGCCGCTTGAAGAGGGGGACTGAACCCAGCGCTGGGAGATGAGAGGGCACCAGGAAACACTCGCCTGGAGGAAGATTAATTTGATCCATCAATGGAGGAGGAGAGGTTGGGAGGAGATTGTAGGATCCCATCTGCTAGAAGCTGCTGAGACTTGAGTCCAAGAGGGTATTTTCCATGAGCCAGCCTTTTTAGCCCTAAAATATGAAACAAATCAAGCTTGTCCTATTAAAAACTAGAGATGTGCGGCGGCACTTTTCGTGTTTTGTGTTTTGGTTCTGAATCCCCGCTCATGTTTTGGATCTGGATTGGTTTTGCCAAAACCACCATTTTGGGTTTTGGTTTTGGATCTGGATCATTTAAAAAAAAAAAAAACACAGAATTTGAAGGTAATTTTGGAGGTAATTTTGATCCTACTGTATTATTAACCTCAATAACATTCATTTCCACTCATTTCCAGTCTATTCTGAACACATCACACCTCACAATATTGTTTTAGGCCAAAAGGTTGCACCAAGGACGCTGGATGACTAAGCGAAGCGACCCAAGTGGGCAGGACAGACACCTGGCCCATCTAGGAGTGGCACTGCAGTGTCAGACAGGATGGCAGATTTAAAAAATAGGTCCCAAACAGCACATCATGCAAAGAAGAAAAAGAGGTGCAATGAGGTAGATTGTATGAGTAAGCTAAGCGACACAAGAGTGCGGCACAAACACATGGCCCATCTAGGAGTGGCACTGCAGTGTCAGAAAGGATGGCACTTAAAAAAACTAGTCCCCAAACAGCACATAATGCAAAGAAGAAAAAGAGGTGCACCGAGGTAGCTGTATGACTAAGCTAAGCAACACAAGTGTGCGGCACAAACACCTGGCCCATCTAGGAGTGGCACTGCAGTGGCAGACAGGATGGCACTTAAAAAAACTAGTCCCCAAACAGCACATGATGCAAAGAAGAAAAAGAGGTGCACCGAGGTAGCTGTATGACTAAGCTAAGTGACACAAGTGTGTGGCACAAACAACTGGCCCATCTAGGAGTGGCACGCAGTGGCTGAATGTTGAAAGTGGCCCGCAATTTTTCGGCCCACTGACAGCATCTCCTGCACACCCCTGTCATTTCTCAAAAAATTCTGCACCACCAAATGAATTGTATGTGCAAAACATAGGACGTGCTGGAATCTGACCATATGTAATGCACGCAAAATATTGGTGGCATTGTCAATATCACAAATCCCCAGTAGAGTCTAAGTGGGGTAAGCCATTGTGCGGTGATGTCCCTCAGTTTCCGTAAGAGGTTGCCAGCGGTGTGCCTCTTACGGAAACCGGTGATACACAGCGTAGCCTGCCTAGTAACGAGCTGGTTTTTGTGAGATGCTGCTACTGGTGCCGCTGCTGTTGTTGCTGCGGGAGGCAATACATCTACCCAGGGGGCTGTCACAGTCATGTAGTCCTCAGCTTGCCCTCCTCCACTTATCCACATGTCTGTGGTTAAGTGGACACTGGGTACAACCGCATTTTTCAGGGCACTGAGGACACTTTTCTAAATGTCCCTGTACAGTCCGGTAAGCTTTCCTAGTGAAGTGAAATCTAGGTGGAATTTGGTACCGGGGACACACTACCTCCATCAATTGTCTAAATCCCACTGCACTAATGACGGATACCGAACGCACATCTAACACCAACACAGCTGTCAAGGCCTCAGTTATCCACTTTGCAACAGGATGACTGCTGTCACATTTCATCTTCCTTGCAAAGAACTGTTGGACAGTCAATTGCTTAGTTGAAGTAGTACAAGTGGTCTCCCAACTTCCCCTCTGGGATGACGATCGACTACAAGCAGCAACAACAGCAACGGCAGCAGCAGCAGTAGGAGGAAGTGGCTCTTGATCTTTCCCTATTTTATTCTCCAAATTTTTGTTCTCCATTATTTTTCTGGAGTTATATAACAATATGCAGCACAGGAGAGCGTACCTCTACACCACACAGGGCAAACCCTGCAAAAATGATTTGGATTTTAATAACCCCTTTATGTGGAGTAAATAATATACAGCACAGGACAGCACCGCTGAACTTATATGGCAGCACCACTGGACTGGACTTATATGGCAGTACCACTTGACTTATACGGCAGTACCACTGGATTTATACGGCCAGTGGTGTCGAGAGAAGGGAGGAGAGGGTACAAATTACCTGGGCCCATGTCTGATGGAGGGGCCCAGTGGGGATCCAGTAGGGGCCCAGGCCCCCTCCCCCTTACCTGGCAGCAGCAGCTGCAGCTCTTCTCAGCCCAGCACACTCTGCTGTGTACTGGGCTACAGTGTGGCCATGGAGGTGCTTAAAATACAATTTTTTCAGTATTTTTTTCTAAAAGTACATGATCACACCTCCTGTGATTAGGCCATGCCCCTTGAAAAGTACCTGGGCCCAGCCCGGCTCTTGACTGCCCTGTATACGGCAGTATTACTGGACTTATACGGCAGTACTACTGGACTTATACGGCAGTACCACTGGACTTATTCAGCAGTACCACTTGACTGGACTTATACGGCAGAACCACTGGACTGGACTTAAATGGCAGAATCACTGGACTTATATGGCAGTACCACTGGACTTATACGGCAGTACTACTGGATTTATATGGCAGTACAACTGGACTTATACGGCAGTACCACTGCACTTATTTGGCAGTACCACTGGACTGGATTTATATGGCAGTACCACTGGATTTATATGACAGTACCACTGGACTTATTCGGTAGTATCACTGGACTTATATGGCAGTACCACTGGACTTATACGGCAGTACCACTGGACTGGATTTATACGGCAGTACCACTGGATTTATACGGCAGTACCACTGGACTTATACAGCAGTACCACTGGACTGGATTTATACGGCAGTACCACTGGATTTATATGGCAGTACCGCTGAACTTACAGGGCAGTATCACTGGACTTATACGGCAGTATCACTGGACTTATACAGCAATACCACTGGACTGGATTTATACGACAGTACCACTGGATTTATACAGCAGTATCACTGGACTTTTACGGCAGTACCACTGGACTGGATTTATATGGCAGTACCACTGGATTTATATGGCAGTACCACTGGACTTATACGGCAGTATAACTGGACTTATACGGAAGTATCACTGGACTTATACGGCAGTACCACTGGACTTATACGGCAGTACCGCTGGACTGGAGTTATACGGCAGTACCACTGGACTTGTATGGCAGTACCACTGGACTTATATGGCAGTATCACTGGACTTATATGGCAGTACTACTGGACTGGATTTTTACGGCAGTACCACTGGACTTATACGGCAGTAATACTGGACTGGATTTATACGGCAGTACCACTGGTCTTATATGGCAGTACCACTGGACATATAAGGCAGTATCACTGGATTTATTTGGCAGTATCACTGGACTTATACTGCAATACCACTGGACTTATGGCAGCACAGGGACACCACCACTGGACTGATGCATTACAACACAGCACCACTGCACTGTACTGGACTTATACAGCAGCACTGGACATATGGCAGCAGAGGACACCACCACTGTGACTGGACTGTTGCAGCACAGGGACACCACCACTGGACTGATGCAGGACAGCACAGCACCACTGCAATGGACTAGACTTATACAGCAGCACTGGACATATGGCAGCAGAGGACACCACCACTGTGACTGAACTGATGCAGTACAAGACACCACCACTGGACTGATGCAGCACAAGACAGCACTGGAATGACACAGGTCGCCACCCCACTTTCATGCACAGACAGACACTGAGGAGAAAGACACGTACTGTCACTACACTCTTCAGGACTGGAGTGAAAATGGCGGAGACACGCAGCTCTTTATATGGAATCCAAAACCTGCGAGAATCTGACAGTGGGATGATGACGTTTTGCCTCGTTCTGGTTTCCGAGTCTGGTGTGAAGTCCGGAGCAGGGCTCAGATCCATGCTCGGGACGTGAAATTCGGGGGGATTCGGTTCTCAGAGAACCGAACCCGCTCATCTCTGTTAGAAACCAGAGTAAAGTTTCTGAAATGAGTGCCACCAGCATGCCAATAATTTTTCATATCACACCCTCTTGAGACAGCTTATATTCACCTGCATGTGCAGGATAAAGTCAGTCTGATAGCAGGGTCAGAAGATAAAGGAACATCTGAGAAAGATCCAAGGAGGCTCGAGCAAGACAAGAAGATGCATGAAGATAGAAGATGCTGGTATCATTATTTGAAGATTACTGAAGAGGAGGGAGACCTAGACTAACTATGGGATCTTTAGTAAAAGAGCTAACACTTGCCCTCCATTACCCAGGTGAAGATAATGTGAGGCAAGATGATCAGAGTGGAGATGGCTACTCACTAAGATCAGTAAGGGACCTTGATCCTAATGTATCTATTTGTAGAGGCACCAGTAGACCCCAAGAAATACATAAAAATATTCCCGATGTTTCGGGAAAGGTGTCTCGCTCCACTACTGCTGCGCTTGCCACAGGTTACTATTCCCAAGTCCATGTCCAAGTGGATAGTAAATCAATCAAAAGTTAGGAAAACATGTAAAAAGCTCTAAGAAAAACTATTAATCTGCACGCCAAACATTCTCATGTTGACCTTTTATCTGTTGAGCGTTTGTACCTGTCGAACTAATGGATGTCGGTCATATGGGGGCAGATGTATTAACCTGGTGAAGGGCTAAAGAAGTGATAAACCAGTGATACGTGCAAGGAGATAACGCACCAGCCAATCAGCTCCTAACTGTTAATTACATATTGGAGCTGATTGACTGGTGCGTTATCACCTTGCACTTATCACTGGTTTATCGCTTCTTGATCCTTTTTCCAGGTTAATACATCTGCTCCGTGCTGTTGACCTATTGACTGCTGACCTCCCATCCCGACACTCCCATAGAGATGGTGTAATTAATCTGTCTTCCACATTAATTCCACAGTCTAAAAGTAAAAAAAAAAAAAAATCATGGCTCTACACATCTACCAGGACGTCTGTTTCTTTATTAGATATAATCTATATTGATTTAAATTATGTAAATGATGTCTCCCATCAGGCTACAGTATTTCATGTTAATTACTTTGTAGCTCTTTGTAGCCTGTTATACAATATATCATTAATTTGTAAGAATGATGCTTCAGTAAGAGCGCTCACTCTGGCCGTCGCTAGTATCTAATTGGTTTATGTTATTAAATACCCAGCAGTCACAACTATAGCAAAGCTCAGGTATAACACAGAAGCATTGCGGTCACAAACCAGCTCCCTATAAAGTATTACTCAGTCTGGAGCTGTAGAGATAAATGAGAATATATCTCTATGACCTCCCAGCTTCCAGGTTCTGGTTGTAGTATAAATGTACATTGTTTAAATTGCCTGACACAGGTTAATGTGATCACAGGTGCACCTTATTCTAGATGATATTTTGCTGCTGAATGAATATAAATGATACCACTGCTAATACAGCGATAAGACGGAGTCTAATGAGCAACATTTGTAATGAGAAATGAGATCATGCATCACTAAAGCTTCATTAATATTTTATTGATGGTGTTTACTTTATGCTGTTTATCCAGCGCCATGTAGAAATGAATCTTAATTCTTGTCCGGTTCTTATTGACTTGGGGAGACAGTAATATAGTGAGGACCTAAGATGCATTCTGAGAGCACAGACTAAATGGGTAAGTTTACCAAATCTTCTAAAACAGAGAATTGGTGAGGTTGTCCATAGCAACCAATCAAATGCTGTCTATCATTTCTCTATTGCCTTTTAGAAAATGATAGACAGTATCTGATTGGTTGCTATGTGCAACATCACCCATGCTCTGTTTTAGAAGCTTTAGTAAACTTTCCACCAAGTGTAGGGAATCAAATAATAGGATTTTAATTACTTACCGGTAAATCCTTTTCTTGTAGTCCGTAGAGGATACTGAGGATCCATTTAGTACCATGGGGTATAGATGGGTCCACCAGGAGCCATGGGCACTTTAAGAATTTAATAGTGCCCCTCCTTCCAAACTCTTTCTAAAAAACTGTGCCCCCGAGGAGACGGACATACTTTGAGAGAAGGATACATAAAAGGATAGTGGTGAGATTCCGAACCAGCACACACAAACAAGAGGAAAGCCATGCTAAACAAACTTGGAACCGGAACAGCTAAACCAAACAACAATACTTAACCAAGTAACACTGCAGGAAGAACGAAGCACTGGGCGGGCGCCCAGTATCCTCTACAGACTTCGAGAAAAGGATGTACTGGTAGGTAATTAAAATCCTATTTTCTATTACATCCTAGAGAATACCGGGTGGGAGAGTGCTGAGGTTCCTGCAGAACTAATTGACCAAACTGATGGTCCTCAGAGGCCAAAGTATCAAACTTGTAGAACTTTGCAAACGTGTTTGAACCTCACCAAGTAGCTGCTCGGCATAGCTGTAAGGCCGAGACACAGCGGGCAGCCACCCAAGAAGAACCCACCGACCTAGTAGAGTGGGCCTGTACAGCGTTTGTAACCGGCAAGCCTGCCGTGGAATAAGCATGCTGGATAGTGAGCCTGATCCAGCGTGCAATAGACTGCCTTGAAGCAGGACACCCAATTTCTTGGGATCATAGAGAACGAACAGCGAGTCGGATTTTCTGCGATGAGCTGTTCTCTTTACATACACCTTCAAAGCCCTCACAACATCCAAAGACTTTGAAGTAGCCGAGGTGTCAATCATAGCCGAAACCACACTAGGTTGGTTGATGTGAAAAGCGGACACCACCTTAGGAAGAAACTGCTGACAAGTCCCGAGTTCAGCTCTGTCCTCATGGAAAACCAAGAAGGGACTCCTGTGAGACAACGCCCCTAGCTCCTTCCGAGGCCAAGGCCAACAGTGTGATGGTCCTCCACGCAAGACACTCCATGTCAACCTCCTGTAACGGCTCAAACCAGCCCGATTGGAGAAATTGCATCACCAAATCTAGATCCCAAGGTGCCGTGGGAGGCACAAAGGGAGGTTGGATGTGCAGAACACCTTTCAAGATCGTCTGGACCTCAGGGAGAGAAGCCAATTGTTTCTGAAAGAAAATGGACAAGGCCAAAATCTAGACCTCTATAGAGCCCAGACACAGGCCTACATCCACACCCGACTGCAGAAAAAGCAAGAAAAGTCCCAGATGATACTCCACCACAGAACATTATCTGCTCTCACACCAGGAGACGTATTTCTTCCAAATACGGTTGTAATGTCTGGACGTTACCCCCTTCCTGGCCTGAATCATAGTCAGGATGACCTTGTCAGGGATGCCTTTCATGGTTAGAATCAGCCGTTCAACTTCCATGCCATCAAACGTAGCCGCAGTAAGTCTTGATAGACGATTGGGCCCTGTTGCAGAAGATCCTCGCAAAGAGGGTGAGGCCACGGATCTTCGATCAGCATCTTGAGAAGATCCGCTCACCAGGACCCTCAAAGCCAGTCCGGAGCAATGAGGATTGCCTGAACCTTTTCGCTTTTTATTCTCTTCAAAATTCTTGGGATCAGAGGAAGTGCAGGAAACACGCACACCATCTGATAGACCCACGGAGTCGTCATAGCATCTACCGCCACTGCTTGTGGGTCTCTCAACCTGGAACAACACCACTGGAGATTCTTGTTGTGATGAGAGGCCATCATGTCGATCTGCGGACATCCCCATCAACGACATGTCAAGCACCTGAACACCTCCGGGTGAAGGTCCCACTCCCCCTGGTGCAGGTCATGTCTGCTGAGGAAGTCTGTTTACCCGTTGTCTACTCCCGGAATGAAGACCACTGACAATGCCACAGCGTGTTTTTCTGCCACCTCTGACATTGCTGCTCTGCTTTTCGTTCCGCCCCGTTGGTTTATGTACGTTACTGCAGTCACATTGTACGACTGGACCTGAATGGCCTGATCTTGAAGAAGAGATGAGGCCTTCAGAAGGGCATTATAGATTGCCCTGAGTTCCAGAATGTTGATTGGAAGGACGACTTCCTGACTTGACCATCTTCCTTGAAACTGGACCCCTGGGTGACTGCTCCCCAACCTCTGAGGCTTGTGTCCGTGGTTAGCAGAATCCAATCTTGAATACTGAACCATCGGCCCTTTATTAGGTGAGAAGTCTGTAGCAATCACAGAAGGGAGATCCTAGCCTTTGGCGACAGACGGATCCTCTGGTGCATGTGAAGAGAGTGATCCGGACCATTTGTCCAACAGATCGAGCTGGAAGGGTCTTGCATGAAACCTTCTGTACGGAAGAGCCTCGTAAGAGGCCACCATTTTCCCCAGAAGGCGAAAGCACAGATGCACCGATATCCGGTTTGGCTTCAGGACATCCCAAACCATCGACTGGATCACCAGAGCCTTTTCCAACTGAAGAAAAACTTTCTGCAACTGTGTGTCCAGTATCATTCCCAGAAACGGGAGCCTCCAAGTTGGCTCTACGTGAGATTTCGGAAGATTTAGAATCCACCCGTGATCCAGGAGTAGTTTGGTTGTGAGGCCAATGATGTTCAACAACCTCTCCCTGGACGGTGCCTTTATAAGAAGATCGTCCAGGTACAGAATTATATTCACTCACTGCTTGCGAAGGCGAAACATAATCTCTGCCATCACCTTGGTGAACACCCTCGGTGCCGTGGAGAGACCAAAAGGCAGGGCCTGGAACTGGTAGTGACAGTCCTGCAGTGCAAATCGTAGATAAGCCTGGTGAGACAGCCAGATCGGAATGTGAAGGTATGCATCCTTGATATCCAGAGACACTAGGAATTCCCCCTCCTCCAGACCTGAGATCACCGCTCTCAGAGACTCCATCTTGAATTTGAACACTCGTAAGTACGGGTTCAACGATTTTAGATTCAAAATCGGCCTTACCGAACCGTCCGGTATGGGTACCACAAACAATTTGGAATAATACCCCTTGTTTTGGAGGTGAGGTAGAACTGGAACAATGACCTGAGTCTGTACCAGTTTTTGAATGGCATCCTGTAAGGTTATACATGCCTCTTGTGAAACTGGTAAGCCTGATTTGAAGAATCTGTGAGGGGAGCTCCTGAAACTCCAGTTTGCAGCCCTGGGAAATAAGACCTATGACCCAGAGATCCTGGCATGATGTTGTACAGATGTGACTGAAATTTCTTAGTTGCTCCCACCTGCCAGTCTTCCAGGGATCTCGGTCCACCGTCATGATTGAAGGCTTTAATGAAGCAGAGCTAGAGCTCTGTTCCTGAGAACCGGCAGTTGCTGCTTTGCGTGGCTTACCTCTAGTGCCTCTGGTGGCTGTAGAAGATCCTTTGTCTTTGCCCTTAAACTTGGCAGTCCGAAAGGACTGTAGAGTAGGTCCTGAGTAGGCCTTCCTGGTTAGGGGAGCTGCAGAAGGAAGATATGTAGACTTACCCGCAGTAGCTTTGGAGATCCATTTGTCTAGTTTGTCTCCAAATAAGGCCTCTCCTGTGAAGGGTAGGCCTTCCACGCCTTTCCTGGAGTCTGCGTCCGCAGTCTACTGGCATAACCATAAGCCCCTGCATGCTGACACTGCCATAGCAGTGGTGCGTGCATTAAGCAAACTTACTTGTTTTATGGCTTCCACCATAAAGTTCGCAGAGTCCTGTATATGTTGCAGGAGTAAAACAATCTCCCCCTTAGATAAGGAATCCAACCCCTCAATTAGGTTACTTGACCATTTAGCAATGGCTTTAGTAATCCACGCACATGCTATACTGGGTCTCTGGGCCACCCCAGCAGTTGTGTACAAGGATTTGAGAGTAGTCTCAATTTTACGATCAGCCCTGTCTTTCATGAAGGCTGCACCAGGGACAGGTAATACAATTTTTCATGACAACCTGGAGACTGATGCATCCACTATCGGTGGATTTTCCCATTTTTCCTATCGTCAGGAGGAAAATTAAAAGATGAGAGTAACCTTTTAGGGATTTGAAATTTCTTATCAGGATTAAACCACCGTTCTTCGAATAGAGTATTAAATTCCCTGGACACAGGAAAAGTGACTGAGCACTTCTTTTTAACATTAAAATAAGATTCCTCACACTCCTCTGCCACCTTATCAGGAATTTGCAGAACATCTCTGATAGCTTCTATGAGAGTCTCTATTCCCTGTGACAGAGTAGCGGTTCCCCCTTCTGAATCCACCTCCCCCTCCTCCATGTCTGACCCCTCAGCATCAGAATCAGACTGCAGGATATGGGCCAGAGTTCATTTTTGTGGACAAATGGCAGGGGACTGAGTCGCTTGTTTGGGAACTGAGTCTCTATTCATAATCTTATCCACAGACTGTCTTAAGTATTGCGTCTCTTTCTCACTGCGGGCAATTTATTAGAGATATTAGAAATCATTCCTTTAATGGAATCCAGCCAAGCTGGTTCAGCCCCGCTAATCTGGGTAGGTGCACTACACTGAGTACATAGTAGTGAGCTCCCTGGGGAAAAGGAACACTCTGCCGTACATGAAACACACTCTTTGCATGACATGTTGTAAACGTGACAGCACACACACACACAGGAAAGGTTAAAAGCACAATTAACCCACAAAGAGCCCTTCCAGGGAGACACAGAGTATGTTGGAGCCAGCACACCACACCCTTATTGCTAATGCCTAGCTTAGCCAGGTCGCAGGCTAAGTCCCCGTCAGTCAGCGTCTGTGTCCACTGCAGAGGGAAAATGGCGCTAGTGAGCTGATGGATCTGCTCATAGTGAAGCCCCACCCCTTCAATGGCACGCGGTCTTCCCGCTTGTTTTATACTGGCTGAGGTGATTTTGTGCTTAAAATGGAGCCTTTGAATGCCAGTGTGGGTACTGTGTACAATGTACTGAGATGCAGTTGTGTGCTGAGTCTGGAGATGCAAGCCGCCCCGGTTAGAAGCCATGTGTCTCCGTACCCTCATGCCGCCATAATGGCCGGTGACCCTGGGACACCGGCTTAGTACTCACCACTCTTCATTCTTCTGGCTCTGTTAGGGGTGGCGGCGTGCTGCGGGAATATACGCTCGCCATGGTGGGGCTTGCGAATAGGTCCCTCAGGAGCTAGTGTCCTGTCAGCGGGGAATGGGACCATTAACCCTTCAAGAGGTTGGGCCATTTACCCCCCAAAATCCCACGAAGCAGGCAGGCTGGTGCCATCCAGTCCTGCCTGAAAATAACAAACGTAAAAATAAATGCAGAAAACTCTTCAGGAGCTTCCATAAGCATTACCGCCTCCTCCGGGCACATTTTCTTAACTGAGTCTGGCAGGAGGGGCATAGAGGGAGGATCCAGTCCATACTATCAAATTCTTAAAGTGCCCATGGCTCCTAGTGGACCCGTCTATTCCCCATGGTACTAAATGGATCCAAAGTATCCTCTAGGACGTAAGAGAAATTGGGGATGTAAAAACTCATGAGAAAGGGAAGGTGTTTCCATGGAGTGTGCTAAAAGTCAGGCACACCCATTGGGCCTGTTTCCAAGTTGGACGCAATGCTGTTATTTGTGCAAATGGTCAATGTATTTCAACTATGCTAAAAAGTTGCACAGCGTACACATCCCATGGTGTGTGCACACAAAGTGCCGGTTGTGGTTTAGATGTGCAGACTCAGGAATTGGGCATTCCTGGGCGGTGACTGTGAGGCTACTATGCAGATGCACGGAAAAGGTTTTTCTTATGGGCGTCTTATGGGAGTGCCACAAGTGTGTCTTATAACTGGATGGGAATCTCAGACGCTTAAATGTTCATATCGGATGCCTTACTGAGCCCGAGATTCTGCACCTAGATTGGTACAATGCATGTGACAATGGCCCGTCCAAGTATAAAGTTGTAGATACAACTATGGCAAAAAAGTGATGGCAACAGCCTCATTATGCTCAGTTAGATAACGACAAAGGACAGAAAAAGGATTGTCTCTTTGTTGGCGCACTTAGAGAGAGAAAAAATTATATATTTAAAATGTAACTTTTATTAGTTTTTAATTAATAAAAAATTGCCTAGCAATTGAGAAACATATTAGTGAAAAAATATAAAAATAAATTGTGTACTGTGAATAACTAAATTGTGTACTTGAAAAAATATTAAATAAAAGCTGATTCACTGTGCTCTAAAGATTACTTCACTCAATTTATTGTTCTGAATAAATATCACTGGTATTGTACGCATCTGTTTATTGACAATATTTACTTTAATTATTAATTATTCTTGGTACTTGTTATGCTAAAATATGAATCAAGACAGCATATCTTGCACGTATTATGTGAAGGTGAGTAATCCTAGTATGAAACAGACCTCAAAGGTAAGTATTGAAATCAACGGTGCTAGGACAAAAGCAGTCCCTTATTATGCATCCAGATGTCACGGTATAAATTATTAATTCAATGGGATGGAATTGTTTGCAGGTAAAAACGTGTCATCAGTAGTTCCTATTAAAGGAACTCCATTGGCTCAAGACCCTGGTGTAAACACTGTTAATTAATCTTCCACGCACAGTAAGATCATGTCTATTATATGGGTCTAAGTGTAGCATGCATCATGACTCCATTGACAATGATCTTTTAATAATATGTGATTACAGGCTGTTATACACCTATTAGATCAGGTCTATTATACTCTAAGCCCTATGAAATAATCAGATGTCAAATGTAAATATAAATATATTAGGGCTGGTATTGTGAGTATTCACTGGCTGCTCGCCGCTCTAACATTACCTGCCAATGGTTTATGATGTTAATACACGTGTGTGGTTAAAAGCTTCTCAGGCTTTATTAATTACCACACACACAGATAAGCCTGCCATGACGTACCATATATTCCGTTGTGCTTAGTACTAACAAATCTTCATGAATATCAATGGTGGAGGCATTAAAATTTCTCCACTGATAGTAATGATATATATAGTGTTGGTGCTTCCCGTTGAACCAAGTGTGTCTGTTCCATACTGGGAAATTCCTTACCACCTAAAATTGTGCTGGGATTGTACACATTTATCAGAGTAGGTGGATGTGTTAGGTGGTAAGGAATTTCCCAGTATGGAACAGACACACTTGGTTCAACGGGAAGCACCAACACTATATATATCATTACTATCAGTGGAGAAATTTTAATGCCTCCACCATTGATATTCATGAAGATTTGTTAGTACTAAGCACAACGGAATATATGGTACGTCATGGCAGGCTTATCTGTGTGTGTGGTAATTAATAAAGCCTGAGAAGCTCTTAACCACACACAACGTGTATTAACATCATAAACCATTGGCAGGTAATGTGAGAGCGGCGAGCAGCCAGTGAATACTCACAATACCAGCCCTAATATATTTATATTTACATTTGACATCTGATTATTTCATAGGGCTTAGAGTATAATAGACCTGATCTAATAGGTGTATAACAGCCTGTAATCACATATTATTAAAAGATCATTGTCAATGGAGTCATGATGTATGCTACACTTAGACCCATATAATAGACATGATCTTACTGTGCGTGGAAGATTAATTAACAGTGTTTACACCAGGGTCTTGAGCCAATGGAGTTCCTTTAATAGGAACTACTGATGACACGTTTTTACCTGCAAACAATTCCATCCCATTGAATTAATAATTTATACCGTGACATCTGGATGCATAATAAGGGACTGCTTTTGTCCTAGCACCGTTGATTTCAATACTTACCTTTGAGGTCTGTTTCATACTAGGATTACTCACCTTCACATAATACGTGCAAGATATGCTGTCTTGATTCATATTTTAGCATAACAAGTACCAAGAATAATTAATAATTAAAGTAAATATTGTCAATAAACAGATGCGTACAATACCAGTGATATTTATTCAGAACAATAAATTGAGTGAAGTAATCTTTAGAGCACAGTGAATCAGCTTTTATTTAATATTTTTTCAAGTACACAATTTAGTTATTCACAGTACACAATTTATTTTTATATTTTTTCACTAATATGTTTCTCAATTGCTAGGCAATTTTTTATTAATTAAAAACTAATAAAAGTTACATTTTAAATATATAATTTTTTCTCTCTCTAAGTGCGCCAACAAAGAGACAATCCTTTTTCTGTCCTTTGTCGTTCTCCATTGTTATTGTCTATGGCAGCACCCCCTAAGGATACAAGCAGAATTGTGTATGTATTAATACAATTTGGGGATCACATTATTGGATGAATTCATAAATTTTGTCTGGTGCAGAAGACATCCCTTTCCCCCATTTACCTGTATGTACTGCTCAGTTAGATAACAAGTTAATATCATCACAATCATCGTTAATTCATAAGGAGGCATGGGTTCCTCAGCGCCTTGTCGCACACATACGACACCTGAAAGCAGGAAACGTAATTACATGTACATGGGTACAGAGCAGAATGATAAATGCATGGATGCAATTAACTAAAGAAAATGACAGGGATATACGTATAAGGGTGACAGCAAGTGGACAGACACGAGACATGAGACAGAGGAAAATGACCACGAGAGCTTTCACTCTAGACATAGGGGGGCCAAGAGGAACTAAAGAGACATCAAGCTTAGTGGTGCATGCAGGTAGCAGAGCAGGGTGTGGTATGGAAGGTAGATAGTAACTAGGTCGACAGTGTCTAGGTCGACCACTATTGGTCGACAGTAACTAGGTCGACAGGATCTCTAGGTCGACAGGGTATTTAGGTCGACATGGTCTAGGTCGACAGGTCAAAATGTTGACGTGAGTATTTTTATGTTTTTTTGGTTTCGTTTTCTTCGTAGAGTGACCGGGAAACCCAATTAGTGCACCGTGTCCCCGCACATGGCTCGCTTCACTCGCCATAATTCAGGCAAGGTGCCTCGCTCCGCTACCACTTCGCTCTGCACAGATTACCATTCCAATCGTTGTCCATGTGGATCGTTAAGTATGAAAAGGTTCAAAAAAGAAAAAAATTGTGAAAAACTCTTGTCGCCCTAGAACATGTCGACCTAGAAACCGTGTCAACCTAGTTACTGTCGACCAATAGTGGTCGACCTAGATAGTGTCGACCTAGTTACTGTCGACCTAGAGACCGGATCCCAGCAGAGCAGGTGGAGGATGAGCAGGAAAAGTGTCAGTGAGGCGGGTGGAGGTGCTGATAGTGTTCGCTGAAGTACATAAGATATTGGGCATGGAAAGAAGGGGAACAAGGGAAGAGAGGTAATATACTGTCGAAGTCAAAAATATTACATAGAGAGAACATACAGACTCCACACATTATGAGTCGCTAAGCTTGCAAATACGCACAGCAAGCACAGCAATATATGGTAACATACGCATTTACACAGATATGCCACAAAGATATATTCTACACATATTTCATACAGCACATAATTTGATCATATCAAGCGCCAGACATCATAATGTTTTAAATTATATAATGGAGTAACGTCATGTATGTGTATTATTGGAGCAGAGCAAGATGGACATGTCGTGCTTGGAGTCATAGTAACCAGATTAATGTGTACATTCATTTGATGCCTGTTATTAAGTTGTAGCACATTGGCATTAGTAGATATGATTAAATGTATGAAAGCTCAAGTCACTCTTATTAGAACAATGGATTTCCTGGAAGACAGCATGCCTGACCAGTGGCTATATCCTGTAATTACACCATCAAGGCTGGACGTTGCTTGCATATGAACTGATCAGTGACTCATCATGAATGAGAAAGTTCCCTCCCCTAGACTAGTAACAAGAGATGTGTGCACTCCCCCAAAATACAAAGTATATAGGTGATAACACACACAGCCGGCTGCCTTCTTTGTCCCAGATGATGGTGGAGATGCTGACTGTCCAGTGGCTGCATGATTTTACAGAGAGAGAGAGAGAGAGAGTGCGTTATGGAGTGGAGACTTTATTTGAGCAAAATATGGTGATGTATTGCTGGCCATGTATGTATTTGAATTAGTTTGTAATAACTGCTTTCTGTGTAAATTGTAACCATGTAACTATATATATATATATATATATATATATTGTACATTGTGATATAATGAATACATATCCTTTTAATAACAAATATATGCATCAAAGAGCTTTGGAACTCATATAATGTGTGGGTGTATTGTTTTCTCTTATGGGATGCAGTGTTTTGCGATGTATAGCACACATTCATAGCACATGGTGATAAGATGCGCAGGCGTCCACAGTATATATTAGAGCTGGCAATTTAAATATTTGTTAGAAAGCAATTTGACTCTTACAATACTGTAGTAAGGAGGGGAGGAAGATGGGGCGGTGGGCCTGATTCTGTTTGTATGGAATTGCACACCTGCAGGGAAGCAAATGTGCAATTCTGTACAAAAAAAATGCAAATATAGCAGTAGGCGTCTGTAGGAGATAGAAGCCGCCTGCATGCATCTGTGAGATCTGAGTGCTGCTTGTATCGATGCAGCATCGGATCACCATCGTGACCATCAGTCGTGGCTGTGGATGGTAGCAGACCGCGGTGAGTCTGCATAAGCCGAAGCTCACTGAGACTGGCCAAAGGATCCGGACGGACAGCCGGGTCCTGTAAGTCTGTGTCCGATGACGCAGACTCTCGGCCGGGCATGCCTATAAAAAGGGTTTGCGCGCTCCCGGTTTGAAGAACAGTTCCGATTGCCACCTCCACTCTGCATCCCAAGCTAAGGGAGGGCTGCGAGTGATATTGCAACAACAGTGCTGCACATGCAGAGACCATAGGATTTGTACATAAACCACCAGATTTATGTAAAAATTACAGTAAGGAGCTGTTTAATTGGTACTGTATCTCTCTATAAGGCCTAGTGCATCTGACCCTATGTTTTGCTGCTAGTGACCGACAGACCCAGTGGTGGTTTTAGATGCTGACATCCCCTCCGGCCATCTCCCGCACCCCACACTGCGCTGGCCAGCACATCCCTGACCCCTGACCATCTCCCGCACCACACACCATGCTGGCCGGCACACATCCCCCCCCCGGCCATCTCCCGCACCCCACACTGCGCTGGCCAGCACATCCTTGATCCCTGACCATCTCCCGCACCACACACCATGCTGGCCGGCACCCCCCTGACTGCTTCCCACTGCCCGCACCACACACCGTGCTCACCAGTACCTCCTGCTGCCCGCAGCCTACGCCACGCTAACCAGCACCTCCTGCCACCCGCACGCCCCCCCCCCCCAATCACTTCAGCAAGGCAAAGAGCATAGAGCCAGGGGATCTACTGGACACGAGCCGCTGCTGGATGGTGGTGAGTGATGGGAAAACAGGCAGCAGGGAGGATGCCAAACACACACAGAGATATACACACGAGGGGCTCTAACTGGCACAATGCGTATATGGGGCTGTCTGGCACAATGCGTATATGGGGCTGTCTGGCACAATGTGTATAATAGGTTCTACCTGGTGCAATGTGTATAAGAGGCTCTACCTGGTGCAATGTGTATAAGAGGTTCTACCTGGTGCAATGTGTATAAGAGGCTCTACCTGGTGTAATGTGTACTATAATGGGATACCTGGCGCAATGTGTATAATCCATGGCACTATATTTTTGCCACGTGCCTTTGGCGTGCACTGTCACTGTTTAAATGGGGAGGGGGGGCGCAAAAGGAAACATTTGCCCTGGGCGCCACACGGTCTAGAACCGGCCTTGGACAGACCACAGATGTGGCTGATTCATTCATTTAAACTGGAAAGGAATTTATTGATTTGATTCACAAGACACGGTACGCATACCCTCGTGCACCAACTAGATGCAATTGAATGAATATAAGGCGAGCTGTGTTTTCTGTCCTCTCTCCCAACCAGAGGGGTAATACAAATGTGTGTTTCTTTTTGTGTTTGCATGATGTTCTAGAGAATATGTGGGGGGAAAAAACAATTAGTGCAAAAAAAGTGTAAAAAAAAAACGTTGCAGACATCTGTAGACATTTATATGTTCCGCACCATTATGATAATGTTTCTTTTGTTTATGTAACCAGTCCTGGTACAATCTCCCTTAGTAGATACAGACAATGGCGTATATCAATGACAATACTGTACTTTGTAATACCTTTTACCTCAACCCTGTACTGATACTGGGGGAGAAGGGATGGTATCGGGATCCCGTCACTTGGACAACGGCAGTCAGAATACCGACAGCGACATCCTGACGCTCAGGATCCAAACGCCTAAGTGGTGAGTAGACTATACCTAATCCCTAACCTCCATAGTCTTAACCCTCCCTCCCTGCAGCCTGACCTTAACCTTCCCCCACCCTGCAACCTAACCCTAACCCTCCCTGGTGGTGCCTAACCCCCCCCCCCCCCCCACCCCATGCAGCGCAAACAGGGCCAGACTGCCCATCTGACACTTCTGGCAAATGCTGGAAGGTCCGATGGACTTGACGGCCGGTCCTGTCAGGCAGAGAGCCAGGAATGCTCCGGCTCTCTGCTCTGGCCACTCCCCAGCATCTCCATGGAAACGGGGGCGTGCCGCGAGTCCACGCCCCCCCTGACTCGCAGCTCACCCACGCCTTTAGTGGCCATGCGCACCCGTATGGGGTGTGCGCACTCCTGGCATGTGCGTGCTCCTTCGGCGCACGTGTGCACACACATGCAAGGGCCGAATTCGGACCCCAGTCCATCCCTGAGCATAAACCTTCGCTTCCAACTGCTGGGATCCCGATTGCTGGGTTCCTGACCGGATCTCGGGGGAGATGAAGCAGGACTTCTAATTCTAAAGAGAGGATAAGTGGACAAGCGACAAAGTTGTCTATAGCAACCAATCAGCTGCCATAATTTTAAAGAATGTTTGCTCATTTCTAGCTAAAAGCTATGGGCAACGTCTTCACTTGAACCATCTCCCCCACTAAGAGATCATTTTGACTTCTGTTTGTTATAGGTAATCTGGGAAGGTAAAGTAGAGATTGGCGAGAGGTTCTATTCTTCCTGATGCACCAAGTTCTCAGGTCTAGTCTATATTCCGGTTGTAATTGGAAATCTGTGCATCAGACCATGTCCAATTATGAGACCCAATAGGAAGTACCCTGTATAGTTCTGAAATCCGTCCTCTCTCATTTCTCTTCCCATACGACAAATATATTTTCCTTCTCCACAGGCACCGAGAATAGTCGCTTGCTTTCCTGAGGTCCATATATTATCAATGCTCTCCGAGCTGATTAAACGCTGTTATTTGCAGATTAATATTCATTGTTGTGTGTAAACCGAAGGATAATGAATCACTTTTTCACTATACGTCGAATTAGCTTTTTCTGCAAAAAGCTCATCGCTAGGGAACAGATCATTGTTATAGCAACAACATATTTTTGAAAAGCAGATAAAATCAGTGGTGTAAAAGTTCGGCGTAATCCTTTATCTATGACAAGGACAGAGCCAGCCTTAGGCATAGGCAAACTAGGCAAATGCCTAGGGCATTTGTTATGCTTAGGGGCACCAGCAGTTTCTGCTGATTAAAATGATATGCGGCATGCCTATATTCTGTGTGTGACTGCGGCTGTATCTGCATACGAAATGCTACGTTGCAGTGTATTCCTGCAAATCACAGAAACATAGGCATGCTGCATATCATTTTAATCAGCAGAAGCTGCTTGTGCATCCTAGCCACATAGTAATGCAAATAAGATGCATTTTCATAATCAAAAGGTGCCCGACGTTAGCAGAGCTGCCAGCTGACTCATGCCAGGCATCTCCTGCAGAACTAGCGGCAGTGCTAGGGGGCACCAGACAAAATCTTGCCTAGGGCATCAGATTGGTTAGGGCCGGCTCTGGACAAGGACACTGGCTCATAACGGCTTACAATATAAATGGGAATTTACAGTATGGAAAGTCAGTAGATGGTTTTAGCTTCAACTCTTCCGTTCCGATAAGTTCCGATGCTGGAGGTGACAGCCGGTAGTGGTGTGGGATTGCGAGCTTGGCTGAAGCCCTGGTAGCCTTAATCGCAACTTTTATCCTAAGATATTAATCATCCCGGCTACAGCTTCATGGAGGATCATGTGGACATGGAAAAGTAAATGCCCAAGAAATCTCATTCCCATGGGCATGTTCCAAGGCATACCAGATATGTTACCAGCTGCATTTGTAGCAAGTGTACCCCAGGGCTAACTATTGCATCTATTTGCATAATAATGTAACAAATGTCATTTACACAACAGAGGATGTTGGGTCTAATTCATGTTTTTATATTTATTTATTATTATTTATTACCAGTTATTTATATAGCGCACACATATTCCGCAGCGCTTTACAGAGAATATTTGCCCATTCACATCAGTCCCAGCCTCAGTGGAGCTTACAATCTATATTCCCTACCACATGTACACGCACACATTCACCCTCGGGTTAGTCTTGTTGCAATCCAATTTACCCACCAGTATATTTTTGGGTTGTGGGAGGAAACCGGAGTACCCGGAGGAAACCCACGCAAGTACGGGGAGAATATACAAACTCCACACAGTTAAGGCCATGGTGTGAATCGAACCCATGACCTCAGTGCTATGAGGCTGTAATGCTAACCATTACACCGTCCGTACTGACCACAAATGTTGCGTTATTCTAGGTTACGGAACTGCTGATCATCGCAACTGATTCTGTTGCCCAGGAAAAGTTCTCTGCAATTGCGTACTCATACACAGCACCGACGCAATAACGAGGAACATAGACGCCTGGGGTTGACTTATGGCTACGCAGACTGGCCCAAAATTAAAAGGGAAATGATTTTACTAGCAAAACACGACTAGTAAAATCATTGCCCTTTTAAATTGTGTCCATAAAGACGATCACAAGCGCTGGGCTTTACAACCCGACGAGATTAGTAAATAAACCCCGGAGAATCTGATTGGATACTTTGGCCAACTTCTCCACTATCTCTCTCCAAGGTTTGATACATCTCTCCTCAAATGAGAATCTTCCTTCCTGCAGTAGATCAGATGAAATGCAAGCAAAGTAATGCAACTAGACGGCCGCAGCTTCTTATATCTGTGATGTTATTATGTAAGTAATGCAGGAGGGGGTACATAATGAGCCAATCAGAAGCAGCTAGTGCTACTGGTAATTATCACTGTCGTTGAACCTCAATACAGCACCCATAGGCCCTCATTCCGAGTTGTTCACTCGTTATTATTTTTTTTCGCTACCAAGCGATTAGTCGCAAACTGCGCATGCGCAATGTTCGCAGTGCGCCTGCGCCAAGTAAATTTGCACAAAAGTTTGGTATTTTACTCACGGCGTAACGAGGTTTTTTCATCGTTCTGGTGATCGTAGTGTGATTGACAGGAAGTGGGTGTTTCTGGGCGGAAACTGTCTGTTTTCTGGGAGTGTGCGGAAAAACGCAGGCGTGTCAGGGAAAAACGCGGGAGTGTCTGGAGAAACGGGGGAGTGGCTGGGCGAACGCTGGGTGTGTTTGTGACGTCAAACCAGGAACGAAACTGACTGAACTGATCGCAGTGTAGGAGTAAGTCTCGAGCTACTCAGAAACTGCTAAGAATTTTCTATTCGCAATTCTGCTAATCTTTCGTTCGCAATTCTGCTAAGCAAAGATACACTCCCAGAGGGTGGCGGCTTAGCGTGTGCAATGCTGCTAAAAGCAGCTAGCGAGCGAACAACTCGGAATGAGGGCCATAATACGTAGATTCTGGGTATGACTTGGTGCATCTGCACCAGGTCTAGTTAAGGCGTGGAAAGTGAAAATGCCCGTTCTGTACTCGGCTGCGATGCCTGCACATACCCTCACCATTTCTACCCCTATAGGTTTAAGGAGTCACAAGTCTAAATGTGGGATCATCTAGTTGATTTTCCGCACAATGAGATTGCGGTGCGAGCTGCATATGCATCTTTGTAAATGTATATGCGATTCAAAGTCATAGGCATCACACCCATTTCCCTAATTGAGAGTTTCTGGGTAGCAACCGGGCTTCAGCAATTAAAGCGCCCACAAGAGATCTGCCGCTTGGTGGGCCGGGGTATGTGGTGGGTGTATGGCCAGTTACTTGTGCATGGCTTGTGGACGCCAGATGGATCTCCTGTACCTACCATGGGATAGGTGTACTGTAAGTACACAATCCTGACAGCTACTCTCATGATCAGAAGAGTGGGGAGGTGGAATTGCATACTGTAGATACATGTGACCCTGAATGTGCATTCGCATTACGTCGGTGGCAGATGTCTGAAGTTGCATTCACATTATTTATGACTCAGAACAAGGCCCATTGGACAAAATAAAAAAACAGACATTCCGTTGTGTACGTCCAACTCTTCATGAGCCACAATGAGTGCAGGGTGCTCCTCCCAACAATGCAGATTTTGGGGTTGATCCAATTAGCCGTGAAGGGTGCGATGTGCTGTTGCCACAACGTTTCAATGCCGGCAAAGGCACCCGATCTCCAACCTTTCGCAGCCCCAACTGGCACAAAATTGCTCGAACCTCTACAAGGTGGCGAGCACTTTTATGCGAATTTGGGCCGCCGTAAAGTGCAGCCGCTGCCACGATGCATCGCACCCACAAGATCACCCAGCTAATTGGATTGACCCCTCTAACTGTAACCATAAAATGTAAAAACTACATTTAAATCAAAAACATTTGATGGGAATATCTTCTATATAATTGCCCAGATTTGTCACTCTGACTGTGTGGCTAACGCTGGGTGGAGTTACAGTGCTGGGCGGAGTCACAGTCATAGAGTCACAGATCTGACGAAATAACGCTCCGCCATCTACCCCGCCGGACGCGTCCTCCTCCTCGCGGGTCCCGGATCCTGTGCTGGGGTTAGGAGGGCGGCCGGCTGAGGCTGGACACAGGATGCCATGCTGCGGAGGATGAGGCCGAATCCCGCCGTCACTGCTGCGCCCACCACGGATCCCCGGATCCACACTCCAGCCTCTCTGGGAGCCGCCGGAGGCGCGCCCTGCACGTGTCACTGCCCGGTGCGTTCCAACTTCCCACCCATCACCTGCTCCTGCACCGCCGCTGCCAACCCCGACTCAAAGCCCCCCACTCCGTCTCCCAGAAGCGCTCTGCCCGCAGGCCCAGCTCCCAGTGCATTGATCCCAGTCTTCCGCCCAACAACCGGTCCAGCAGGGAACAATCTCACCCCTGTGCAGCCATGGTGATGTGAGGCCAGTAGGCAGCTCTTAGTCTGCCGCTCTGCAGCTCTTACTCCCGATCCCCGCCTGTCTGAGCGCTGGTGCCTCTCCCCTGCAGCTTATAGTGACACATGGCATGTGTGTGTGTGCGGGAGATGCTGCTGCTGCTGAGAGGATCATAGGGAGAGAGATTAGCAGTGTGCCTGCAAGCTGTTACTGCATACCCTCCAACTACCTTTTTGGCAGGTACAGTACCCGCAGCGCCGCCTCACCCCTCCCCCATCTGCCGCACCCCTGCACCTGCCCCTCCACCAACCGCAAAACCCCCACCCCTCCCCCACACGCTACACCTCCGACCCCCCTACACCACCTGCGGCACACACGCACCTGCCCCTTCCTCACCTGTAGTGCCTCCAGAACCACTCCCCCATCCGCCTCACACCCGCACCTGCATCTCCCCCAGCAGCGGCATACCCAGCCCTTCCCCACCTGCGGCACCTCCGGACCCCCTCCCCATCCGCCTCACCCCCACACCTGCCCCTCCCCCACCCGTGGCACCCCATCTCTCCCCCCACATGTTGCACCTCAGGACCCCCTACACCACCTGCGGCTCATCCGCACCCGCCCCTCCCCCACCCGCAGCACCCACGGACCCCCCTCCCCATCCGCTTCTCCCCCGCAATCACTACTCCCTCATCCACAGCACCTACTAGGTGATTCATCGTGCCCTGCGTGCGCTCATCACTCTGGCACAACGGGCTATGGCCCCTTACCCATCGCACGCCCTTTGTCCGTGCAATATTTAACCACTCACAAAATTCTGATTGGAGGTAATACTCCATATAATAAAACTATTGCACGCCCCAGCAAGGGTTAAGGGGGCGTAGCCCCTTGCGATGGTGTTAAGAGCGCCCGTAGGGCGCGATGATCACCTAGTGATACAATAGTGTTCACTCTAGGCTGTTTAAGCAGGGCGCCGCGCCCTGCCCGTTTTTTAGCAGGCAAAACCCGCCCTGCCCCTTTTGCGGCGCCCTGCTAGAACAGCCGCCCGCTTCCTACCCTCCCGGCGTGTATAGATGCCGTGCGCATGCGCGCGGCATCCATTCACGCATTGGGAGAGAGCTGGGGGAAGCCCAGCACCGACGGAGTTGCTGGGCACGCCCCCAACAGTGACGTCGCCTGCCACAGACACTCTCTATAGTAGCGTCTGTGGGCCGCACCGCCCCCTAAAATGACGTAGGCGTGGCCACGCCCCCTAATTTGCTTGGCCGCGCCCCCGTTTTGGATCCGCGCGCAAATGTGCCCCTGGAGTCCGGAGCCCTGCCCCTTTTCACTCCTAGAGTGAACACTATACAATAATAGCCAAGTAGAAAAAAAAACCAGCAGCATAAAGAAATATATTGTAATACTGTAGCTCTATTCAATGAGAGGTGTAATGAGCAAACAGTATAAATGGGAAGCGATTCTCGACACATCATCTGTGACTGTCCAAGCATGAAAATATAATTATGCCAATATCAGTAGATGGCATTTTATTGCACTACAGGTGCGTTCTGCGCTGTACATAACATACCGGAGCTGCATACAATCAGACTTTCAGTACCTAATGCTGATGAAGATGAAGTGACTACAAGTGTCTCATTAGTGGTCCATGAAAGAACCATTACGTCTTCATTCTCATCTAATTGCTTCTGAGAAGGCATTTTGTGAGCAGGTTATAGGAGTTTGTCAGACTTTAGAGCTTGTCTCTGTTAAAAATGACGTTTGATCATCGAGTTCCCTCGGGGACTTCCACCTGCTTCCACAACTTAAAAGCACATTCAAAGAATACTAAGAAACAAAGAGCAGAACTTCACAGAATGAGGCTTTATAGCTCAGCAAATGCAAAATCTTCTAGGTTTCTTGTATAAACAATTGGTTGGATAAAGAAAGACTCTTGCATCAATGTTTCAGCGTTTTCCTTTTCTTCTTGGGTTTTGCATTTCATTATATTATTAAGTTGTGTGTTAAGCTAACTGCTGCTGTATGTAATGACATAAGGGACACTGGGGGTCATTCCGAGTTGATCGCTAGCTGCATTCATTCGCTGTGCAGCGATGAGGCAAAAAAAGGCACTTCTGCGCACGTGTATGTGGCGCAATGCGACGTACTATTACAACGAACGATGTAGTTTTACACAGAGTCTAGCGAAGCTTTTCAGTCGCACTGCTGGCCGCAGAGTGATTGACATGAAGTGGGCGTTTCTGGGAGGTAACTGACCGTTTTCCGGGAGTGTTCCAAAAAACGAAGGGCGTGCCAGGAAAAATGCAGGCGTGCCAGGAAAAACGCAGGCGTGGCTGCCTGCTGGGAGAACGCAGGGTGTGTTTGTGACATCACAACAGGAACTGAACAGTGTGAAGTGATCGCAAGCACTGAGTAGGTTTTGAGCTATTCTGAAACTGCACAAAAAACTTTGCCGCCGCTCTGCGATCCTTTCGTTCGCACTTCTGCTAAGCTAAAATACACTCCCAGTGGGCGGCGGCATAGCATTTGCACGGCTGCTTAAAATTGCTAGCGAGCGATCAACTCGGAATGACCACCACTGATCCATAAAGACATTAGGTTTGTGCACTACTTCTTGTTCCTCCTCGGTGTGTAACAGTCACACTGTGAATTATTCCCCCATCAGCGGCCCACAAGGGGACTAGGGGGGTCATTCAGATCTGATCGCTGGGCTGCATTTTTTGCTGTCCCGCGATCAGATAGTCGCCGCCTACAGGGGGAGTGTATATTCGCTGTGCTAGTGTGCGTTCCTATGTGTTAGCAGAGCTGCTAAAAATCAGTGTGTGCCGTCTCTGCGCAGCCCGGGACTTACTCCTCCAGTGCGACGGAATCCTTCTGATCCGGGCCGGAGCTGACGACAGACACCCTCCCTCAAAGCGCTTGAGCCCGCCTGCATTTTTTCGGATACTCCCAGAAAACAGCCTCTTCCTGTCAATCACCTTGCGAACGCCCGTGCGAATGGATACTTCTCATCATCCCGTCGCTGACCGCCGATGCCTGTTGCAGCCGTCCGATGCGCATGCACTTTGCGGCTCAGATGCAAGCGCAGTTCAGATCTGATCGCCCGCTGGGCGAAAAACGCACAGCAGTGATCAGATCTGAAAGACCCCCTAGGCTTCCTCAAAGTAAATTGACATGCACAATTAAACATGTAACATATCTGTTTCCATAGCAATATATGTATATCAGTTTTGCGCAATCTGTAACCTGGATGTTGAAATGATGCCTGATTTACTGACAGGGGGAGATTTGCAACAGTGGTTTAAGTAAAAGACACCAGCGAACTACAGTGCTATCTGTATGATTAGCAAGCACCTTTCTTTTTTTATTAATCAATGAAGTGATGTGAGTGATTGATGTCCTGCCCCCCCTCCCCCTATATCGATGGTCATAACTACAGACAGATAGGTGTCAGTGGTGGGCAATGAAGGTCAGCCAACATGTCAGATAACTTAAGCTGACTTGTTGATTTATTACTTGTCAAATAACAGGATGCAAGGTAACACAGGGTTAAAGCAGGAACATATAACAGCGAGACAGATCCAGCAAGAGTCTTCAGGGTTAATGCAGGTGGTGTGAGTAGGTAGAGTAGCACACACCTGTATACAGTATACATATACTACTGGCAGTGGCCCTTTAACAATAATCGGTGGAGACACAGTGGGGCTGTATATCTGGTACATACAGTAGCACAGTCCCCGACAGACAGCACAGTCTCTGGCATGTAGCACCGACGATCAGGGTCATATCTTCTTACAATGGAGGACACACTAAGAAGATATGTGAAGACATTGCACATGTCTGGTAGCATGCTAAGGATCTGGGTCAGAGGTTGCAGCAGTGACGCAACTCTGGCAGTGCCCAGAATGCAGATGCAGTTAAAGCTAACGTAGTAATGGAAGGTCACCACTGATCCTGGGGAGCATCCTAACCCACATGATGTAGATAAAGCCATGGGGACAATAGGCTTAACTGTGGAGCATCACGTGTATTCCATTCTGATGACAATAGCACACAAAATATAGGGAGCCTTATGGATTTCTTATGAAGACAAAGACTCAAGGTTAAATGTATTAAAGCAGCACGGATCATATCGCTATAACACTTCCTGCTTCTCCCCATTACCGAGGCGAAGCAGGAAGGGACATCGTCAAGATGTATAAACATCTTGTCTTCCAAAGCGGGGGAACAAATGCTGATGAGCTGAGTCTCCCTGCCCGGCCGGCTCCACTGCGCATGCATGGGATCTCACTACTCACGCGAGATCCTCTACGCAATCCGGAGATGGCACCCGCCACAGCCAGGGACATCTCGAAAGCGACAGCTGCAGGTATCGGATTGGTCAGTGATGTTGACCATTCATATTGCCCCCTCATATCGGTGTGCCATCTGTCAGATAGCAACGCCAGTATGGACAGGGGCACTGTCTCCGCAGCTGTAATGCATGCTTCTCCCCCATAACGGAGGGTAATACTTTTACCCCTGTATGAGATTACTCAACCTGAGGCGCACTCTGTAAAGCTTTAAGCTAGGTGTGTGCAAGAATATGAATAAATTCATAGATAAGATGCTGTCTATATCTCAGCAGTTAACATCAGTAGGTGTCCATATTGACAATGAGGAGGTTGTAATGGTGATGCTGCTAAAGTTTCACCAGAGTATTCATTTTTGGTAGTAGCTTTGGAATCATGCGCTGTCAAACTATCAAAAGAGATTTAAAGGCCAAACTATTGCAGTTTTAAGAGTACATTACCTGTTGAGACCACTGTTGAGAATTATATTCTGCTATCAAAGGGCACAAAATCCAAAAGGCCAAAGTACAAGTGCTTAGAGTGTCACAAGATGAGACATGAGGCCTCACAATGTAGAGCCAACCAAGTGGTACTTTATCATATAAGCATGACAGAAACAGTGATTCAGCATTAAATATAGCAGACAGACACCGCAAAGATAGCTGATACAAGGACACAGGAGCTACAGATGGACCCTCATACATCTAGCCTCAATACGCCACGCAGCAGGAGATGCCTGGTGGGAGTAAGCTGACAGCTTCTGTTTAACATTGCCAATAATTAATCAGCATAGTCTCCGGTTTGTCCTAATCACAGAACGACTTAATTTCATTTTCGGCAAAAAAAAAAAAAACGCAAAAAAGATGATCAGTGCTAGCAGTCTCACAGGACCTGTCATGTCAAGAGGGGCTGTTTAGCATGGCTGCAGCAAAGATTTATGAGGACACATCTGTACGAGTTACAGTACTTCAGCTGGAATTAAAGTTGGTTCAAATCACCAAAGTCGTTAGAACCTGTAAACGTCAGGTTCTACCACGAAAATCCGTTCTACCACGAAAGTCAGGATAACTGCTGAGCTCTTGAAGATCAAGGGTGAATTAGTTGTTACAGACCTAGAAGATGTATTATTTGTGCCAAGACTAGGAACCAATCTGTGTACTGGAAAAGCAGAGATACAAAGTCCAATTTGCGGAGCAACAGTGTGTTGTGTACAGTAAAGGAGGGACTGTAATTACAACAACAAACCGGTGCCAAAAACGGTATCTCCTCAACACTGAGAAGCAGGGCTGCCATAAGAAATTGTGGGGCCCAGGACTGACAAAATAGACAGCCCCCCCCCACCACCACTACCAAAAACAAAAGATTCTGCAACACTGCTCCACCCCTATGTGATATCACACATGGTGACGTTACATATAGGTGGAGCATTGCGGACCTGCAGGAACGATTCATAGAGCTGATGAGCAGGGTAGGCTTGTTTTAAGTTCTCCCTGCTCATCAGTCCGCTGTTGTTGCGCTGCCTGGTGCAGCTCTCCAGGTATTAGCGGTAAGAGCCAGGGGTGGGACCTACTTTCTATGGGGGCTCGGGACTCCAATCCCTGCAGTCATCCCCTGATGGCTGCCCCGATGAGGAGTTTTGTGCAATGGTGGCTTCAGATTCCAAGCAGTCTAAAGAGCTATGGTGGTCATTCCGAGTTGATCGCAGACAGCAACTTTTTGCTGCTGCTGCGATCAACTAGTACATGCCTATGGGGGAGTGCAGTCCTGCTAAGCTAAAACAATTTCAAGCAAAAGAAGACCAGCCCTGGACATACTTACCCTGTGCGATGATCTCTGCGATGCTGGGGCCATCTTTGACGTCAGACATCCGCCCTCCGTTCTGCTGGACATGCCTGCGTTTTCCTTACCACTCCCTGAAAACGGTCTTCAACGCTCCGGATCCGCCCAGGTACTCCTTCTTCCTGTCAATCTTCTTTGCGGTCCGCTCAGCGACCGCCTCCTTCTTTAGTCGCAACGTAACCCGGCGACGTCGCATATGCGCATTCTGCACCCGTTCGCACCGCAGCGAAAAACCGCTGCATGCGAACGGGTCGGAATCACCCCCAATGTCATAAGAGACTGGGTCACCTAGGATATAACAACGTACAGAAACTTCTAGATGGCATGGTGATGGAGATGCCAGTGAGCAATCCAGAAAGATCACAATGTGAAAATTGCATAAAGGGTAAGCGTAAAGTGTATGTTGCCCCTTTCCTTAGTCAGTGTCCAGAGCAAAAGCACCATTAGAATAAATGCACACAGACATCTGTGGACCGATGAAGGTAGTCAATGAGTGGGATCCCCTACATCATGACACATAGATGATGCTGCCAGGATGATACACATATGCTGCTTGTAAGTTTAAAAAAAAAAGCAAAATTGCAGAATACAAGAACCTAGTGGAAACTCAAACAGACCTAAAGATAAAAGTGTTGAAGTCTAAAGATAAAGATAAAAGTGTTTAGGTCTGACAGCGGTGCAAAATATGAGGAGAGTTCTAGCTACAGTGGCCCTCATTCCGAGTTGATCGCTCGCTGTCATTTTTCGCAGCGCAGCGATCAGGTTACTACTGCGCATGCATATGCACCGCAATGCGCACGCGCTTCGTACGGGTACAAACAGCATCGTTGCTGTGCAATGCTTCTATTGACGAATCCATTCGCACAACCGATCGCAAGGAGATTGACAGGAAGAGGGCGTTTATGGGGGTCAACTGACCGTTGTCTGGGAGTGGTAGGAAAAACACAGGCGTGTCCAGGCGTTTGCAGGGCGAGTGTCAGTTCCGGGACCGGATAGGCTGAAGTGATCGCAAGGGCTGAGTAAGTCCAGAGCTACTCAGAAACTGCAAAAAACTTTTTCGTCCAGCTCGGTTGCACAAGCGTTCGCACTCTTGCAAAGCGAAAATACACTACCCTAGAGGCGGCGACTATCTGATCGCTGCTCTGCAAAAAATAGCTAGCGAGCGATCAACTCGGAAGGAGGGCCAGTATACAGTATTTCTAAAGAGGAATGGCAACTGAGAAATGCCTAATGCCTACACACCTGAGAAGTACAGTGTGAGTCAAAGTGCAAACAGAACAATCGTTGAGGAAACACGAACTATGTTCGTCAAACGCAGTACAGCTGCAGACATCGAGAGACAATCTGCAGCTATTCATGGGCCGAGAGGGGGCGGCTGCGGCAGCCATTTCACAAAACAGAGGTATGTTACCTCTGTTTTGTGGGAGTGCCAGGACCATGGTCTCAGTCTTCTGACAGAGATTTCCTGGTCTCATGGAACTAGCTGCGGCGGCTGGCTTGTGTGACCTCATGGGTCACTCAGCCTGCTGATGGTGTCGCAGAGTGATCTGATGCTGCGTCATACTTGCCTACCCTCCCGGAAGCTGCAGGGGGAAGGGGGTCCCGATATTTGGAGCAGTCCACCGCAGCCCCGGAAGGGTAGGCGACTCTCCCGCATCTCCCTCCCAAAGTTAAGTGGGCAGGATGGTGTCAAAATCACCGGCAATCGCGACGCCGTGAGTAGGGGGTGGGGCTAAACAGCTGAAATGAGCCATTTAACTAGGCCCCTTACCACGGACCTGCAAATCGTGGGTGTTTTCCTGAGTTTGGGGTGGGCCTTATGCACCGCCCCTCACTGTAGACCCGCAAATTGTAGAGGTTTCCTAGTGCTGGGGGGGGCTAATGACGAGTCAGTTAGGCCCCGCCCCCCAAAGTGACATGTTGCGTCTCCTCTCCAGGCTTCTCCTGGAGAAGAGAATGAAAAAGTCGGTAAGTATGCTGCGTCCTCGGATATAGCACTGGATCACACATGCATGCAGGTGGCGTCTGCCTACACCAGACACCTACTGCTGCAAAAACATATCTGAGCATCGATGCTGCTTCCAAGTAAGCAGCAGTAATGCTAAATCCAGCCACATTTGAATCAGGCCCCATATGCTTAGGGGTTCCATTAAAACGTTCTACTAACCCATCAGTCTGCAGGTAGTACTGATATGAATCCACAAGGTACAGTCCAAAATGTAGTGTCCCAGAATTACGCAAAGAGAGCAACCAGAACAACGTCTACAGTATCTCTAGAGTGATCACCTTACTCTCTAAAGCCAAAGTTTATTACAACACATCTGTGAGAAAGACTTCATATAGGTGCTCAACTATAATGGGAAAAAAGGTCCCTTATTATATGGGTAGTAGGAATAGTCTGTGAGTTCAGTCCATCACAATCCCACAATGAATGAATTAATATGATTTCACTTGTGACCTCCAATTCTCCTCCTTAGGAAGTACAGTAATACTCCCAACAAGAAATGGAAAAGGAGTGGAATAGTGTCATAGAGTTTTAGGGGGTAATTCAGAGTTGATTGCAGCAGAATTTTTTTTAGCAGTTGGGCAAAACCATGCTGCACTGCAGGGGGGGGGGGGGGGCAGATGTAACATGTGCAGAGAGAGTTAGATTTGGGTGGGGTGTGTTCAAACTGAAATCTAAATTGCAGTGTAAAAATAAAGCAGCCAATATTTACCCTGCACAGAAACAAAATAACCAACCCAAATCTAACTCTCTCTGCACATGTTATATCTGCCACACCTGCAGTGCTCATGGTTTTGCCCAACTGCTAACAAATTTGCTGCTGCGATCAACTCTGAATTACCCCCTTAATCAGATTGATACAGCCATATAAAACCGTGCAAATAGTAACATCAAAAAATAAAGTACATAAGAATTAGACTCCTACCAAATGGTTTTGAGACTAGAGCCTCAATATGCTGTATCAGTGGTGGTTATAGCTCTATATACCCAAGTACACCAACTGTCCTGCTTCCATCTTTGATAAGATGTCAGGTCAGCTCCTCCACCAACATGTTTCAACCTGGTCTTTTTCAAGGTCCTATTTCAAGACTTCTGCAGGGCCATCGGCCTTCTCTACCCCATTTATCTTAATTCAATTTTTATAGACATTCATCTCTCTCCAAACTGATCTCGGTACAAAGTCTCTCAATTGGAAACAAGTTAGATAACCCTGACCAAACTGAGTCCTCATTGGAAGGTGTGACACCTTTACCCAAGGTCTCGCCAGCAAATTATGGCAGGAACTGGTTCTGCTGTGCAGGTTGCGTATCTTGCCCTTGTCTTTTCCCTATACATTGAGCTGGTGGAGGTTTATTCTCACAAACAGTACTCTGGTTCAGTTATTGTGGCAGAGCAAGACATTTTTCCCCTCCTTTTCCTTAAGCTTTTCCATCAAGGCTGAACCTCCGGCTGGTGGGTCAGTTGTCGGGGTATCTGGCTGGACTCGCTCCTGCAAGATCTGTTTAAACAGCAGAAATTCCATGCCAAATATTAAAGTGTAAGGCAATCCCATGGACACAGAACTTTAATTTGGGAAATTTGAGAGTCAGATCCTTTGGCAATGCGGAACAGGAAACCTAGAACAGTTCACTACCTGAATCTACCAAAGTCAGCACCAGATGGTGATACCCAAAAACAGCTAGGCAGAAAAAAAAAGGACTTTACGAGAACTGGACTCATAGTACAGCAGCACGGATATGATGGTTTTGACTGCACTAGTGAGCAATCCATAGGTCATCTAACATTGGGCATTGTGCCCTCAAATGTCCAAACTTTAGCACTCAAATCATCTTGTCATGCAAACATCCCTCACCAATGCCTGGTTCTTGATTCCATATACCAGGTTTTTGCTGAGGCACAAACTTTGGAGGGTTGGCCGTAAGATGCAAAACACCATAGCTCTCTACTAAAGTGGGCAATCTCTCATACTGTCTGAGGGTCCACCTGTAGTGCCCATCTTTGGAGCCCTAGGTCCATAATTTAAGATACAATGGGGGTAATTCAGAGTTGATCGCAGCAGCAAATTTGTTAGCAGTTGGGCAAAACCATGTGCACTGCAGGTGGGGCAGATATAACATGCGCAGAGAGAGTTAGATTTGGGTGGGGTATATTGTTTCTGTGCAGGGTAAATACTCAGGAGGCCAGTGGCGGATCCAGGGGGGGGGGGCACTCGGGCCCGTGCCCCCCCCTGTCATTTGTGGCCTTCTGTCCCCCGTCCCCCCCACCCGGCGCCGGCGCCGCACAGGGAGATGACGGGCGCCCGCTGAGATTGTGTTACCAGTGGGCGCCCGTCTCCCTGCACAGCGGCAGCCGGAGGCAGGAGCTCAGTACTGAGCTCCGGCTTCCGGTGCTGTCACTGTGCGCCGTGCGCTATGGGAGAGACGTCAGTCATGACGTCTCTCTCATAGTGCTGACTGAGGAGCGGACGCCCAGGGAGGAGGAGGACTGCAGCGGCCTGGAAGCGGGAACGGGGCTCGGTAAGTATGTTTTTTTCTTCCTTAATGCAGCGGGGGCATCTACTGGGGGCAAACTATGGGGGACATTACTACTGGGGGGGCATCAACAAGGGGCATTACTACTGGGGGGGCAAACTACTGGGGGCATTATAACTGGGGGGCAATACTACTCAGGGGTCATCTATTGGGGGCAGCTACTGGGGGACATTTTTACTGGGGGCATTACTACAGGGGGGTCATCTATTGGGGCAAACTCGTAGGGGGCATTATTACTGGGGGGTCATCTCTTGGGGGCAGCTACTGGGGGGGCATCTACTGGGGGCATTACTACTGGGGGGTCATCTATTGGGGGCAGCTACTGGGGGACATTTTTACTGGGGGCCATCTACTGGGGGCATTATTACTGGGGGGCATCTACTGGGGGCATTACTACTGGGGGGTCATCTATTGGGGGCAAACTCCTAGGGGGCATTACTACTGGGGGCAAACTACTGGAGGACATTATTACTGGGGGGCATCTACTGGGGCAAACTGCTGGGGGACATTATTACTGGGGGGCATCTACTGGGGGCAAACTGCTGGGGGACATTATTACTGGGGGGCATCTACTGGGGGCAAACTACTGGGGGACATTATTTCTGGGGGGCATCTACTGGGGGCAAACTGCTGGGGGACATTATTACTTGGTGGCATCTACTGGGGGCAAACGACTGGGGGACTATTACTGGGGGCCAACTACAAAGGTGCTAACTACTGGCGGAGTAACTACAGGGGCATTACTACTGGCGGCTTAACTACAGGGGCATTACTACTTGGGGGCTAAACTACAGGGGGGCCAAACTACTGGGGGCTTAACTACAGGGGCCAAACTACTGGGGGATAACTACAGGGGCCAAACTACTGGGGGCATTACTACTGAAGGCTAAGCTACAAGGGGGCATAACTACAGGGGCTAAACTACAATGGGGCAAACTACAGGGGGCATTACTACTAGTGGCTAAACTACTGGGGGCATTACCACTGGGAGGCTAAACTAAAGGGGGGGGGTAAACTACTGGGGTCATAACTGCAGGGGAATTACCACTGGGGGCATAATGACTGGGGGCATTACTACAGGCAACATTACTACTGGGGGCAATACGGGCATTGCAAAAGGGGCACCACTACTATGGGGTCTATATAAGGGGCACTACCAGTACAGTGGACATTGCATAATGAGCGCTACAACTGTGGGCATTGTATAAGAAGCGCCACCTCACATGCACCGAAGCCGCACGCAAATGTACTTGCCCCTTCCATGATGCCCCCCCTATCATTTTCTTCTGGATCCGCCCCTGCAGGAGGCTATATAAAGCAGCTAAACATCAGGTAATAAGATAACACAGCAAGTCATCCCAGGCATCCGGCAGTGGATCACTGCCGGATGCCTGGGATGACTTGCTGTGTTATCTTATTACCTGATGTTTAGCTGCTTTATATAGCCTCCTGAGGAAGGCCCGGTGAAGGCCGAAAGCGCTTGAGGATTCTATTCAAGTGGACTATGTAGCGTATATCATAATAAATGACATTTTTTGCATATTTTGAAAATCTGGAGAGTGCCTCTGTTATTGCTCTCTCTCTCTCTCCCACTCTCTCTCTCTCTCTCTCTCTCTCTCTCTCTCTATATATATATATATATATATATATATACAGTAGCTACAAAAGAACATTGTTGTTAAGATGATTGAAATAGATACTGGAGACAGACAGACAGACAGACAGACAGACAGACAGACAGATAGATAGATAGATAGATAGATAGATAGATACACATGTGAACTGTACACACTCAGGAATATAATTTATGTAAATATTCAGCACAAGGTTTTTTTCTCCATTCATTGCATGCCCTGCTGTAAGTGTCTCTATGTCGCCAATATTTATGCTAAATAATGTCACACAGCAGGAGCGGTTGCCAGCGATATGGAGAGATCAGGAGAGGTATTATATTGTCATTGCTGTTTCCGGATTATCAGTTACCATTAAAAGGACATTTCAGATGGCGCTTCCATCAATGTCTATCTTTGACAGATACATAATTAGCTTTTGACCTTGGCAGTCTGGAAGATTTGCTAACGGAACTACAGATGCAGCAGATGTCAGTGGAGTGTCTGGTGCTTCACAACAGAGGAAAAGGCATGCCCTGTAGCCCCAACATATTGCCATACGCTGGCTAATTCCACACAGATGACAGGATAAAAGGAGATCTGCAGACAGTTGTGTTTTTTTTATTCTAATCCACAAATTGCTAATGCAAGATTTGTAGATCAATTTAATTCATTTTGTTGTTGCCTTATGGTTAAAGTACAACACTTGCTAATGCTGTTCTGAGATGCCTCAGCTTTTCTAAAGCAGCACTTAGCCAATAATTACTACTGAGCAGTGACATGCGGCCATGGTAGGCAGAGCCTCACCTATCATACTCCAGTGCAGTGGCATCAGAAGGTGGGTGCGGGGGGTGCGGCCCGCACCCAGGTGTCACCCTCAGAGGGGGTGACACCAAAATGCCTTCTGATCTCACACTCACAGGAGCCGGTTGCTGAAGTGTGACAGTTGCTTGCAGCACTCGGCTCCTGTGATCCAGGCGCTGACATTGCACATCTACTGTTCAAAGGGGGCAGCCCAGCTTCTGCGGATGATGCTAGGCTGCCCCCGGAGTGATGTTACCTGCTTCCCCCCTGAGGCCACGCCCATCCGACTTAGGCCATGCCCCCTTTTCATCCGCGAGCGTGCATCCGTGCGCAAGAGGATGCAGAGTGCGCACCGGGTGTCACCAGACCCGGTGACACCTCTGCTCCAATGTACTCCAGAGTTTTGACTAACTTAAATACATAACTGTATTATCTATATCATCTTTGTATTATTCAAATCATTTTAATAGGTAAGTGGTGCAGACCCCCTGTACTGCAGTGCAACCTGTCACCACATCTCCCGGCCCCAGGGACATTCTATATCCACCCCCCACCCAGCTCCAGGAGCATACAATCCCCACCCTATCCCTGCCCCTAGACATATAGCACCACCCGTCCCAGCCAAGTGCATACACTGGAGTGATGAAAACATGACCACGCCTTCCCATCAAGACCGTACCTGATCAAATGCCATCAAGACCCTTCCTAATGCTAAGCCCCCTTTTTGGAAGTGCATGGGGTTTTGCGGCGCACCGGGTGCCACCGACCCCGGTAATACTGCTGAGTGCAGCTACAGTAAGGTTCTCGTGCTGTGCCTAACTTGCATGAGTTGGTACCACTTTTCCGTTCAGCTGTTTAAACCTGCTTAGGGCACACTTGCCTATTTTGCTGCCCCTCCTCTGGGAGGAGGCAGCATTGTAGGTGTAATGGGGGCGTGGCCAGCAGCAAGATGGGTGGTCCAGGGGCGTGACAACAGGCAATGTCTGCTGTCCGGGGGCGTGGCCGACAGGAAAGTGGGCAGTCTGGAGGCGTGGTATCAGGATCTCATCATTATGGCTCCGCCCCCCGCTATGCAGTGCCGAGAAAATAGGCACTGTATAGTGGGGGGTGGAGCTACGATGATGTGATTTAGCGTGAATCGCGTCATCTGATCCCCTCGGACCGCCCACTTGTTCTCTGCTGCGAGCTCTTGAGGAGGGGTGTGAAGGGGCTGCAGGGAAAGCGGGAGGCTTGCCCACCTTTCCGGGGGGCCGGGAGGGCCACCGATTTTCGTGAGCCTCTCGGCCATTCCGGGAGGGTAGGCAAGTACGGCTTAGGGGCCTAAAGTGATAAAGTGGAGAGAGATAAAGGGGTCTATTCATGAAACAGTGAAAAGAGTGGGGAAGTGAGCCAATGGAGAAGTTGCCCATGGCAACCAATCAGCGTTGAAGTAACATTTGTCAAGTGCATTCTATAAAATTATACGTAGCAGCTGATTGGTACCAACCAATCAGCTCCTAACTATCATGTTACAGGCTGTGTTTGAAAAAGGACAGGAGCTGATAGGCTGGTACTTTATCTCTCTTTGGGGCTCATTTATCAACGATTGATAAAACTTGTTGTGAACTATAAAACTTGTTGCGTATGAAAAATGGTGCCCCAGCCAATCAGCTCCTAACTGTCATGTATTTCGGGGGGAAATGACAGTTGGGAGCAGAACACATGACAGTTGGGAGCAGAACACATGACAGTTGGGAGCTGATCAGAACAAATGACAGTTGGGAGCAGAACACATGACAGTTGGGAGCTGATCAACTGGAGCACCACGAGTTTTATCATTCACAACAAATTTTATCACTTGTTGATAAATGAGCATGCAAATTATAAACGTTTCTTCAATGCTGATTGGTTGCCATGGGCAACTTCTCCACAGGCTCACTTCTCCACTGTTTTCACTGCTTCATGAATAAAGCCCTATTTTTCTGCATAGTCCCCATACTTGTCTAAGCATAGGTACACCAAGGCATTTATCCTGGCATAGAAGACATCAGTGCCAAGCACCTGCCAAGCCAGGTGTTGTGCACAGCACCCAATGAGATGTTCAGATCGTCAGCAATATCACTAACTCAAATGCATCTGTCCTCCTGCATCAGACCATCAATGCGGCACAAATGGTCATCGATGGCGGATGTGCTTGGCTGGCCAGCTCACTACTCATCTTGAACATCTGTCCTACGGTTATTAAAGGCGGTGCACCAAACATGTCTGCGTGACATAGCATTATCACCATACACGTCCACAAGTTGGTGATGAATTTCATGTATTCATACACAGAGGTTAAATAGACCTAACGTGCTTGATGTAGAGCTGGAGGTAAGTCAAACTTTGGTACTGTAAAAACCATTTTGCCAGACTTTGATCTCCGCACAGCTTGCTCCTGCTGTCTGAAGCCATTGCCTGGTGCTTTAACCTTTTGCCTTAGTCAAGAGTATACCCCAGTCTTGCATCCCAGGCAATTGCACCTACAGACTGTATACAGCAGAGGCGGAACTACCGCCAGTGCAACCAGTGCGTTGCACTGGGGCCCGCCTCTGTCCAGGGGCCCAAAGCATGTAATGAGTCAAACTGACTCATTACATGCCGCTGTGTGCTGCGGGCAACCGCTGCCCGCAGCACACAGCCGCCCGGAGAGGAGAGGAGCGCAGCGGCACGGGGGTAAGGAGGAGGAGGGAGGTGGAGGAGGGAGCCGCAGCAGCACTTTGTTACTAGTGGAGGCGCTGCTGCTGTTGCCCCTCTGCTTCACTATAGGCTGCCTTCCGAGAACAGCCTATAGTGAAGCAGAGGGGCGGCAGCAGCAGCGCCTCCACCAATAACACAGCGCTGCTGCGGCTCCCTCCTCCACCTCCCTCCTCCTCCTTCTCTCCTGCCCGGGAATCGTCAGAAGCTGCACCGAGGAGCCTGAGCCAGCGGAGAGGGTAAGTATAATTCTTCTTTCTTTCTTTCTTTCTTTCTTTCTTTCTTTCTTTCTTTCTTTCTTTCTTTCTTTCTTTCTTTCTTTCTTTCTTTCTTTCTTTCTTTCTTTCTTGGGACTGCCTGCCGCAATGTGTAAAAATGGGGAATCTGCCTGCCGCAATGTGTAAAAAGGGGGAATCTGCCTGTCGCAATGTGTAAAAAGGGTGAATCTGCCTGCCGCAATGTGTTAAAAGGGGGAATCTGCCTGCCGCTATGTGTAAAAATGGGGAATCTGCCTGCCGCAATGTGTAAAAATGGGGAATCTGCCTGCCGCAATGTGTAAAAAGGGGGAATCTGCCTTCCGCAATGTGTAAAAATGGGGAATCTGCCTGCCACTATGTGTAAAAATGGGGAATCTGCTTGCCGCAATGTGTAAAAATGGGGAATCTGCCTGCCGCAATGTGTAAAAAGGGGGAATCTGCCTTCCGCAATGTGTAAAAAGGGGGAATCTGCCTGCCGTAATGTGTAAAAAGGGGAACGCTGTCTGCCGTAATGTGTAACAAGGGGACGCTGTCTGCCGTAATGTGTAACAAGGGCACGCTGTCTGCCGTAATGTGTAACAAGGGCACGCTGTCTGCCGTAATGTGTAAAAAGGGGACGTGGTCTGCCGCTATATTTAACAAGAGCACGCTGTCTGCCGTTATGTGTAAAAAGTGTACGCTGTCTGCCGCTATGTGTAACAAGGGCACGCTGTCTGCCGTTATGTGTAAAAAGTGCACACTGCCTGCCGTTATGTGTAAAAAGGGGGACGCTGTCTGCCGTAATGTGTAAAAAGGGGACGCTGTCTGCCGTAATGTGTAAAAAGGGGACGCTGTCTGCCGTAATGTGTAAAAAGGGGACGCTGTCTGCTATAATGTGTAAAAAGAGGAATCTGTCCGCCGTAAGGTGTAAAAGGGTCTCTACGTCTGATCCAGTACATGTAATTTTCTAAATACAAAGCTAACAGCGCTCTAGTATGTGACACGCCACCAATATCTTCCCGCAGCCATTGTCATTCTATGAACACATAATTACTCTGAAGCCTGACTTCAGCGTGGCACCCACAAAGGGCTCTTTCACCGTCATTCTTTTGTAGGTGTCTATAAAATACACATTCACAGGCTGAGAACAGCTCACAGATTGAATATTGTCTCCTCTAATTGAGATGTACAGAAAGCACGTAGTAAACAATGATCCATATGCTTCGTCGCTGGTGCACCAGCCGCCTGAAATTGTCATAAAATGACGCCGCAAGTAGCATTCCTCAATTAATGTTTAGTATTAAGGGCGGTGAACATAATGGCATAGACAGAAAGCTGGGAATGACGATTGTTTGTGACTTGGGCTGGTATAAAACATTTACTTCTAACGTGTCATCACCTTATGGAGTCTGATTATCTCAGTGCAGCATTTCACAAATCACTCCACATTCTTAATAACCAATGTATAATCACCGTGCCCGTATTGTTTCAATGTACTGAAGCCTGGAAATATATGTTAGCGTTTAAATAAATGCGTTTTAAACGGCTGTAAAATATAGTCAATCTCCGGGTGAGGGCAGCCTCCTATTCCACACCGTGCCCCCAAACTGACCCCTGACCCCTGTGCAACAAACTCCTTCCCCTGTTTGTGCAAGGACTGAGATACCCACTGTCAGCGGGTATCCGTTCACATGGTCGACCATGTTATGGTCGACAGTCATTAGGTCGACCACTATTGGTCGATATTGACATGGTCGACATGGACACATGGTCGACACGTGAAAATTGTCGACACGTGAAGGTCGACACATGAAAAGGTCGACGTGAGTTTTTTTAACTTTTTTTTCTTTTGGGGAACTTTTCCATACTTTACGATCCACGTGGACTACGATTGGAATGGTAATCTGTGCCGAGCGAAGCGAAGGCACCATGCCCGAAGCATGGCGAGCGAAGCGAGCCATGCGAGGGGACGCGGTGCACTAATTGGGGTTTCCAGTGACTTTACGCAAAAAACGACACCAAAAAAAGTAAAAAAAAAACCATGTCGACCTTTTCATGTGTCGACATTTCATGTGTCGACCATTTTCATGTGTCGACCATGTGTCCATGTCGACCATGTCAATGTCGAACCAATAGTGGTCGACCTAATGACTGTCGACCATAACATGGTTGACCATTCATACCGGAACCCTGTCAGCGTCTTTACACACTGCAATATTGCTTGCACGGGGCACATCCATAACACACCAGTGACACAAATAACACGCCCACTGAATGGCCCATTATTTTTGTGCACACTAGTAGTCTCTTTAGATCTGCCTTTGTATAAATTGCAGATACATCCTCTAACTCCAGCTTTAAAAACTAATAAAGAAACAAAATTCAGTCTTACAATGCTGAAAGAGTAAATATTTTTTTAAAGTGTTATTATTTATACGGTATCCAGATGATAGGTCGACAGTCAAAAGGCCGACTTGAAAATAGTCAACACACTGAAGTGCCGACATGAGTTTTGTTGAATTTTATTTTCATTTTTTCATCTTTTTTTTTATACTTTACCATCCATGCGGACTGCCATTGGGAATAGTAACCTTGCCAGAAGCATAGCGAGCAAAGCCATGTGCTGGAAGAGAACATTTTACACACGAAAAAAAAAAAAAACTCATGTCAACTTTTTCATATGTCGACCATTTCTGTGCCGACCTTTTGACCATGTCGAACTTGTGCATGTTGGTGGTCATTCCGAGTTGTTCGCTCGGTAATTTTCTTCGCATCGCAGCGATTTTCCGCTAATTGTGCATGCGCAATGTTCGCATTGCGACTGCGCCAAGTAAATTTGCTATGAAGATTGGTATTTTACTCACGGCATTACGAGGTTTTTTCTTCGTTCTGGTGATCGTAATGTGATTGACAGGAAGTGGGTGTTTCTGGGCGGAAACTGGCCGTTTTATGGGAGTGTGTGTAAAAACTCTACCGTTTCTGGGAAAACCGCGGGACTGGCTGGAGAAACGGAGGAGTGTCTGGGCGAACGCTGGGTGTGTTTGTAACGTCAAACCAGGAACGACAAGCACTGAACTGATCGCACTGGAAGAGTAAGGGGTACATTTACTAAGATTCGTATTTTCCAAATTCATGTCCAAGTTCAATCACGAATGACATCGACAGTGTAAAATTGCAACTTTTTGAATTGATTACGATGGATTTACTAAGCTGTCGTATTCGGGTTTTTCTTTTGTTCCGATGTCGATGTCATTCGTGGTTTTTTACCTATTTTTACGGCAGTGATTAGCAAAACACTGCCGACTTTTTTTACAATCAATCTCGGCCGGATCTGTGTGATCCGTGCTGGGGTTTTTGTTTTTTTTTTTAAATTAAACACTGTAAAATAATTAAAAAAAATGCGTGGGGTCCCCCCTCCTAAGCATAACCAGCCTCGGGCTCTTTGAGCCGATCCTGGTTGCAAAAATATGGGGGAAAAAATGACAGGGGTTCCCCCATATTTAAGCAACCAGCATCGGGCTCTGCGCCTGGTCCTGGTCCCAAAAATACGGGGGACAAAAAGAGTAGGGGTCCCCCGTATTTTTAAAACCAGCACCGGGCTCCACTAGCTGGACAGATAATGCCACAGCCGGGGGTCACTTTGATATAGTGCCCTGCGGCCGTGGCATCAAAAATCCAACTAGTCACTCCTGGCCGGGGTACCCTGGGGGAGTGGGGACCCCTTCAATCAAGGGGTCCCCCCCCCCCAGCCACCCAAGGGCCAGGGGTGAAGCCCGAGGCTGTCCCCCCCCCCATCCAATGGGCTGCGGATGGGGAGGCTGATAGCCTTTGTTGTAAAAGAAAAGATATTGTTTTTAGTAGCAGTACTACAAGGCCCAGCAAGCCTCCCCCGCATGCTGGTACTTGGAGAACCACAAGTACCAGCATGCGACGGAAAAACGGGCCCGCTGGTACCTGTAGTACTACTACTAAAAAAATACCCAAAAAAAGACAAGACACACACACCGTGAAAGTATAATTTTATTACATACATACACACATACATACATACTTACCTTAAGTTCCCACGCAGGTCGGTCCTCTTCTCCAGTAGAATCCAAGGGGTACCTGTTGAAGAAATTATACTCACGAGATCCAGGGGTCCCGGCTCCTCGGGAAATCCAGGGGTAATCCACGTACTTGCATAAAATAAGAAAACGGAAAGCCGAGCCACGAACTGAAAGGGGCCCCATGTTTTCACATGGGACTCCTTTCCACGAATGCCAGAAACCCACTCTGACTGATGTCTAAGTGGGTTTCTTCAGCCAATCAGGGAGTGCCACGTTGTAGCACTCTCCTGATCGGCTGTGTGCTCCTGTCCTCACTGACAGGCAGCACACGGCAGTGTTACAATGTAGCGCCTATGCGCTACATTGTAACCAATGATGGGAACTTTCTGCCCTGCGGTTGACCTAAAGTGACGTCACCGCTGAGCAGAAAGTTCCCATCATTGGTTACAATGTAGCGCATAGGCGCTACATTGTAACACTGCCGTGTGCTGCCTGTCAGTGAGGACAGGACCACACAGCTGATCAGGAGAGTGCTACAACGTGGCGCTCCCTGATTGGCTGAAGAAACCCACTTAGACAGAAGTCAAAGTGGGTTTCTGGCATTCGTGGAAAGGTGACCCATGTGCAAACATGGGTCCCCTTTCAGTTCGTGGTCGGGACACCGTTTTGTTTTTTTTGTCAAGTACGTGGATTACCCCTGGATTTCCCGAGGAGCCTGGACCCCTGGATCTCGTGAGTATAATTTCTTCAACAGGTACCCCTTGGATTCTACTGGAGAAGAGGACCGACCTGCGTGGGAACTTAAGGTAAGTATGTATGTATGTGTGTATGTATGTAATAAAATTATACTTTCACGGTGTGTGTGTCTTGTCTTTTTTTGGGTATTTTTTTAGTAGTAGTACTACAGGTACCAGCGGGCCCGTTTTTCCGTCGCATGCTGGTACTTGTGGTTCTCCAAGTACCAGCATGCGGGGGAGGCTTGCTGGGCCTTGTAGTACTGCTACTAAAAACAATATCTTTTCTTTTACAACAAAGGCTATCAGCCTCCCCATCCGCAGCCCATTGGATGGGGGGGGACAGCCTCAGGCTTCACTCCTGGCCCTTGGGTGGCTGGGGGGGGGGACCCCTTGATTGAAGGGGTCCCCACTCCCCCAGGGTACCCCGGCCAGGAGTGACTAGTTGGATTTTTGATGCCACGGCCGCAGGGCACTATATCAAAGTGACCCCCGGCTGTGGCATTATCTGTCCAGCTAGTGGAGCCCGGTGCTGGTTTTAAAAATACGGGGGACCCCTACTCTTTTTGTCCCCCGTATTTTTGGGACCAGGACCAGGCGCAGAGCCCGATGCTGGTTGCTTAAATATGGGGGAACCCCTGTCATTTTTTTCCCCATATTTTTGCAACCAGGATCGGCTCAAAGAGCCCGAGGCTGGTTATACTTAGGAGGGGGGACCCCACGCAATTTTTTTTGAACATATAAGCACTTTCCCACCCCTTCCCACTGATATACATGCACGGATCTCATGGGTCCCTGCATGCCTATCCAATCACGGAAAAAAAAATTAGGTCTGTTTTTTTTTAGCACTTTTTTACGAGTTGTAATTTTTCACGGCAGTGTTTGTTTGTTTTTTGCTTTGCACTTCTTAGTAAATGACCGAGATTCATACTTAAACAGCCGCGTTTTGACCGATGGTGTATTCATTCGTAATTTTTTACCTGAACTTGCAAAAAATTACGAATGCCCTCATCACTGCCGTGATTAGTGCTTAGTAAATTACCGAGATGACACTTTGATGAAAAAACGGCATCTCGGTCAAAATCGGGAGCTTAGTAAATTTCCCCCTAAGTCTCGAGCTACTCAGAAACTGCGCAGAGAAGTCTTTTCGCAATATTGCGAATCTTTCGTTCGCAATTTTGATAAGATAAGATTCACTCCCAGTAGGCGGCGGCTTAGTGTGTGCAAAGCTGCTAAAAGCAGCTTGCGAGCGAACAACTCGGAATGACCACCGTTGTCTATTTGGTATCGACCTTGACAGTGGCGACCTTTTGACAGTCGATCTTTTAATCCATAACCTATTTATACTGTAGCCACAGTATATACTGTAAGTGCGTTAAAGTCTTATTCCTATACAGCTCTAATAGCTGTCACATATGTGTGTGTACAGTACCATATGCGTGCGCAGCACATTTTATTAGGGGGTGTACCGTTGGAGGGGTGTGTCTAACACCACCTTTTGGGCGTGTCTAGCACCATCTATTGATGGTCAACGCAATATAAAATATCCATCCTTGGGGGTAATTCCAAGTTGATCGCAGCAGGAAATTTTTTAGCAGTTGGGCAAAACCATGTGCACTGCAGGGGAGGCAGATATAACATTTGCAGAGAGAGTTAGATTTGGGTGTGGTGTGTTCAATCTGCAATCTAAATTTCTCTGACGTCCTAGTGGATGCTGGGAACTCCGTAAGGACCATGGGGTATAGCGGCTCCGCAGGAGACTGGGCACAACTAAGAAAGATTTAGGACTACCTGGTGTGCACTGGCTCCTCCCTCTATGCCCCTCCTCCAGACCTCAGTTGGAATTTTGTGCCCGGCCAAGCTAGATGCACACTAGGGGCTCTCCTGAGCTCCTAGAAAAGAAAGTATATTTTAGGTTTTTTATTTTCAGTGAGATCTGCTGGCAACAGACTCACTGCTACGTGGGACTAAGGGGAGAGAAGCGAACCTACCTGCTTGCAGCTAGCTTGGGCTTCTAGGCTACTGGACACCATTAGCTCCAGAGGGATCGAACACAGGCCCAGCCTCGGTCGTCCGGTCCCGGAGCCGCGCCACCGTCCCCCTTACAGAGCCAGAAGCAAGAAGACGTTCCTGGAAATCGGCGGCAGAAGACTTCGGTCTTCATCAAGGTAGCGCACAGCACTGCAGCTGTGCACCATTGCTCCCTATGCACACCACACACTCCGGTCACTGATGGGTGCAGGGCGCTGGGGGGGGGGGGCGCCCTAGGCTGCAATAAGAGTACCTTGCTGGCAAATACCACATAATATAGTCATAAAGACTATATATGTGTAAAATACCGCTGCCAAATATACATTTAAAAAGCGGGAAAAGTCAGCCGGAAAAGGGGCGGGGCTATCTCCCTCAGCACACTGGCGCCATTTTCCCTCACAGCTCCGCTGGAAGGACGCTCCCAAGGCTCTCCCCTGCAGTTTCCAGACTACATAGGGTAAAAAAGAGAGGGGGGGGGGGCACTAAATCTAGGCGCATATAATATATATATAGCTGCTATAGGGAAAAAATCACTTGTGTAGTGTGTATCCCTGCATTATATAGCGCTCTGGTGTGTGCTGGCATACTCTCTCTCTGTCTCCCCAAAGGACTTTGTGGGGTCCTGTCCTCGTTCAGAGCATTCCCTGTGTGTGTGCGGTGTGTCGGTACGGCTGTGTCGACATGTTTGATGAGGAGGCTTATGTGGAGGCGGAGCAGGGGCCGATAAATGTGATGTCACCCCCTGCGGGGTCGACACCTGAATGGATGGACATGTGGAAGGAATTACGTGACAGTGTCAACTCCTTACATAAAAGGTTTGACGACATAGCAGATGTGGGACAGCCGGCTTCTCAGCTCGTGCCTGCCCAGGCGTCTCAAAAGCCATCAGGGGCTCTAAAATGCCCGCTACCTCAGATGGCAGATACAGATGTCGACACGGATACTGACTCCAGTGTCGACGATGATGAGACTAGTGTACATTCCAATAGAGCCACCCGTTACATGATTACGGCAATGAAGAATGTGTTGCACATTTCTGATATTACCCCAGGTACCACAAAAAAGGGTATTATGTTTGGGGAGAAAAAACTACCAGTGGTTTTTACCCCTTCTGATGAATTAAATGAAGTATGTGAAGAAGCGTGGGCTTCCCCCGATAAGAAACTGGTAATTTCTAAAAAGTTACTAATGGCGTACCCTTTCCCGCCAGAGGATAGGTCACGTTGGGAGACATCCCCTAGGGTGGATAAAGCGCTCACACACCTGTCAAAGAAGGTGGCACTACCATCTCCGGACACGGCCGCCCTAAAGGAACTTGCTGATAGGAAGCAGGAGGCTATCCTGAAGTCTGTATATACACACTCAGGAATTATACTGAGACCGGCTATTGCTTCAGCATGGATGTGCAGTTCTGCAGCTGCGTGGTCAGATTCCCTGTCGGAAACCATTGATACCCTAGACAGGGACACTATATTGCTAACCGTAGAGCATATTAAAGACGCTGTCTTATACATGAGAAATGCACAGAGGGATATTTGCCGGCTGGCATCTAAAATAAACGCAATGTCCATTTCTGCCAGGAGAGGATTATGGACTCGGCAGTGGACAGGAGATGCAGATTCTAAAAGACACATGGAAGTTTTGCCTTACAAGGGTGAGGAGTTGTTTGGGGATGGTCTCTCGGACCTCGTTTCCACAGCAACAGCTGGGAAGTCAGCATTTTTACCCCATGTTCCCTCACAGCCAAAGAAAGCACCGTATTATCAGGTACAGTCCTTTCGGCCCCAGAAAGGCAAGCGGGTTAGAGGAGCGTCCTTTCTGCCCAGAGGCAGAGGTAGAGGGAAAAAGCTGCAACATACAGCCAGTTCCCAGGAACAAAAGTCCTCCCCCGCTTCCTCTAAGTCCACCGCATGACGCTGGGGCTCCACTGGAGCCAGGTACGGTGGGGGCCCGTCTCAAGAACTTCAGCAACCAGTGGGCTCATTCACGGGTGGATCCCTGGATTCTACAGGTAGTATCTCAGGGGTACAAGCTGGAATTCGAGACGTCTCCCCCTCGCCGTTTCCTCAAATCTGCCTTGCCGACAGCTCCCCCGGACAGGGAGGCAGTGCTGGAGGCGATTCACAAGCTGTATTCTCAGCAGGTGATAATCAAGGTACCCCTCCTTCAACAAGGACGGGGTTACTATTCCACAATGTTTGTGGTACCGAAACCGGACGGTTCGGTGAGACCCATTTTAAATTTAAAATCTTTGAACACTTATATAAGAAGGTTCAAGTTCAAGATGGAATCGCTCAGAGCGGTGATTGCAAGCCTGGACGAGGGGGATTACATGGTGTCACTGGACATCAAGGATGCTTACCTGCATGTCCCCATTTACCCTCCTCACCAGGAGTACCTCAGATTTGTGGTACAGGACTGTCATTACCAATTCCAGACGTTGCCCTTTGGTCTGTCCACGGCACCGAGGGTATTTACCAAGGTAATGGCCGAAATGATGATACTCCTTCGGAAAAAGGGAGTTTTAATTATCCCGTACTTGGACGATCTCCTTATAAAGGCGAGGTCCAGGGAACAGTTGTTGATCGGAGTAGCACTAGCTCGGGAAGTGCTACAACAGCACGGCTGGATCCTGAATATTCCAAAGTCGCAGCTGGTTCCTACAACGCGTCTACTGTTCCTCGGGATGGTTCTGGACACAGAACAGAAAAAAGTCTTTCTCCCGGAGGAGAAGGCCAAGGAGTTATCGTCTCTAGTCAGAGGCCTCCTAAAACCAAAACAGGTGTCGGTGCACCACTGCACGCGAGTCCTGGGAAAGATGGTGGCTTCTTACGAAGCAATTCCATTCGGAAGGTTCCATGCAAGGATCTTTCAGTGGGATCTGTTGGACAAGTGGTCCGGGTCGCATCTTCAGATGCATCGGCTGATAACCCTGTCTCCAAGGGCCAGGGTGTCGCTACTGTGGTGGCTGCAGAGTGCTCATCTTCTAGAGGGCCGTAGATTCGGCATACAGGACTGGATTCTGGTGACCACGGATGCCAGCCTTCGAGGTTGGGGGGCAGTCACAAAGGGAAGAAACTTCCAAGGACTATGGACAAGTCAGGAGACTTCCCTACACATAAATATTCTGGAACTGGCCATTTACAATGCCCTAAGTCAGGCAAGACCCCTGCTTCAACACCAGCCGGTGCTGATACAGTCAGACAACATCACGGCGGTCGCCCATGTAAATCGTCAGGGCGGCACAAGAAGCAGGATGGCGATGGCAGAAGCCACAAGGATTCTCCGATGGGCGGAAAATCATGTGTTAGCACTGTCAGCAGTGTTCATTCCGGGAGTGGACAACTGGGAAGCAGACTTCCTCAGCAGGCACGACCTCCACCCGGGAGAGTGGGGACTTCATCCAGAAGTCTTCCAAATGATTGTACACCGTTGGGAAAGGCCACAGGTGGACATGATGGCGTCCCGCCTCAACAAAAAGCTGAAAAGATATTGCGCCAGGTCAAGGGACCCTCAGGCGATAGCTGTGGACGCTCTAGTGACACCGTGGGTGTACCAGTCGGTTTATGTGTTCCCTCCTCTGCCTCTCATACCCAAGGTACTGAGAATAATAAGAAGGAGAGGAGTAAGAACTATACTTGTGGTTCCGGATTGGCCAAGAAGAGCTTGGTACCCAGAACTTCAAGAAATGATCTCAGAGGACCCATGGCCTCTGCCGCTCAGACAGGACCTGCTGCAGCAGGGACCCTGTCTGTTCCAAGACTTACCGCGACTGCGTTTGACGGCATGGCGGTTGAACGCCGGATCCTGAAGGAATAGGGCATTCCGGAGGAAGTCATCCCTACGCTGATTAAAGCTAGGAAGGAGGTGACCGCAAACCATTATCACCGCATATGGCGAAAATATGTTGCGTGGTGTGAGGCCAGAAGGGCCCCAACGGAGGAATTTCAGCTGGGTCGATTTCTGCACTTCCTACAGTCAGGGGTGACTATGGGCCTCAAATTAGGTTCCATTAAGGTCCAGATTTCGGCTCTGTCGATTTTCTTCCAAAAAGAACTGGCTTCACTGCCTGAAGTTCAGACGTTTGTTAAAGGAGTGCTGCATATTCAGCCCCCTTTTGTGCCTCCAGTGGCACCTTGGGATCTCAATGTGGTGTTGGATTTCCTTAAGTCACATTGGTTTGAGCCACTTAAAACCGTGGAATTAAAATATCTCACGTGGAAAGTGGTCATGCTGTTGGCCTTGGCTTCGGCCAGGCGTGTGTCAGAATTGGCGGCTTTGTCATGTAAAAGCCCTTATCTGATTTTCCATATGGATAGGGCAGAATTGAGGACTCATCCCCAATTTCTTCCTAAGGTGGTATCTGCTTTTCATTTGAACCAACCTATTGTGGTGCCTGCGGCTACTAAGGACTTGGAGGATTCCAAGTTGCTGGACGTAGTCAGGGCCCTGAAAATTTATGTTTCCAGGACGGCTGGAGTCAGGAAAACTGACTCGCTATTTATCCTGTATGCGCCCAACAAGCTGGGTGCTCCTGCTTCAAAGCAGTCTATTGCTCGCTGGATCTGTGGTACGATTCAACTTGCACATTCTGCGGCTGGACTGCCGCATCCTAAATCTGTAAAAGCCCATTCCACGAGGAAAGTGGGCTCTTCTTGGGCGGCTGCCCGAGGGGTCTCGGCTTTACAACTTTGCCGAGCTGCTACTTGGTCGGGTTCAAACACGTTTGCTAAGTTCTACAAGTTTGATACCCTGGCTGAGGAGGACCTTGCTTTTGCTCATTCGGTGCTGCAGAGTCATCCGCACTCTCCCCCCCGTTTAGGAGCTTTGGTATAATCCCCATGGTCCTTACGGAGTTCCCAGCATCCACTAGGACGTCAGAGAAAATAAGAATTTACTCACCGGTAATTCTATTTCTCGTAGTCCGTAGTGGATGCTGGGCGCCCATCCCAAGTGCGGATTGTCTGCAATACTTGTATATAGTTATTGCCTAACTAAAGGGTTATTGTTTAGAGCCATCTGTTGAGAGGCTCAGTTATTTTTCATACTGTTAACTGGTATAGTATCACGAGTTATACGGTGTGATTGGTGTGGCTGGTATGAGTCTTACCCGGGATTCCAAAATCCTTTCCTTATTGTGTCAGCTCTTCCGGGCACAGTATCCTAACTGAGGTCTGGAGGAGGGGCATAGAGGGAGGAGCCAGTGCACACCAGGTAGTCCTAAATCTTTCTTAGTTGTGCCCAGTCTCCTGTGGAGCCGCTATTCCCCATGGTCCTTACGGAGTTCCCAGCATCCACTACGGACTACGAGAAATAGAATTACCGGTGAGTAAATTCTTATTTGCAGTGTAAAAATAAAGCAGCCAGTATTTACCCTGCACAGAAACAAAATAACCAACCCAAATCTAACTCTCTCTGCTCATGTTATATCTGCCTTCCCTGCAGTGCACATGGTTTTGCCCAACTGCTAAAAAATTTCCTGCTGCGATCAACTTGGAATTACCCCCCTTGTACCAATCCTAATAATGCAGATACATTGTCAGATGTTGTGGTGTGCACCAAACAAACACCCCTGATGGCACTAACTGCAATTACACTGCTCCTCCTCAGCCTGGTCTGGCTCCCCCTCTCTTTCCTCTGCAAGCTCCAGCAGCTTACTTACAAGTCAGTCACTCACTGACACTGACAGTCGCAGACTAGTACTGCTGCTGCTGGAAAAACAATTGACGTGTCAATGTTGCTGCCAACCGCCTGCCAGTATTGAATTTGTCTTCCTAAGAGGAATGCTGGCTGCGTGCTGATCCTCATCAGTGGCTGGTGTTGGCATAGAATAGAAGAAGAGAGGTGGGCGTGTGGCGGGTGTGACGGGTGGGCGTGCGAGCAGCATGACGTCATCACGTCACATCACGCTGTTTTTGTACATGGAGGTGGAGCCAGGAGTTTGAAAGCTGGTGGAAGTGGCACCCTTGATTAACCCAGGCGTCCGGTCAGTAATGCAGTCCTGACAGGGTGCAGCGCAGAGGGGACAGTAATCAGCCTGCTCGGCGATCACTGCATTAGGCATGTGAGATCGGGGTGCCAGACATTAGGGGGTGCCTGTGCACACCAGGCACCTCCCCCCCCCCCCTGCGCACACCTATGTACAGTACTGTAGCTCCTACTGGAGCACCAACTAGAGACATTGGGGGTAATTCAGACCTGATCGCTAGCAAGCAATTTTTGCACTGCTGCGATCAGATAGTCACCGCCTACAGGGGGAGTGTATTTTAGCTGTGCAAGTGTGCGATCGCATGTGTAGCCGAGCTGTACAAACAGATTTTGTGCAGTCTCTGCGCAGCCCAGGACTTACTCAGCCGCTGTGATCACATCAGCTTGTCCGGGACCAGAATTGATGACAGGAACCCTCCCTGCAAACATCTGGACATGCCTGCGTTTTTCCAGACACTCCCTGAAAACGGTCAGTTGACACCCACACACGCCTCCTTCCTGTCAATCTCCCCGCGATTGTCCGTGCGAACGGATCCATCGCACAAACCCATCGCTGAGCGGCGATCCGCTTTGAACCCGTGTGACGCGCATGCGCAGTGTGGCGCATATGCATGTGCAGTTTGCACCTGATCGAAAACGCACAGTAGCGATGAGATCTGAATCACCCCCTTTGTTGCTCAGTAGTAGGGAGGGAAGGCTCAATCCAGAGCTGGATGACTAGAGATACCGGGCCTAATTCAGAGTTGATCGCAGCAGCAAAGTTGTTAGCAGTTGGGCAAAACCATGTGCACTGCAGGGGGGGGGGGGGGGGGGGGGCAGATATAACATGTGCAGAGAGAGTTAGATTTGGGTGGGGTGTGTTTAAACTGTAATCTAAATTGCAGTGTAAAAATAAAGCAGCCAGTATTTACCCTGCACAGAAACAAAATGACCCACCCAAATCTAACTCTCTCTGCACATGTTATATCTGCCCCCCCCCCCCCCATGCAGTGCACATGGTTTTGCCCAACTGCTAACAAATTTGCTGCTGCGATCAACTGTGAATGACCTTCTCTGTGTATTCCGTTTTCTGTGGATAGAGGAATTACCGTATGAGCTACCTGATTGGATGGCAGTGGCTCCTATCCAATCACGTGCCAAGGTAAGTCGCCTCCCTTCCATATAACATTTGAATCCGCCTCATATGCTAAATGGGGGGGGCAGCTCAGGGACCCCTGCCTATATGCTAAACTGGCGTACAGACATTAGAGGTAAAATATCAGGAAAGATAATCCCTTTCAGATCAGCTGAATTTATCTTAACTCAATTAAAAATTCTCAATTACTGTATACCCTATAAAGCCAGTATTTTTTTTTTTTTTTTTTTACTCTTTTTACGCATGCTGTCATCTAACTCTCAATCCCAATTTTAATTGAGTATTAGTTTGAAATGTTGGTCATTTCTCATTAGGGTGAAAGAATGGTGTGCGCAGAAAGTAGTGTATTTCCTGTGAAGACGCTGTCATGTCTGATCCACTGGTGTGATTTCCAGTAAGGATCCTCAACTTATTCCACACTCTCAGCTGCTATTCAACCCTTAATCATTACAACAGCGTATGCAAAGGACTGTCTAAATTGTATTGTCTCATATGTACAATTATTTCTAGACAAGTAAAAAAGGTCCTTATTACATCAGCAATAAATTCAGGTTCCCCGTACTGTACATGACACAAACAAAAAATCCTACAACTTGGCAAATTCCCTGTTGATTTAAAACTAAGGGTTCCAAAAACTTGCCCCTGTGATCATTCCTGTATTACGGAGAATTTGCTACATTTGCAGTCAAAATGAACTAAAGTTAACAGGAAAGAGTAAAGTAAAAGTTCAGCTCTACATGAAACAAATTGAAGAAACGAGACAAATAAATGGGAACAATTTCTGCACAAATAATTGAAAAATATTCAATCAGAATGGCCGGAATTAAATGTAAACATGACTTGCAATGGACTGGGACAACTGACAATACTCACCACCAAAGAGGAAAGAGGTTGCAAAAAACATAATAAATGATAACTTTTATTGATCCCTTTTAAAATTGCCATATATAAATATAACCGTGTTAACAGTGAAATATTGTTACAAACATGAAAGATAATAAATAAGAGTGAATAAGGTAAGAATTGGTGATTCAGATTAAAACCGATCTCCCACTGTGGGTTTATTATTTTAATATATTTTTCTTTCATTGAAATGAAGTGTGTGAGTACTGTAGTATTAATCACTCTTTCACCAATAACAGTGAATATTGAGTATGGATCACAAAATACTCATATGTGTTACCCAGGGCCATAAGGAAGATGGAGCAGCTGGAACCGTCACATAGGGTGGGATACCAAGGGGACATGAACTGGCATACTGTCCTGCAATCTCTATTGGTTGGGTGCAGTGTCGGACTGGATCATTTAGGGCCAACCAGGGGTATGCAGTGGTAGGGGCCCATGTTTAGGGGTGTGGCCTGTCTCTAGAAGGAGTGTGCCCAGCCGCCACATTGGTTTGCCTAACCATTTTGCATGGGTTGGGCCCTTGATAAAAATATACAGTAAACACTGTAGTGCATGCATGATAATGTACTAGATTAATAGCAGCACAGTCTGGAACCTGATCCCTAGAGGAGGGAGTGGGTCACCAGGAGACCTTAGGGACCACCGGTGGTTTCCCCTGTGGGCCAAACTAACCCTGGTTGGGTGCCTACTACGATGCATATTATGATAGCAGTGCTCTCCACTACAGTCCTGCTCCACCTCCTGGCTTCGGCACTGAGTGGGGATCCCAGTGTCATGTGTGGAGCCATCAGACCATCCATAGGACGTTCCTGGCCACCACAAGCCTATGACAGGTGTAGCACAATACGTGTGTGACTCAGAGAGATTCGTTTTGTAACATACAGTATACATAGAGGGGCCTATTTATCAATGAGTTTTAACTGTTTAAAACTCATTGCGTATGATGAATGGGGCTCCAGCCAATCAGCATCTGTCATTTTTCAAACACATGACAGTTGGAAGTTGATTGTCTGGAGCACCATTTATCATATGCAACGAGTTTTAATGTGTTAAAACTCAATGATAGGTGGGCTCCATAGTACTGTATCTAATATGTTGCTATTTTAAAATGTAATAGATTCTTTGCCAGATTTATATTTGGGATGAACACTGTACATACTAGGGAGCAGGGAGCAGAGTTGGGTTGACCCACAGGAGTACAGGCGAAACACCAGGTGTGCCCCACTGCTCCCCACGTCGTCCTCCTCGACACCCATAGAGGGAGAATAGAACCTGTGGCGAGTACAGCGAGCCCGCAAGGGGCTTTGTTGCGCTCGGCCTCCTGCCGGCATTCTACCGCTCCAGATGCCGATGTCGGTATACTGACATTAGGCATCCCGTGCGGAGGTAGATCATACCGTACCCCACATAAAAGCACACAGCAGGAGCTTTCAGCCAACTCACATCTCACTGTGGACGGCTTCTCAAGGCTAACAGGTTTGATTTTTCTAACTGCACGACATACAGCAGGGGATTAAATCATTACAGCAGGGGATTATGTCATTACAGCAGGGGATTAATCATTACAGCAGGGGATTATGTCATTACAGCAGGGGATTAAGTCATTACAGCAGGGGATTAAATCATTACAGCAGGGGATTAAATCATTACAGCAGGGATTAAATCATTACAGCGGGGGATTAAGTCATTACAGCAGGGGATTAAGTCATTACAGCAGGGGATTAAATCATTACAGCAGGGGATTAAATCATTACAGCAGGGGATTAAGTCATTACATCAGGGGGATTATGTCATTACAGCAGGGGATTATGTAATTACAGCAGGGGATTATGTCATTACAGCAGGGGATTAAGTCATTACAGCAGGGGATTAAGTCATTACAGCAAGGGATTTAATCATTACAGCAGGGGATTAACTCATTACAGCAGGGGATTAAATCATTACAGCAGGGGATTAAATTATTACAGCAGGGGATTAAATCATTACAGCAGGGGATTAAATTATTACAGCAGGGGATTAAATCATTACAGCAGGGGATTATGTCATTACAGCAGGGGATTATGTCATTACAGCAGGGGATTATTTCATTACAGCAGGGGATTAAATTATTACAGCAAGGGATTAAATTATTACAGCAGGGGATTTAATCATTACAGCAGGGGATTAACTCATTACAGCAAGGGATTATGTCATTACAGCAGGGGATTAAGTTATTACAGCAGGGTATTAAATCATTACAGCAGGGGATTATGTCATTACAGCAGTGGATTAAATCATTACAGCAGGGGAGTATGTCATTACAGCAGGGGATTAAATCATTACAGCAGGGGATTATGTCATTACAGCAGGGGATTAAATCATTACAGCAGGGGATTAACTCATTACAGCAGGGGATTAACTCATTACAGCAGGGGATTAAATCATTACAGCAGGGGATTAAGTCATTACAGCAGGGGATTAAATCATTACAGCAGGGGATTAAGTCATTACAGCAGGGGGATTAAATCATTACAGCAGGGGATTAAATCATTACAGCAGGGGATTATGTCATTACAGCAGGGGATTAAATCATTACAGCAGGGGATTAAATCATTACAGCAGGGGATTATGTCATTACAGCAGGGGATTAAATCATTACTGCAGGGGATTAAGTCATTACAGCAGGGGATTAAATCATTACAGCAGGGGATTAAATCATTACAGCAGGGGATTATGTCATTACAGCAGGGGATTAAGTCCAACTGCCCTGGCTCATTTATTCCTATTAAAGGGATAGATGAGCATTGCTCCATCTGTATATTGGACATGGGGAGCTGATCAGAATTCATTATCATGCCATGCATTTGCTCTGACCACTTAGGGGGAGATGTACTAAGCCTTGAAAAGTGATCAATTTCACGGTGATAATGTAACAGCCAATCAGCTCCTAACTGTTATATGTTGGCTGTGCTTCAAAAATGACAGTTAGGAGCTGGTTGGCTAGTACTTTATCACCGTGCAATTTATCACTTTTCAAGGCTTAGTAAATCTGGCCCATAGATGGGGTGAGATGTACAACACATCGCATTTTAGATGCGATCAATCCTGCCAGATGTAACATGTGCAGAGAGAGTTAGATTTGGGTAGATTATATTGTTTCTGTGCAGGGTAAACACTGGCTGCTTTATTTCTACACTGCAATTTAGATTTCAGTTAGAACACACCCCACCCAAATCTAACTCTCTCTGCACATGTTACTTCTGCCCCACCTGCACTGCACATGGTTTTGCGCAATAGTGTACTTTTTTGGTTTGCTAACAAACCTCAATAAGGCCTATCATCTGAATGCAGTAAAAGCAAAAATCATTCTCATAAACGATGTGAATAAATAGCACCATACACCTGTCATAAGTATCGCATACAGTGTAAAGAATATTTAGAATTCATCTCAACTTGGTGCATAAACCTAAATATGTGACATGGTGTGAAATTAATGTGAATACACCTTATGGATAAATTGAGATGCAAATAGATTGTGGTGTGGGAAACTATGTGTTAACAATTATATGTATGTGTGAAAGGTAAATGAAAAGTGAGAGATGTAAAACTGATGGTTATATGGCTCCCAATTGGAGTATGGAAGTGTCGTTAGTGTTTGATGTGAACAGTTTGTGAGAACACAAATGGAAAGAGTGGGGACTAAACAATATAATAAATAAATAAATAGTGTATAATGTTATATAAATTGCTTATAAAAACATAATGGTCATATATCCAAAATGTCTGTATACATCCAGAGGCGTAGCTAGGTGCCATGGTGCCCGGAGCAAGGGCATGTTTCGGCGCCCCCTCCCCTATACTGAATTGGGGGCATGTTAAATTTGAAAAGAAAAATATTGAAAAATCCAAAATAGGTGACAGGGCCGGTTCTAGACCTTGTGGATCTCAGGGTGGAAGTTTATTTTGGGCGCCCGTCATGTTTAAAACAGGGACAGTGCGTGCCAAAGGAGCGCAACAAAAATATAGGGGAGGTTATGCCATAGCAGAGCCGCTAATAAATGTTACTCTGCAGCTTCTTATGCAGAGAGAGGTGCTGCAACAGCAGCCTGGGGCAGAGATGGGTGCTGCAGCACCCGAGGCAGAAAGAGGTGCTGCAGCAGTCGGGTCAGAGATAGGTGCTGCAGCACCTGGGGCAGAAAAAGGTGCTGCAGCAGCTGGAACAGAGAGAGATGCTGCAATAGCTGGGACAAAGAGTAGTGCTGCAGTATCCGGGGCAGAAAGAGGTGCTGCAGCAGGCGTGGCAGAGAGTGGTGTAGCAGGACAGAAATAACCCTGCTGCACAGCTACAAGCAGACACTGAGACATATACAGTATGGAGGGCGGCAGAGCTCCGGTAAGGGGTGTCGGCTGTCAGTGTCAGCTGTACTACACCCCTCGCTACACACCTGTATACATCATCTGGTTAGATGTAACTGCCGGACTATTATCGTCCTATCCACTTTATTACACCTAGAGAAACATTTGTTATTGGTACGGGTGCTGTGAATGGGCGGAATACAAATGTCCATCCCCCCTCCCGCCCGCAATCGTGCCCGCCGGCAGCTATTCAAATGTAAACCATCCAGTCACAATGCAATGTGTTTGCTTAATATTTGTAGAAAGTGGAAGAATAAACAACGATACATAAATAAACATTGACACCTTTTCTGCCACCCACACAGTACGTCACAGCCAGTGAGTCGGAGGTGGAGGCACTGCTGAGGTCGGATGTAGTGGAGTGGGTTTTTTTTTTGCGTCCTGTGTCTCGTGTGTCCGTACAGTTGCGATTTCAGATGCCAATACAGGGAAGTATAGCGATAATGTGCAGTATTGAGTGTTCCAGGGCGGTGACAGGGAGATGGCTTAGGGCACGGACGGAGATGGTCCGTCTTATGGGCATGTTATAGGAATGTGGCTGCTGTGTTGTTGAAAGTGGCTGCTTATTATCACGCTCAAACAATCCAACAGGAGGCTGTATTCGTATAGAGAAACTGCATGGATGTACACCAGGGAAGGGTCTTTGTAGTGGCACTTGCATAAAGTCGCAGGAGGGTGAGCACCTCTAGATGCAGCTGTGGGCACTTCTGTGTCTACCTCTGACCAGGCCCAGCATGTTTTATATACAGTTGAACTGTTACTTTACCGTTTACTGTTAATTTGGACTTATAGTAAATGTAACAAATTCTCAGTAGTAAAGAGATAGTGGGGGGATATCAGCTAGCTGTGGTAATTTACCACTGGCTAAGTGATCCCCCAGGGCAATACAATTAGCCCTGAAGCGCGTCCGGCAGTGACTATTATTAAGGATTTTTTTGGGGGGGACCTCAGCAGGCTCAGAAAAAGCGGATATTTGTACTAGGACAATGGTAATTTCACATCAGTATATTTCTCTTGATTGGTAAGTCTGCTTACACATCTATGTCACTCCGATGACACGCCAACGCAACATATCAGTTCTGTGTGATCACATGGCAGTCGAACAGTTACTGCCCAGAAGCGTTCATTTCTCAGAAAGAGTCTTCCTTTACTAATTCAGACCTGATCGCTTGCTAGGGTTTTTTTTGCAGTCCTGCCTTCGCATAGCCTCCGAACATAGGGGAGTGTATTTTAGCTGTGCAAGTGTGCGATCGCATGTGTAGCAGAGCTGTACAAACAGATCTTGTGCAGTCTCTGCGCAGCCCAGGACTTACTCAGCCGCTGCGATCACATCAGCCTGTCCGGGACCGGAATTGATGTCAGGAACCATCCCTGCAAACGCATGGACACACCTGCATTTTTCCAACCACTCCCAGAAAACGGTCAGTTGTCACCCACAAACGCCCTCTTCCTGTCAATCTCCTTGCGAATGCCCGTGCCAATGGATTCTTCTCACAAACCCATCGCTGAGCGGTGATCCGCTTTGTACCCGTGCGACGCGCCTGCGTAGTTTAGACCTGATCGCCCGCTGTATGAATATGCAGCCTAGCGATCAGGTCTGAATTAGGCCCATTGTGCGGGACATGCACAGACAGCGATCGCTTTTTATGCGCAAGACCAATCCGCCTTTTTACACTGCATCTGACTACCTTATGCCAGAATCCACAGGGCTAATGCAGGGGTTTGTGCACCTTCAAGTGGAAACCCAAAAGCCACCCACTGATTTTATGCCTTTCGTCGCAACCATTATCATGAGTATGTGCACTTGCTCTAGGCGCATGCTAGGTGCAAGAGTTCCATCAGAAACAATCTTCCCTTCTCTGTACGCACAGCTCAGCATCATACGGAGCTTCTGCGTGACGCCAAGTGGCGTAAATCCCGGAGCCAGTGGAAGCACTGGCCTCCGGGCTCCAGCTCACAGAATAGCACCAAGGAGGGGGCTCCTGGACTAGTACAGATCTCTCTCCACTCAATTCATAGTGATTTGCTACAGCCACTGCTGACTACTGTCCTTGCTCACAAACCCCCTTTGTATCCCCCTCGAGCTGAAGAGTCCTGGAATGTGTAATAGCAGCAGCAATATGGGGCACATCAAAGTGTGTATATAGGGGGTAGTTCAGACCTGGTCGCTGTTCTGCGAATTCGCATGGTGGATGATTTTTGATCGACTGTGCATGCACGAGGCCAAACTGCGCAATACTGCTTATTTTTTTTAGATCGCTAGGTGTACGCAAGTTGATTGACAGGAAGCAAATGTTTGGGGGTGGTAACCATTTTTTGGGAGTGTCAGTAAAAACGCAGGCGTTCAAAGATGTTTTCAGGGAGGGCATCAGCTCTGGGCCCCAAACAGCCTGTTTCTATCGCTGTGTAGGAGTAGGTCCTGGGCTACGCACAGACTGCACACACTGGATAAAACATTCAATGGTGAGTGAGTTGCGAACGGATTTGCAACTGACCGGCGTTTGCAAAGCTTTTTGCACAGCGAACGCAGGCTTGCATGGGGCGGGTATTCACTCTGTCTGGGCAGTGACTAAGTGATCACAAACCTCTGCAAATTTGCAGAGGAGCAATCAGGTCTGAATTAGGCCCATAGTGAGCTACAGCTCTGCTGTTGTGTCTAATATGATAAATGAAAGTATACGTAAGTATACCTGGCCAATAAAGCTGATTCTGATTCTGATTCTGAAAGAGCAGTTGTTTTAAGAAAGTGTATTAATTGTTAAAATAAAACTTTTAGTATCATTTACGGGGAGGGGGGCATTTCCTTCTATTTCGCAGACACCTACAACACTCCAAGACAGGGTGGTTACGTGTAGTGATGAGCGGGTTCGGTTCCTCAGAAACCGAACCCCCCCCAACTTCACCCATTTTACACGGGTCCGAGGCATACTCGGATTCTCCCGTATGGCTCGGTTAATCCGAGCGCGCCCGAACGTCATCATCCCGCTGTCAGATTCTCGCGAGATTCGGATTCTATATAAGCAGCCGCGCGTCGCCGCCATTTTCACTCGTGCATTGGAAATGTTAGGGAGAGGACGTGGCTGGCGTCCTCTCCGTTTATTAATAATATTTGTGCTGCTTATTGCTTAATTGTGGGGACTGGGGAGCAGCTGTATTATATAGGAGGAGTACAGTGCAGAGTTTTGCTGACCAGTGACCACCAGTATACGTTGTCTGCCTGAAAAACACTCCATATCTGTGCTCAGTGTGCTGCATATATCTGTGCTCACACTGCTTAATTGTGGGGACTGGGAGCAGCTGTATTATATAGGAGGAGTACAGTGCAGAGTTTTGCTGACCAGTGACCACCAGTATACGTTGTCTGCCTGAAAAACACTCCATATCTGTGCTCAGTGTGCTGCATATATCTGTGCTCACACTGCTTAATTGTGGGGACTGGGAAGCAGCTGTATTATATAGGAGGAGTACAGTGCAGAGTTTTGCTGACCAGTGACCACCAGTATACGTTGTCTGCCTGAAAAACACTCCATATCTGTGCTCAGTGTGCTGCATATATCTGTGCTCACACTGCTTAATTGTGGGGACTGGGGAGCAGCAGTATTATATAGGAGGAGTACAGTGCAGAGTTTTGCTGACCAGTGACCACCAGTATACGTTGTCTGCCTGAAAAACACTCCATATCTGTGCTCAGTGTGCTGCATATATCTGTGCTCACACTGCTTTATTGTGGGGACTGGGGACCACCAGTATATATATATATGAGGAGTACAGTGCAGAGTTTTGCTGATCAGTGACCACCAGTATACGTTGTCTGCCTGAAAAACACTCTATATCTGTGCTCAGTGTGCTGCATAGATCTGTGCTCACACTGCTTTATTGTGGGGACTGGGGACCACCAGTATATGTATAGGAGGAGTACAGTGCAGAGTTTTGCTGACCAGTGACCACCAGTATACGTTGTCTGCCTGAAAAACACTCCATATCTGTGCTCAGTGTGCTGCATATATCTGTGCTCACACTGCTTTATTGTGGGGACTGGGGAGCAGCTGTATTATATAGGAGGAGTACAGTGCAGAGTTTTGCTGACCAGTGACCACCAGTATACGTTGTCTGCCTGAAAAACACTCCATATCTGTGCTCAGTGTGCTGCATATATCTGTGCTCACACTGCTTTATTGTGGGGACTGGGGACCACCAGTATATTATATAGGAGGAGTACAGTGCAGAGTTTTGCTGACCAGTGACAACCAGTATATATAGCAGTACGGTACGGAAGGCCACTGCTCTACCTACCTCTGTGTCGTCAAGTAAACTATCCATCCATACCTGTGGTGCATTTCAGTTGTGCGCAGTATATATAGTAGTAGGCCATTGCTATTGATACTGGCATATAATTCCACACATTAAAAAATGGAGAACAAAAATGTGGAGGGTAAAATAGGGAAAGATCAAGATCCACTTCCACCTCGTGCTGAAGCTGCTGCCACTAGTCATGGCTGAGAAGATGAAATGCCATCAACGTCGTCTGCCAAGGCCGATGCCCAATGTCATAGTAGAGAGCATGTAAAATCCAAAAAACAAAAGTTCAGTAAAATGACACAAACATCAAAATTAAAAGTGTCTGAGGAGAAGCGTAAACTTGCCAATATGCCATTTACGACACGGAGTGGCAAGGAACGGCTGAGGCCCTGGCCTATGTTCATGGCTAGTGGTTCAGCTTCACATGAGGATGGAAGCACTCATCCTCTCGCTAGAAAACTGCAGTGCCACTCCTAGATGGGCCAGGTGTTTGTGTCGGCCACTTGTGTCGCTTAGCTTAGTCACACAGCGACCTTGGTGCGCCTCTTTTTTTCTTTGCATCATGTGCTGTTTGGGGACTATTTTTTTGAAGTGCCATCCTGTCTGACACTGCAGTGCCACTCCTAGATGGGCCAGGTGTTTGTGTCGGCCACTTGGGTCTTTGTGTCGGCCACTTGGGTCGCTTAGCTTAGTCACACAGCTACCTCATTGCGCCTCTTTTTTTCTTTGCATCATGTGCTGTTTGGGGACTATTTTTTTGAAGTGCCATCCTGTCTGACACTGCAGTGCCTCTTCTAGATGGGCCAGGTGTTTGTGTCGGCCACTTGGGGCGCTTAGCTTAGTCATCCAGCTACCTCATTGCGCCTCTTTTTTTCTTTGCATCATGTGCTGTTTGGGGACTATTTTTTTGAAGTGCCATCCTGTCTGACACTGCAGTGCCACTCCTAGATGGGCCAGGTGTTTGTGTCGGCCACTTGTGTCGCTTAGCTTAGTCACATAGCGACCTTGGTGCGCCTCTTTTTTTCTTTGCATCATGTGCTGTTTGGGGACAATTTTTTTGAAGTGCCAACCTGTCTGACACTGCAGTGCCACTCCTAGATGGGCCAGGTGTTTGTGTCGGCCACTTGGGTCGCTTAGCTTAGTCATCCAGCGACCTCGGTGCAAATTTTAGGACTAAAAATAATATTGTGAGGTGTTCAGAATAGACTGGAAATGAGTGGAAATTATGGTTATTGAGGTTAATAATACTATGGGATCAAAATGACCCCCAAATTCTATGATTTAAGCTGTTTTTGAGGGTTTTTTGTAAAAAAAACCAGAATCCAAAACACACCCGAATCCGACAAAAAATTTTCAGGGAGGTTTTGCCAAAACGCGTCCGAATCCAAAACACGGCCGCGGAACCGAATCCAAAACCAAAACACGAAACCCGAAAAATTTCCGGTGCACATCATTAGTTACGTGAGATCACAACGCAGTCGCCATTCCAAAACACCCAATTTCACGGAAAGACATTCCAGGTTCCGTCCGACTCAGAATAGGATGGAGAAAAGCAAGTATGAGTAAATTCACACCTGTGCGTGAGCTATATGCAAAAGAATCTCCATTTGCACCTGTCCACAGAGATACCCCCTCAGAATCAGGTCCTAGAGGTGTGCAGACGTTATCCACATTACATTGACTTATACCATCCAAACAGGATTTTTTTTGTCTGCCATCATATTCCCACTAAGCTCTGGCTGCCTCTCTTATCTGTATCCAGGTGTCAATATTCTAAC